>NC_059439.1:27849209-28149209 GCF_021028975.2 Sphaerodactylus townsendi
TGCCTTGCCTCCTTCTCCTTCTCTCGGCCATGTGGGAGGTTGCACAAACCTCCTCCCCTGCTGAGTGACTGTAGCAGGCATAAGGGAAGGAGAGGTGAGAGAAGGCCGGGAGGAAGCAAGCAGCAGCGGCAGCAGGCAGCACAGGCACGTGGCAAAAGAAGCGGGCTCAGGGCTTTTGCCTTCGAGTCCTGCCAGTGCCAGGTCCAACAGCCTGTGTCCCTCCTAGTCGCAGCCACAGGAAGCAGGTTTGTTTTTCATCCGTCGGCCCATTGCTCCCCCCTCCCCCTGGCATAACAACTGGCCTTAGAAGAGGCTTAGGAAGGGAGTGAGGGAGAAAGAAGGGGTTGCTGCTGGCTGGGTGCTGGGCGCCATTCGACCTCATGCACTTGGGGGGGGGGGGGGATGCGGCAGCTTCCTACGGCCTCCTGTTCTGAGCAGAGAACAGCGGCAGCATGAAAGGGGTGCTCTGGCTGGGAGAGGACTGAGTGGAGTAGGCGGCAAGCACAGCTCCACGGGGGGTGCGGGGTGCATGCAAATGGCCCAGGGGTGGGGGGCATGAGCGGCCTGGTCAGCTCCCTCCCTTTATTTAGAGGCGCCCAAATAGGCGGGAATGGGAGGGGGACTCCAGTCCTAGCAGCACTTGTTGGTTCTCCACCAGGAAGGTTTGTTTAGTTTTCCTCCCTGGGCCCATCGCTCCTCCCGTCCCAACAGGCAGTTTTGATTCCTTCCTGTGGCTGGTGCCAGGCACTTGTGGAGCAGTAGTGGTTAGAGCGGGTGCAGGTAGTGATGCAGAACCCCAAGGAAAACTTCAGGGGTGGTGGGGATGCCAGCTCGGTATGATGAGGGGGGGCGGGGACAGGAAGGACCAAAAGTCCTGGCAGGGAAGTTGGCAAGCGGGAGGCCCTGGCGGGACCCAGGCTGGCAAGGTTCCCACCCTGTACCAAACTAGGAGTCTTCCTAGGGGGGCACTTTGTGAGGGGGGACACCCTGCTAGGAGAACAGACAGGCACAGGGAGATAGCCTTGGATTGCCTTTGTGCTGATCCCCAACATATCCTGTTTAAAAATTCAAATAGTGAAGTGCTTAAAATTACGTGGATGGAACTGTGGTGCCCTCTTCACCTGCTCCCAGCCAACCTCTTCCCCAGCCCCTCCTTGTAGGAAAGCCCCAGCAGCCCCCCGGGGAGGGTTGCTCGCCTCAGCAACTCTCCTTTCCAAGGAAGCTGCCCAGCTGGTTGGGAAAGATCCATCTGTTAAAAAATTAGAATCCCACCACTGCTTCTTCCCATTCCCAGCCTCACAATGAGGTTTAGGAAGTCAGAAAGTGTGTACTACCAAAGATCTACCAGCATGATTTCTGAATTTCTAGCTTTATAACTCTGCAAAGAATAAGTCTATTGAGGGGGGGGGTGTTAATGAAAGCTGAGAATTCAGAGATCATGGCAAAGGATTTTTTAGAACTTCAAGTGCACACTTTTGGAATACAAATTAAAGAGAACATTCCATTGAGTTGCAACTGACTCATGACAATCCTTTGCATGGAGCATTCCAGGCAAGAAACAGAGGTGGTTAGCTATTGCTTTCCTCTGCATAGCAACCTGGTCTTCCTTGGTAGTCTCCTCCTATCCAAGTAGTGACCATGGGTGACCCTACTTAGCCTCTAAGTCCTGACAACCTTGAACCCAACTGGGCTAATCAGGATGGTGTGATAGCAATAGCAACAGCCAATGTTTTTAAAAAGCACTCTAGTGATACTGCACCAGAGGAAGCGGGAATGCTGGGGAAATAATGGGTGACTCTCTGGGATGCAGTCACAGATAATTAAATCTCAGATTAATCAGTTACCAATAAATGCTGTGTGTGTGTGTGTCTGTGGGGGGGGGCGACTCTGTGCATGCCCACAGAGAGGGCTCTGAGTGCCACCTCTGGCACCCGTGCCATAGGTTCGCCACCACTGCTATACAGAGTTCTCCAATCTAAGCCCATGGACCACTGTATACGAGCCTGGCAAGGAAGGTGGTGGTGGTGACACCACTCATCCTTGACAGCTGGAGTAGGAAACTGTCTGGGGGTGATTTTTGAGAGAATTTGCATGCTTAATACCCACTTGCACTGGCTGTGAGCTGTTTCTCGAGCAAACACCCTACCTCATAGGGTTGGTGTGAGGACAAAATTAGGAAAGACATTTGATTGGGGAGAGAGCCATGTATGTTATGCTGGGGCTGGGAGGTGTTTTGTGAGAGATGACGCTGACATTCGTTTGGCAAATGTTTTGCTGGGGGTGATTTGTGAGAGATTTACATGCTTACTTGCACTGCCTGGCTTGGAGGGATGTGGCAGCTACTTTCCCTTCTGCCTAGGGACGACTGCTGTAGTAAAACATTTTGAAAGCATTTTGAAAAAATTGTCTAAATGTTTGATTTTTGCTGAGTGGTATAGACTATTGCTGTGTTGGGGCATGTTCTATGGTGATTTAGAAATGACCTGGTGCAAAAAATCATTGTTTGGTTGTGGGGGGGGGGGGGAATGGCCACCCACACGGGGGTGGGGGCGCCAAACTCAAGTTTTGTCCCCGGGCTCCAGTCTACCTAGCTACACCTCTGCTGGCAATGCTAACATCAGCTCCTCTTGGAAAATCTGGGTCCATCCCCTTTCTTCCTCAAGTACCCACTTTTCCATTCTTCCATTCATTCTAATGCATCGATCTCTTTTTTTAAAAAAAAAATACTCACTCTTCAGCCATTGGAGGAAATAAAACTTCAATCCGCTCTGGGGAGAAAAAAAAGGGAGGGGGGAATATTATTCTTGTGTATGTGTACAACTTCACATCCTCCAGAGGGCACAAGTTTTTATCAGCTTCCTCAGTTTCGTCTGCTTCCTTTCTGCTTCCAAAGTTCCGTTTATGCTCCTTCTGTTTAACCTTAGATATGCTGAAATCAGAAACTGTGACCAAGAAAGGCAGCATTTTGGGGTGTTGTGGGTTTTCCAGGTTGTACGGCCGTGTTCCAGTAGCATTTTCTCCTGACATTTCGCCTGCATCTGTGGCTGACATCTTCAGAGGATCGAAGATGCAGGCGGAATGTCAGGAGAAAACGTGACTGGAACACGGCCGTACAACCCGGAAAACCCACAATGCCCTAGTGATTCCGGCCGTGAAAGTCTTCAACAATACAAAAGCAGCATTTTCTTTCTATATCGAGAGCCTGGCATTGAGACTGCACATTTTGAATTCACCTTATTAGATTTCTAATCCTTAATCCCACAAAACATGTTTATCCATCTATCACAGTGGTGGCGAACCTATGGCACGGGTGCCAGTGGTGGCACCCAGAGCCCTCTCTGTGGGCACGCGTGCACAGATTTCGTCATGTGATAATAGTGCAATTATTTCAGGGAGATTATTAGCACTAAACCTAAGACCTAGTTTTGCGGAAGCAGCGTAGGTAACCCTGTTAAGCGCTGTTAAACCCTACTGATATTCATGGAAAGAACTAAAGCACGATCCTTTACCTGGGAGTAAGCTCGGTTGCTGGCGATGGGGCTTGCTTCTGAGTAAACCCTCCTAGGGTCGTGATTCACCCATTTGAAGCGTTGCACAGTTGCTTTAAAGCAAAGCCACCGACTACCACCAAGCTTACGCCTTGGAGCCAACCGTTTTTTCTATACTAAAACCTCAGTATTCAGGTTAAATTGCCATGTTGGCACTTTGCGATAAATAAGTGGGTTTTGGGTTGCAGTTTGGGCACTCGGTTTCGAAAAGGTTCGCCATCACTGATCTATAAGGTTCAATCATTTCCTTCTACCTGATTGTTAATATCTTGGCAAAGGACACACCCAAGCATCGCTCCTAAATTCCTTGAGAGCGCGGTACATCAATAATGTAAGAACCAATTTTCATTTTATTAACAGTGATATGCCTTAAGTTTGACAACGTTAACACAATACAAAGTATTAGTTGCACATAGAAGATTCATAAAGTGAGGGGGTGTTTTCATGAGTCCAAAAGTCATATTGCGCATAAGTAAATTAGTTGACAAAACCCATATCAAAAGGAAGACTCTAAAGAAAGAAGCTGTCTTGGACTCCAACGTTCTCATTGTTCTGTATTTTCAACAGCTAGCTTCGTATTAAAATAATCTCTAACTGTCCCACTTACTTGGAGCTCACAATCTTAAAAAAAGAAAAAAGAAAACACAGGGAAGGTAATGTTTTTTATTAATATGTCGTTAGATGACACAAACTAATTCCATGCAACTGACTCTTCCGAGAGCATTAGCTCATTATTATTATTTTTAATTGGAACAGAAATACCGGTATATCAGTTAACATCCCACAAGTACACAACTGTATGTTGGCCATGAACCAATAAATCATATATTTGAATAATGCTGGATTCCCACCCTTGACTGAAGCAGCATCCACATAGCAGTGATTTTATATGGTCCTTCCATTGAAGAGGCGTTAGAGCAGTGATGGCGAACCTTTTCGAGACCGAGTACCCAAATTGCAACCAAAAACCCAATTATTTATCGCAAAGTGCCAACACGGCAATTTAACCTGAATACTGAGGTTTTAGTTTAGAAAAAACAGTTGGCTTTGAGGCGTGCATTACTCAGGAGTAAGCTTGGTGGTAGTCGGTGGCTTTGCTTTGAAGCAACTGTGCAACTCTTCCAATGGGTGAATCACGACCCTAGGAGGGTTTACTCAGAAGCAAGCCCCATTGCCAGCAACCAAGCTTACTCCCAGGTAAAGGATCGTGCTTTAGTTCTTTGCAAGAAAATCAGTGGGGTTTAACAGTGCTTAACAGGGTTGCCTACACTGCTTCCCCAAAAGTAGGTCTTAGGTTTAATGCTAATAATTGAGCCCAGCGGCATAGGCCAACCTAGATGTGTGTGTGTGGGGGGGACTCTGTTTGCGTGTGCCCACAGAGAGGGCTCTGAGTGCCACCTCTGGCACCCGTGCCATAGGTTCGCCACCACTGCGTTAGAGGATCTGAATAGTAACTCTGCGAGCCAGCGTGGTGTAGAGGTTAAGAGATCTGACGATATCAGGCTAGCCAATCAGGAGCAGAAAAGAATTTAAGACAAAAGAATTTAAGACAAAAAGGTAGCAATCTTGAAAAAAACTATTTTGAACAGGGGGAAATTTTGGGTGGGTCAGGTTTTTATAAACAAGGTCTTGCTCTTTCAAAAACATTCTTGGGTCAATTCCTCCTCCCCACCCCCCAAAAAATCTAAAATGGGGCTAGTCCATGCTCCAGGTATGACCCTATATCCACGGCCACCACCCTGGTTACAGTCCATGTACAGTATTTAAGAATTTGTTCAGAGCATTTACAAAAATTTGTTTGCTTCCATCATGCCCTGTCACACAGTACACACTGAGAGCCAGTGTACTGGTGGTTAAGAGCAGGTGGATTCTAATCTGGAGAACCGGGTTTGATTCCCGACTCCTCCACCTGAGTGGCGGAGACTTATCTGGTGAACCAGATGTGTTTCCGCTCTCCTACATTCCAGCTGGGTGGCCTTGGGACAGTCACAGTTCTCTCAGAACTCTCTCAGCCCCACCTGCCTCACAAGGTGTTTGTTGTGGGGAGAGGAAGGGAAAGGAGCTTGTCAGCCCCTTTGAGTCTCCTTACAGGAGAGGAAGGTGGGGTATAAATCCAAACTCTTCTTCTTCTTCTTCTACACAGGGTTGAATCCTACCAGCTTTTCAGCTTGATTCTTCTCATTGCAGTCCCCAACCCATGTAGCATTTGTCTAGTCCAGGGGTAGGGAACCTGCGGCTCTCCAGATGTTCAGGAACTACAATTCCCATCAGCCCCTACCAGCATGGCCAATTGGCCATGCTGACAGAGGCTGATGGGAATTGCAGTTCCTGAACATCTGGAGAGCCGCAGGTTCCCTACCCCTGGTCTAGTCAGATCCCACGACCCCCTTTTCGGTAGTCGAAAGGAACCTCACCTCTGCCTTTCGCCAGTGGGAAAGTTGGTGGGATCCTACCTGTACAATTTCAGGTGCACATCTAGAAATACATATAAACCGTGTAGTACTCGAGAAGTGCATGCACTTGCAGGCAGACTTATTATGGGGGGCTGCTATTAGCCACCTACTCCCTGGGGACTGTTATTGTCTGCAGCAGCAAATACGTTTGCCGCCAAGTATTAAGTGAACCACTCCTGAGCCATCAAGGGCATTTGAATTGCCACGAGCTGCGAACGTGGAGACATTAAAAGAAATTGCACGATTTTTTTCTGAAAACCAGCATGGCTTGTTTCCACCGAGAAGCAGACGCAAGAAGAAGGCGTCTCACGCTGGTTTCTTAATTCAGAAAAGCGCTTTCGCTCTCTCTCCTGCCTCAGCCCACCACCGGGCCCTCTCTGGCCTTTGTCTACGCTTGTCTGAAGGTGGCACGGGGTACCATTATCGCCAGAGCTAAATTTGGGCGGCGTTATCGCTTCTGAAGAGGGGCAGGCCGTTCCACGAGGAGGCAGCAACCCGCAGAAGAACTGGCAAAGCAAAAAGGCAGAAGAAGAAGAAGAAGAAGAGTTTGGATTTATATCCCCCCCTTTCTCTCCTGCAGGAGACTCAAAGGGGCTGACAATCTCCTTGCCCTTCCCCCCTCACAACAAACACCCTGTGAGGTGGGTGGGGCTGAGAGAGCTCCGAAAAGCTGTGACTAGCCCAAGGTCACCCAGCTGGCGTGTGTGGGAGTGTACAGGCTAATCTGAATTCCCCAGAGAAGCCTCCACAGCTCAGGCGGCAGAGCGGGGAATCAGACCCGGTTCCTCCAGATTAGATACATGAGCTCTTAACCTCCTACGCCACTGCTGCTCAGAGACAGATGGGGGACACCAGTTCGGTCACCGTCGCATTCTTGGCCCTCTTCCTTTTCTTTTAGCCTGGGTGGGGAAGGGATTGCTCCTTTGCAAAGATCACTAAAGACCCATCCCTTTTATACTGAGGGAGAGAGACTTGGATGGAGCTGAATTCCTGACTCACCCAGGGAAATATTAACATGGAGTCTGGCTGATATTATTTCCTTCCACCTCAGAAACAATAAATGGTGAGGGGGTGGGGGGGGGAGATCACAGGCAGGAAGCAAAAAAGATAGAAACCCCCTCCCTTTCCCCAAGAGAACTGCGAAGGGACACTTTTATTCTTAGCCCTAGGTGTGAAATCAACCATTCAGCACCCTTTGCTTGAGACATCTGCTGCCAAGAACAGCCAAAAACGTTGCAGAAGTTGGGGTCGGAAGAAGCGCAGAAGTTGCCAAGTCTTCCTCCCCCCCCCCCTTTATTCCGCACAAAAGGTTAGCAGCACCAATAACACTTAAGGCTGACCCGAGTTAGCGTCAAATCAAGTGCCTCTCCAAGAAAGGGATTAAGCTCTCAAGTTTCCCCTTTCTGGAAAAGGCCCCTCCCCGCTCTTTGAATTCCTGGGTTCGCTCCAGCTGATACATTGCTTGTCTAATTTAAAGCTCAGAACCGCAATGGAATGTGACGTTTGAAGATCACAGCGGCAGAAGAGAACACTACACTTGGGGGGAGGGAGGCAATTCAAGAGGGTGCAACTTCTGTACTGTTCTTGCACTTTACGAGCTGAAGTACATTCAGGCCGAATGAACTTACTCGCGTGAACGCAGACAAAGACTCTTGATGCTGAACAGGGGACGCGAGAGCCGTGCCACCTGCAAGCGTGGGGGTGTCGTGGCTGAGTATAGATGCTGAAAAATATTACTGATGGGGTGGTAGAAGAAGAAGAGTTTGGATTTATATCCCCCCTTTGTCTCCTGAAGGAGACTCAAAGGGGCTGACAATCTCCTTGCCCTTCCCCCCTCACAACAAACACCCTGTGAGGTAGGTGGGGCTGAGAGAGCTCTGAGAAGCTGTGGACTAGCCCAAGGTCACCCAGCTGGCGTGTGTGGGAGTGCACAGGCTAATCTGAATTCCCCAGATAAGCCTCCACAGCTCAAGCGGCAGAGCAGGGAATCAAACCCGGTTCCTCCAGATTAGAGTACACCTGCTCTTAACCACTACGCCACTGCTACGCCACTGCTGGTACTACCAGCATTCTTGCTTCTGCCTCCCGGTGATGTCTTCTTGGAAAATAATCACACTTGGATAGACTAATTGCAGCCCAGTACCTTTATCTCCTGGTTGAGGCCCGGTGGCATAGAGCAATCACCTTAGCTAGGTGTAATGCCCTGCCTTCTTCCTTTAGCCTTGGACGCCACCTTGGAATCCCACATAAAGAAAGGAAATGCCCGTGTGGCATGGGTTCTGTGGAAACAGTATCTCATATGCTGTTGGATTGTCCCTTTTATGAGATAGGTAGGAAGAAGCACATAATCCCCTTCCTGCATGGAAGTGAAGGCATTACAGATAAACAGAAGGTTATATATCTTTTAAACAGCCACAACTACGAGCTGTTGGAAGCGGTGGCTAAATTTTTAAATGGTGTTATTTTAACTCGTCAGAAATTGTAAAGTTGTAAAGGCTGTTATTATCTTGCTAAGCTAATCTTAAACAATCTATATGCCATTAAAGGTATTCGGAAAAAAAAATAATCACACTTAGACGCACAGGCCTATCAGCCTCGGTGTTTGAGAGAGCAGAGAAGCGTGGCACCGTGAACCGAAACTTACTGCACCTTGCAAAAGCTGTCCTGACATCGACGAAGCTTCAATTAAAATCTCAAATGCAGGAAACAGGCAGAGCTGCTTTCTTTACCATTGTGTATTATCCTTGATATCCACCCCACGGCAGAGTTTAAAATCTAACTCACACATAAGGGAGCATCAGTTACTTCTCCCACCCCCACCCCCCATAACCTCCCCCAAGGGGAAAAAAGAGATACCCCCTTTTCACATTACCTGCTGCCTTCAGGAACTGGAACGAGGCACCGTTAGGGGGAAAGAACTTCCCAGAGATTATAAGGGCACTGAGTGGGTGGGTGGCCTTTTATGAAGAAGAGAGCTCCGCTTTGGCGGAACCTTTTAGGGAAGACGGAGAATGGAATGCGTTCCTCTGATAAGGAGCGCCACCAGACGCTGCTGGGAGAAGGGGGTCGGGAAAAGGGCTCTGGAAGGCAGCACCCCCCCCCCCCCATGGCAAGGCTGGGATTGACAGCTTAGAGTCGCAAGAGCTTACAGTCAAAGGTAGTCTTCCTCCAGACTCACCCACAAAACGGTGGATCGCTGTCTATGGTCACTGTATATTAGCGTTCCAAGATCAGAAGCCTTTTTGATTCAAGAGAGCACTGAAGGCTCTTAGCCGTGTGCTTAAAAGCATGGAAATGATACTCAGGCTCTTGTGTGGGGAAAGGAGAGGGGCTTAGCCCTTTCAGCCCCTCCATTGGCCCCCGCATCTGCCACTGCTGTTAAAGCCTGTCTATTACATGACTACATGTGCAGTGGCGTAGGAGGTTAAGAGCTCATGTATCTAATCTGGAGGAACCGGGTTTGATTCCCAGCTCTGCCGCCTGAGCTGTGGAGGCTTCTGGGGAATTCAGATTAGCCTGTGCACTCCCACACACGCCAGCTGGGTGACCTTGGGCTGGTCACAGCTTCTCGGAGCTCTCTCAGCCCTACCTACCTCACAGGGTGTTTGTTGTGAGGGGGGAAGGGCAAGGGGATTGTCAGCCCCTTTGAGTCTCCTGCAGGAGAGAAAGGGGGGATATAAATCCAAACTCCTCCTCCTCCTCCTCCTCCTCCTCCTCTTCTTCTTCTTCTTCTTCTTCTTCTTCTTCTTCTTCTTCGCTATGGATAGACTGAACTGACCAGGTGCAGAGTGCAACACAAAGAAGATATATCTAAAGCCTACGTGCAGACCTGCATGTAGCCCACCCAAGCAACAGGTATCAATTACCTGGTCACTGACTTCTGACCTCACTAACTAATTAGCATGCAACAATGAACTCCTTCATGACTGGATTGTGTGACTGGCACTTGCCAAATCCCATCAAAGCCTTTTAAAAAAAAGAAGGCAGGTGAAAAATGAGGACATATCTCCCCTTCCCCTTCCTCTTTAAAACAGGGGTGTTCAACCCCTAGCCCTCCAGATGTTTATGGACTACAATTCCCATCAGTTCCTGCCAGCACCACGAGCATCTAAAGGGGCAGGGCTAGACACCCCTTGAAAAAATTCTAAACTGCACAGAGCAGAAAAAGTGTAGAACAGAGGTTTTAATTAGCAAAACTATGGAGGTGTGGAAGGTTCCTCCAATGGCTTTGATCCCAAACAGGTCCTGTACAGAAGCTTAAAAAGACACCGGGCCACCTGCAATCTCCATCACATCCAGTTTGACCCTTTCTGCACAGCTGTATGAGCTCAGATTGCGTACGTGAGGAAAATCCACTTGACACGATAGCCAGACCCAAGAAGCACGGGTGCCCCTCCACCTCGCAGCAAAGGGACTGAAGCACAGACTGACACGTTCCTGGGCATGTTATACAACAGCAGCCTTTTTTATTCAGAGGAATTATTTTTTTTAAAAAAATACACAATAAGATTCAAAAGAAGACTAACATTAAAAAACGGGGCAGGGGTTTCAGAGGCCTGGTTCCGCCATCTCAGGAGGATCCCCCAGCCGGAAAAACGAAAAGACTTCTTTGCCCGGCACTTCGACGGGCACAAATCCGGCTTCGCTTCCCAGGTTGGTCACTCGGGAGGAGAACTCGGACACCTGCTCCTTGCGGAGGTCGGGCAGATAGCTGAAAGAGGAAGGGTCGAATCTGATGAGCAGGTGGGCATCGCTTGCCTCCCAGTGAGGGGACCCCTTGGCTAAATTATCTAGGCCCTGCGACCCTCTCAAAAAACAGCATCGCCACCAAGAAGGGGAAGAAGGCGGGGAACACTTTTATGGCAACTGAATGAGCTCTGAGCCAAGCTTCCATTCCTCTTCTGTTTGCAGGTATTCGACCAGAGGTGGGATCCAGCAGGTTCTCACCAGTTCCCGAGAGTGGGTTACTAATTATTTGTGTGTGCCGAGAGGGGGTTACTAATTGGGTCTACTTTTCCCTTAGAAATTCCATTAGGTCCAAAAATCATAAAGTCCTGTTGTTTCCTATGTGGCTGGTTGGCGAAGGTAGAAAACGGGAGATAATTCTCCCTGTTGGACTGTTTTAAACACATGTTTTAGAAATACGGTAAAGTTCCTTGTTTAAGGAAAGTATCCTTCTTTTGATTTCTAGAAACAAAATTAAGTATTTGAAAGTATGAAGTATTTGACAGGCAGTCAATTAGAGGAGAAGTAGTTGTTTCTGTTGGCAGTAGACTTGCTATAATGAGTTTAAATTATGGACAGAAAGATACCAGCTGGAAATTAGGAACTTTTTTTTACAGTAAGAGTTTTTTACAGTAACAGAGAAATTATTAATGCCCCAGCGAATGCCGACAACGCCCCCGTCGTGCCCCGCCCAGCCCCAATTGGCTTCACGCCACTGTTTGAATCCCACCACCATGGGAACCTGTTACTAAAATTTTTGGATCCCACAAATGTATTCGACCAGAGCCTGTGATGCAAGCAAGCCAAAGGGCAGGAGCCAGAGGAATTTGGGCCTGTGGTTTGCAGCCCAAGGCCCTAAGCGAAGCAGGCCAGCAGAACCAAGACCAGGTGTACCAGACCATTCATTTTTGTTTTCTGCTTGCTCCTTAAAAAATTGTATTTTATGAGCTGCTCCGGGTCCCCGCCGAGAGAAAAGTGGGCTAAAAATCTTGAAAGAAACAGGGAGCTTAGGATGCGGAACACCGAGAGGAAAATCTTGTTTTTCTCCTACCTACTATCACCGAGTTTCTGGAATCCAGGAGAAAGTTCCTCAGTTTATCATGTACTTGGACAGGCACGCTACGATGCAAAATCCGTACGCACCCCCCCACCCCCCATCAAGTGTGGAAAGCATTGGCACGCTCGTCTGACCCACTCACCAACATTTGTGTTTCGTGCTTGAGTTCTTTTGTTTAAAAAGACATTGCTAACAGATCATTTGTCTTCATCCAATTGTTTCCCCGACTTTCCGAGAACAGGAACTCCTCCGAGTTCTCCGACTGCCAGCTGTTCCCTAAAAAGCATTCCGAACTGCCTTCTACTGGGTCAGGCCATTGATTCACCTCACCCTATACCAGTGGTTCTCAACCTTCCTAATGCCGCGACCCTTTAATACAGTTCCTTGTGTTGTGGTGACCCCCAACCCTCACATTTACCCATTTTACAGATGGAGAACACTGATGCAGAGTCTTAGGCAGCCCCTGTGAAAGGGTCATTCGACCCCCAAAGGGGTCACGACCCACAGGTTGAGAACCACTGCCCTATACTGTTTTTTCTCAAGGCTCAGCGGCTCATCACAGACTCAGGCACAGAAAGGCCTCCCCAGTCCTACAACTGAAACCCCCACACCCAGACACAGTTTTTGTACAGCGGTGGAAGGTGCCCTCAAGTCCCAGTTGATTTATGGGAACCCCATAGAGTTTTCAAGGCCAGAGATGTTCCGAGGAGGTTTGCCATTGCACCTGGTTGGGTATTTATTAACCGCGTAAGTTAACTTTATTAACTGCGTAAGCAATTTATTTTATTAACTGCGTAAGCAATTTATTAACTGCGGAAGAAATTTATTAGCTGCGTAAGTTAATAAATTAATTTAGGTGTTGGGTAGACCTTGAATGTTAAGCTGTGGGTAAGGGGCCATCCCCAAGTAGGAACTGGCTGCAGTGAAGATCAGGCTGGTGGTTTTAATTAAAAGCATCCGTTTTAAGGGCAAGGGCAAGGCCTTTGATGCATGTTATTAAAATATAAACACATTAATGTTATCAGCCACCTCGCCGTTCAAAATGATCATCTTTACTTTAAAAAAACCCTTTTCTGGGGAGCCTTTAGTGTGTGTGTGTGTGTGTGTGTGTGTGTGGTGTGTGTAAATGCATGAGACGTCAAGTCACAGCTGACACAGTTGACTTATGGCAACCTGGTAGAATTTTCAAAGCAAGAGGTGTTGGGAGGCGCTTTGCCATTGCTTGTGTCTGCTGAGAGTTCTGAGAGAACAGACAGGCAAGGAACCATAAGGAAACAGACCCAAACCCTGCAAAGTAAATTACACTGCTACTCATGCCCAAGCGAGGACTCACACCCGGGTCTTGTTTGACCAAATCCACTGTCTTGGTCTCGTCTGCTGCGTCACTGTGAGCCATTTTTCCTGGGAAGAGGTAGCATTGTTTTCCAAAATATGGTGCAGAAAGAAACACTTACTTCGTCAGCTCAACTAGGAGAATGGCTTTCGGGGCGGACACCAGACGCAGATCTGGTTTCAGGAGGTGTACCATGCTACAAAAGGCAAGCAGAGGGGTGGTGGGTAGAGAGAAGAGACCTCTTGGGTATCGCCCTCACTGCCGAAGCGAGCAAGACCCCTCTTGAATCAGCCAGCAGCCCCACCTCCCAGCACAGCTAGTGACTCCCCATCCTCTTTGGAGGGATGCTGGAGTACCAGCTGACTCCCAGCCTTGTGGTTCCCCCCACCCCACCCCTCCTGGAAGTCTCCTACCCAATCCCCTGCCTTACCTGCATGAGAAAAAGACAAGGTTGAATAACCTTTGGTATTTGCTCTTGAGATGGAGCCGGGGGAGGCAGTCGAGAGGCAGGAAGTGGACTCGGATATCTTCTGTGGCAGGAGAGCCTGCGGGGTGTTAGAAAAACACAGCTGGACACTTGATAGCAAGGATGGGAGGAGGAAGAGAGCAAAGCTAAAGGAGAACAACTTGGGAAATGTTTACAGCCCTGCCTTCAGGGCAAACAGGAGGCAGAAGTCTGCCCAGAACACTGCTGACGGGAGGGGGGGGAAACTAATATTCAGCCATTCTTATTTTCACTTGCTTTTCTAATCCGCCCTGAATTCTGGAGGTAAAGGAGCAGTAAAACTAAACACAGCGAACAAGCATTTGGCAGTGCATCCTGGGAGCCTCTGCCCCAGAGAGAATAATGAAAGAGGAATATGGAAGTCCCAATGACAGACAGCAAGCACTACTCACTGCTGACGGCATCCAGTGTAGCAGGGTCCTCCTCATTCCCTCGCGGGCTGCCGTCCTTTTCCTCTGAGGCTGTGGGTGGGTTATAGCAGGAGCGATAGCTCAGTTCATAGAACATGGCAGTGACGTTGTACAAGGAGATGTCCTGGGCACTCTATGGAGGAGAAAAAGGAAGGCCAGCTTGGAAATGGCCTTGATTTACATCATCATCATCATTCATTCATTCATTCATTCATTCATTCATTCGGATTTCACAGACCGCCTCATTCCCAAAGGGCTCTAGGCGGTTTACAACAACAACATCCATAATCAATCATTAAAACAACAATTAAAAACCCTTAAAATTCAATAAGCAGCGTACCAATCTCTAAACCGGGCGCACTCTGGCCTAGCTACGCCTCTGTTTCCACTTGTAGTTTATACTCGTTATTGCGAGTCCTGTCCCGATGCCAACAGGAACAGGTCTGTGAGCTTCTCTTAACGACAGCCTTTCAGATACTTCAAGAGAACAATCTTGTCCCCCACTCAAACTTCTCTTTCCAGACTAAACATTTCTAAGTCCCTCAGTCTTTCCTTGTAGGGCTTAGCAGATCTGGGAAGACAACTCCTAGGGGTTTTTTTTTTTAAGGGTTACTCCCATTGCACCTTGGAGACCAACAAGATTTTGGTGGCCTAAACCTGGCCCACGATATCCCCCGCCCCCAACAAGTGCCACCTGCTTTTTCTCTTCCAAGCAAGAGCCAATCGTGGCCCACCTTGCTAGGAAGGCCATTGACGGTTTTCAGCAGACTGGTCTCTTCCGTCTCAATCCCAAAGGTGACGAAGGGGCCGGTGGCAATGTCTCCCCAGTATCCCCGTGCTGGCATCGGCTCCCCTTTCTGGAAGGCGAGAAGTCTGTAATTAGCTAACTTCATTGGTCTCTTCTCTGTCCGAGCGGTTCAAAATCTTGACTATTAATCCTACGGCAGTGATATGGGCAAAATTAAAGCAGACTTCCCCCTCAAACAGACGGTTCTGTTGTCAACCCGTCTCCAGAGCAGGAATCCTGCCCAGCACTCTCGGAGAAAAGGAAAGAAATCCCAGAAAACACCTTGAGAACATAAGAAAGAGCCTGCTGGATCAGACCAGATTCCATCAAGTCCAGCACTCTGCTCCTTGCAGTGGCCCACCAGGTGCCATTGGGAGCTCAAATGCAGGAGGTGAAAGCAATGGCCTTCTGCTGCTGCTGCTGCTCCTGAGCACCTGGTCTGCTAAGGCATTTGCAATCTCAGATCAAGGAGGATCAAGACTGGTAGCCCTAGATCGACTTCTCCTCCATAAATCAGTCCAGGCCCCTTTTAAAGCTATCCAGGTTAGCGGCCATCACCACCTCCTGTGGCAGCATACTCCAAACACCGATCACGCGTTAACGTGAAGAAATGTTTCCTTTTATCAGTCCTGATTCTTCCCCCCAGCACTCTCAAGGGATGCCCCCTGGTTCTAGTATTGTGGGAAAGAGAGAAAAATTCCCGTCATGGGATGGATAAAACTGAACAGGATTAAGAAGGGCATGTTCTACCCAGAGCCCTTCGGGGATGGGGCAGTATACTTAATTAATTAAGCTGCATTAAAACAACAACAACAACAACAACTACGACTACTATGACTACGACTACGACGACTACTACTACTATTATTATTATTATTATTATATTGTATTTATTTTATTGTTATTATTATGCATGACAACTGCTGGAGTCCTTCTTGGAATTCATCTGTGAATATGAGGTCTTCCCAGGACTGGGATAATGAGGTATTTTGCCTAGAATGTGTAGAGTTCTAGAGATTGCTGCTTTCTGCAGCATGGATGACAAATTCTGTGTTAGGCTTTCAGATGTTTTCAAGATTTCTTGGGATTCCTCTAAGCCTGACTACTGGTGGGATTACTGTTCTTTTCTGCCTGTCGTTCAACTTCAATTTTGTAGGTCCTTGTATTTGTGTTTTCTAGCTCTTGTCATATGTATTATTATTGTGTTATTATTATTATTATTATTATTATTATTATTATTATTATTATTATTATTATTATTATTATACACATAACAACACAGCACAAGTGTCTAGATTCATCTCTCTGTCTCCAGGTCCTTCCCAAGGACCTGGGATAGAGGTATTTGTGATGGACGCTTTCTGCAACATGGACTGATGTTCTGTCCAATTTAGGCTTTCAGATGTTTTCAAGATTTCTTGGGATTCCTCCTAGAGCACCGACTATGAGTGGGATTACTGTTGTTCTTTTCTGCCACATTAGTCAAATTATTATTATTATTATTATTATTATTATTATTATTATTATTATTATTATTATTATTATTATTATTATTATTATTATTATTATTATTATTATTATTATTATTATTATTATTATTATTATACACATAACAACACAGCACAAGTGTCTGGAATTCATCTCTGAATATCGAGTCCTTCCCAAGGACCTAGGATATTAGGAGGTATTTATGAGAATGTGTAGTCTCCTAGAAGTGCTGCTTTCTGCATGTGTGGACTGATGTTCTGGTCCAAGTTTAGGCTTTCCAGATGTTTTTCAAGATTTCTTGGGATTCCTCCTAGAGCACCGACTACTAGTGGGATTACTGTTGTTCTTTTCTGCCACAATCGTTCAACTTCAATTTGTAGGTCCTTGTATTTTGTGATCTTTTCCAGCTCTTTGTCCTCTATTATTATTATTATTATTATTATTATTATTATTATTATTATTATTATTATTATTATTATTATTATTATTATTATTATTATTTCTTAAATGTGCATCTGCTGGTTAAGGTGAATGGCGGGACCAGGGTTTGGGAGAAAGCCAGTGTGCTGGCAGGCGAGGCGGTGATGACGCTTAACAATTCACACCCTTCGTTGTCTCACCCCTGCCCCTGCAGCCAGGCTACTTACAGTTTTGAAACAGGAAAACCCACCCCAAAATTGTGTGTGTGTGTGTGCGTGCGTGCGTGCGTGTATGCAGAATCAAACCCAATTCTCCAGATTAGGGCCCACCTGCTCTTAACCACTACACCACACTGTCTCTGCAACGTTTAAGAGAGGCTCCTCACTGGTTGTGGTAATTAGGAGCAGCAGCGGCATAGGAGGTTAAGAGCTCGTGTATCTAATCTGGAGGAACCGGGTTTGATTCCCAGCTCTGCCGCCTGAGCTGTGGAGGCTTCTCTGGGGAATTCAGATTAGCCTGTGCACTCCCGCACACGCCAGCTGGGTGACCTTGGGCTAGTCACAGCTCTTCTGAGAGCTCTCTCAGCACCACCTACCTCACAGGGTGTTTGTTGTGAGGGGGGAAGGGCAAGGAGATTGTCAGCCCCTTTGAGTCTCCTGCAGGAGAGAAAGGGGGGATATAAATCCAAACTCTTCTTCTTCTTCTTCTTCTATATCTCACAGAGGACCTGATACGGTGGCTTCATTGCAATGCTGGAAGGAAGGGGCAGGCAAGACCTGTCTTTTCTGGATCGATGTTCCTCCAGATACCTGCCTAGAGCAGCGGAGCAGTGAGAAGGATGCTAGCCTTGCCTGAGTTCAGGCTGTTCTCCCATCCCATCCCATCCCATCCCAGCCTGCCAGCCCATCCCACCCTGACAAAAGAGACCCCGCTGTCTCATATTCAGGCAACGGCCCACCAAACCATATCCCAGTCTCACAAAAGCGAGGTGGCTCACGTGTCTGAGGAGACGGCCGGACGCCAGAGTCTTGTTGGGGACGTCGTAGGGGGCTTCCCGCAGCTCAAAGGCCAAGCCTGTGTTGCGCCACCGGAAAAACTCACGGGAATTGATTGCTTTGGCCTAGGAAGGAAGGAACGCAACTACTGTCTGATGGCAGAACGTTCCCGGGGCCTTTGGCACGCCCCTGCTCCGTGGCACAGATTGGCATGGCACACGAGAGTCATTCCCTCTTCCAGTTTCGCACCCCATGCTCGTGCAACTTCATGGTGAGGTCCCAGTCGCAAACCCCACGGCGGGCGTCGTAGCGGGCGCCCAGGTATTGCCGGAGCCGCAGGTCCCAGAGGTGCTCGATCTGGAAAGACTGCGGATCGGGGTTCTTCCAGAACCGGAATATTGCCTCCAACAGGTCCCGCTCCTTGAACTGTGAAGGAAAAGGCCAACCAAGAGTTAGTTGTCAGAGCCAGGATTTCTTTCCCTAGGCCACCTTTCCCTTCACGGGCTCAGGATGGCTTGCAACAATAAACAGACAGATTAAAACATGGGACAGTACGTTATAAAAGGCGTCATAAAATCAATCACTCAGAGGAAGGTATTAAAGGAAGAAGAAGAAGAAGAAGAAGAAGAAGAAGAAGAAGAAGAAGAAGAAGAGAGAAGAGAGGGAGAGAAGGGGGGGGGGAAGGGAGGGGGGAGGGAGGGAGGAGGAGGAGGAGGAGGAGGAGGAGGAGAAGAAGAAGAAGAAGAAGAAGAAGAAGAAGAAGAAGAAGAAGAAGAAGAAGAAGAAGAAGAAGAAGAAGAAGAAGAAGAGAAGGAGGAGGAGTTTTGGATTATATCCCCCCTTTCTCTCCTGTAGGAGACTCAAAGGGGCTTACAATCTCCTTGCCCTTCCCCCCTCACAACAAACACCCTGTGAGGTAGGTGTGGCTGAGAGAGCTCTGAAAAGCTGTGACTAGCCCAAGGTCACCCAGCTGGCGTGTGTTGGAGGAAGGGGGAAGGAAAGAGGAAAAGGAAGAAGATAGGGGAAGGAAAAGGGGAAGAGGGGGGAAAGAGAGGCCAGCTATGATGGCATGCCATTGCTGCCCTTATCTATAGTGGAAAGGCTCCCTCTGACAGGCCCCGTGGAACTGCAACGGGTGCCGCAGGCCCTGGGTCTCATTTGACAGAGGTCAGAACCAAGGGCAAAAAGGCCCCTGGTTGAAGACAGCTGGATATCATTTCCGCTAGGGATCGTGAGTCCTCTGGGGACCTTTCTTTTCCCTCCCCCTTGACTTCCCCCCAAGATTAACCTCCAAGATGACTTAAGACTTTTCACACCCCATCTCTGCCCACTAGGGCGGGGAAGCCAGGCCCCGCAGTTTATGCCTCTGCTACACTAGATTCAAATGGAGATGGTTCGCATTTGAGCCTGCAATGCTGTCTCTCTGAGCTGCCTTATACTGTCACAAGCACTGGCCTGCCACCCGAATATAATGATCTCCGCTGGCAGCGGCTGTCAACATTTTTCCTAGAACTGTCTACCAGAGATCCTGTCACACCACACACAGCACAGGGCTGAGGAAGCCCCGTTCGTCGTCTGCCTTTCACAAGGATTATTAAAACTCTCCTGTTAGCCTTCGGCTAGCTTCGAGGCACAATCAGTAATTCTATTGCTGGGTTTCTTGTTCCGCTGGTTTGCAATTTTATCTCAAACTCCAAACTCACTGAATGTTTTTCTAAGGTGGTGGTGATGGTGGTGGTAAGCCTTGGAAAACAGTCAAAATAATAAGCGAAGCGACTGAAAAAACACACACATAAACCCAGAGGCCAATTTACTGGTGGTTCCCAGCCCCACAATGACACGGCTGGCCTCCACCCGGGCCAGGGCTTTTACGGCCCTGGCCCCTGCCTGGTGGAACACTCTCCCTCCAACTGTCCGGGCCCTGCGGGATCATGGTGAGTTCCGCAGGGCCTGTAAGACCGAGTTGTTCCACCGGGCTTTTGGGGAGGCCAGCCGCTGATGGTGTGCGCCCTCTTTGTCTCTCCCTTTTAACATTCTGGGAGCCTGTGACATCTAGATCTACCGTCCCCCTCTTTGGGAGGGTTTTATTGATAGTTTTAATGCTGGACGCCAAGTGGTTTATGTGGAACGCTGTAATTTTATGTTTTAATGATGTTATTTATATTTATATTATTTGCTGTTATTACCGTTTATGTTATACTATTTTGTTGTTCACCGCCCAGAGCCCTCAGGGGATGGGTGGGTGGGTGGGTGGGTGGGTGGGAGGGTAGGTAGGTAGATAGATAGATAGATAGATAGATAGATAGATAGATAGATAGATAGATAGATAGATAGATAGATAGATAGATAGATAGATAGATAGATAGATAGATAGATAGATGAATAGATGATAGATAGATAGATAGATAGATAGATAGATAGATAGATAGATAGATAGATAGATAGATAGATAGATAGATAGATAGATAGATAGATAGATAGATAGATAGATAGATAGATAGATAGATAGATAGATAGATAGATATCATAGATTGGCCATCACAACAGTGTGCAATGTGATTTGCCACCCAAAGCTCAGGAGGACACAGTCCAGCGGCTGGTGTTGAAAAGGGAAGAAGCAACCCTCTGCGAGGGGGACAGCAGCTGGGCCCAGAATGGCAGCAAAGAATGAAAGAGGTTCTTGCACATTAGGTGTAGAGGTTAAGAGCAGGTGCGCTCTAATCTGGAGAACCGGGTTTGACTCCCCGCTCTGCCACTTGAGCTGTGGAGGCTTATCTGGTGAACCGGATTAGCTTGTGCACTCCAACAACACACGCCAGACTGGTGTTTGGAATATGCTGCCACAGGAGGTGGTGATGGCCACTAACCTGGATAGCTTTAAAAAGGGCTTGGACAGATTTATGGAGGAGAAGTCGATCTATATCTACTAAGATTGATCTGAGATTGCAAATGCCTTAGCAGACCAGGTGCTCGGGAGCGGCAGCAGCAGAAGGCCATTGCTTTCACATCCTGCAAGTGAGCTCCCAAAGGCACCTGGTGGCCACTGCGAGTAGCAGAGTGCTGGACTAGATGGACTCTGGTCTGATCCAGCTGGCTTGTTCTTATGTTCTTATATGACCTTGGGCTAGTCACAGTTCTTCAGCGCTCTCTCAGCCCCACCTACCTCACAGGGTGTTTGTTGGGGAGGGGGGGAAGGGAAAGAAGATTGTAAGCCCCTTAGAGGAAAGAAAGGAGGGATATAAATCCAAATTCTTCTTCTTCTTCTTCTTTTACCTTGAGGGCAGACAAGTCCAATGTGGGGAGGTCAGCTTGCTGAAAGCAGGGATCTGTGATGTAACGGACGAAAAGGCCCGCCTTCTCCTGCAAATAAGCAGCTGTCTGGCTTCGGACCAGAGTATTCCCCATCAGCTCCAAGAACAACTCACTCTTCTCTGGAAGAAGAAGGGAACGGTCTGGTATCAGTCAGCAGGCTTGACCCCAGTGGTCACGGACTCCCAGGGATGGGCCCGAAGCCAGGAGTCTCGAGCCCCACCCCCCACCCCGTCCAGGTCTAACACTGGGGGGTGGGAGGGACGTTTATCAGCCTTCACCTTGCAGACCCATCTTCTCCAGAGGCTCCAGCGCCAGGCTCAGAAACAGCAACTGCCGACCCAGCGCCTCCAGGTTATTTTCCAGCACATAAAACTGAGCACAGGAGAGAAAGAACAATTTAACTGAGTGAGACTGAGTCAGCTCCCTCCGGTCCCAGAGAATGCGCAAGAAGCATTTCAATAAGAGGAGGAGGAGGAGGAGAAGAGTTGGATTTATATCCCCCCCTTTCTCTCCTGCAAGGAGTCTCAAAGAAGCTTACAATCTCCTTTCTCTTCCCCCCCCCCACAACAAACACCCTGTGAGGTGGGTGGGGTTGAGAGGGCTCCGAAGAACTGTGGCTAGCCCAAGGTCACCCAGCTGGCATGTGTTGGAGTGCACAGGCTAATCTGAATTCCCCAGATAAGCCTCCACAGCTCAATTGGCAGAGCGGGGAATCAAACCCGGTCCTCCAGATTAGAGTGCACCTGCTGTTAACCACTACACCCCGCTGGCTCTCAGGAGATTGTATTGGGGAGGGGGAAGCGGTGGCCAGCTTGTGCCATTCCTTTCCTGAGGAGAGCTACAACAAACTGTGCAGAATGTGGAGAAGACAGCTTCCTCCTTATCTTTATATATCTTTTTTATTATTATACCTCAGTGATGGCGAACCTTTTAGAGACCGAGTGCCAGGGGCGGAGCAAGGGAAAACTGCATCTGGGGCACGTGTGCCCCTTGCACCCCTGTGTGCCCCCGCCCTGGAATACCCCAAAACTGGGGTGATGGCACACGTACCCACAAACAGGGCTCTGAGTGCCACCTCTGGCACCCGTGCCATAGGTTCGCCACCACTGTTATACCTTCTCTGCTTGTTTACTTTTTTTTTTGTATCCACCAAAGTTCCCTGTGACCTTTTAGACCGAGCATAAGAACATAAGAACATGAGAACAAGCCAGCTGGATCAGACCAGAGTCCATCTAGTCCAGCTCTCTGCTACTCGCAGTGGCCCACCAGGTGCCTTTGGGAGCTCACATGCAGGAGGTGAAAGCAAGGGCCTTCTGCTGCTGCTGCTCCCGATCACCTGGACTGTTAAGGCATTTGCAACCTCAGATCAAGGAGGATCAAGATTGGTAGCCATAAATCGACTTCTCCTCCATCAATCTGTCCAAGCCCCTTTTAAAGCTATCCAGGTTAGTGGATAGAGCAAGAGGTTACTGGGTCAGGAAAGGGCTCTCTGAGGAAGTACAAAAGCTACAAGCCACGCCGCGGTTCTTTCCCCGTGGCGGTCTGATTGATGCCCTGTCGGAAACTGAATGAAAGATGAGCCTGTGGTCTGATCCGTCACGGCTCTTCAGACATCCATAAACGACAAACAAACGACTGCAAATACGACTTTGCGGCAAGAACGCCAAGGGAAGCTCAGTCACAGAGTGCAGGATCCCCAATATGTCCTGGCAAGCTCCCGGGAGACCAACTAGAGCAGGGGTCCCCAAACTACGCCCCGGGGGCCAAATGTGGCCCCCTGAAGGTATTTATCCGGCCCGCCAGGCATGGCGGCGATGGCTCCATTCATGTGCAGTGGGGGCTCGAGGGAGAGGAGGAACCGGCCCCAACGGCTGTTGATTGCAATTACGTGATGGCACCCCCAAATCTCCATGAATTTTCTGACCCAGAGTTGGAAACCTTACATGTGGCAACGCCTGCTCCGCCTTTCCCTCTCGGCTACTCCATGTGTTGCTCTCAGGCTTTCTGTTCCGCCCCACTCCCATTGGCATCAGCCAGGCTGGCGAATCACTCGCTGGCTGCTAGGGAGGAAAGAACCCAGGAAGATACCTGATCCTGGGTTAGATAGAATGCTTCATTGGGAAAGTTCTGCTTTTTTTTTTTTACAGGGGAAGGTATTCCACAGCCTCCCCAACAATATTTGGAGCCCACCCTGTACTTGACATACTTTGGTCACTGTTCTAAAAATAGACCATGACAGAAAGGCTGAAAGGTGAAATCAAACATTTTACAATCATTTGTGGATAGGAATTTGTTCATAGTTTTTTTTAGTCCGGCCCTCCAACAGTCTGAGGGACAGTGAACTGGCCCCCTGTTTAAAAAGTTTGGGGACCCCTGAACTAGAGTAATCTTCCCATTTTCAAGAGAACAGAAACCACCATTCAAGTTCAGCAGCTCCACACACCCCTGCTTACTTCCATGAGGAACCCAAGAATCCTGCACTGAAGCAAAATACCGCTGCAAATGGGCTTATCATTAAAGGTCACTTCTGAACATATCACCTCATTAGAGCCCAAGCTTTGCTAAAAAGAAGGTTAATGTTCCATTAATTGCCGACGAAGGTCTCCATCATCATCCATCAAAGGGTAATTCACATATTCGGGGGAGGGGGGATGTCAGAGACAAAAGCCTGGCACAATTTGGGGGGAAGAGACAGAGAGAGGTGGCTGAAGCTAAGGCATCTTGGGGTTGGGTTTTCACATTTCTGCAGGTTATTGATACAGTTATGAGATCGATTTGTACGTCATAAATGTCTGGCAGCGATCTAGAGCCTATTTTAAACGCCTAATAAAGGTTGTTGTTGTTGGGGTGTTGTGGGTTCCGGGCTGGATGGCCATGTTCTAGCAGCATTCTCTCCTGACGTTTCGCCTGCATCTGTGGCTGGCATCTTCAGAGGATCTGATCAGATCCTCTGAAGATGCCAGCCACAGATGCAGGCGAAACGTCAGGAGAGAATGCTGCTAGAACACGGCCATACAGCCCAGAAACCACACAGCACCCCAGTGATTCCAGTTGTGAAAGCCTTCGACAATACGTTGTTGTTGTTTAGTTAGGAGACCTGGTGCCTTGTAGAAGTACTTGTTTGCTTCGGTGCATGTTCCACCTCGCATATTTGTAAATAAAAACGAACTTTGTATTGTCG
The DNA here is from genome assembly GCF_021028975.2 of Sphaerodactylus townsendi. Taxonomy (NCBI): domain Eukaryota; kingdom Metazoa; phylum Chordata; class Lepidosauria; order Squamata; family Sphaerodactylidae; genus Sphaerodactylus; species Sphaerodactylus townsendi. The sequence goes on from NC_059439.1 coordinate 27,873,424, forward strand.
AAGGAAAAACAAACTTCATAAAAACATGACACATCTCTGTGGGTCAATGACCGAAAAAATACTTATCATATCGTAACAGGACACATCTTTCCCCCAAAGTGTTGGGGTGAGCCAGCCTCACCCAGCAGAGCTTCAGACAGAGCACGGGGATGCCTGCGCCATCTGTTGCCCTCTGGGCAGGTGAGCTCACCTGTCACAAGACCCTCATGACTCATGGTCATGGGATGCCCTGGACAAAGGGAGAAAAAGGTGCATACCCCCAGGTATGGATTAGGCCCAGACAGGAACGCTTCCTCCCACACGTACGCAGTCCCTATGACTCATGTATTGCCCAGGATTCTCCCGCTCTCCCGCCTCCGAACCCGCCTCCCGAAAACCCTAATAAAAGGTGCCAGGGACCGCTAGCTCAGCAGATTAGCCTGCCGCTGGCTTCTCTCCATCGGATGATATCGCTGCGTCACGCCTCTTTCTTGCGACCTTCGTGGGCCGACTTCACAAAGTACTAAACCTTTCGATGTTACCGCTGGGAAGTCTCACCGCTCAGTGAGAGGAGAGCCAGCATGGTGTAGTGGTTAAGAGCAGAGGGTTCTAATCTGGAGAATTAGGTTTGATTCCGCACTCCTTCACATGAAAGGAAGACTCTAATCCAGAGGCGTAGCTGGGTCAGAGTGTGCCCAGTGCGCACTCTGGGTTTTCCGTCCCCCGCCCCCGCGGTGCCCTGACCCCCTTTCCTTAATTCAGTCTGGAAAAGTGGCTTGTTCCCTTCACACTGAAAATGGCCTGATGGGAACTACACTTCCCATGAGACCCTGGGGCTCCAAGGTCTCCTGGGAAGTGTAGTTCCCACCAGGGCATTTTTTAGCCTGAAGGGAACAAGCCGCGGGGGAGAGCATCAGTGGCTAGAGGTTGGTACCAAAAATTCAGACGATCCCTTGCTGCAGGGAGCTTTGTGACAGGAGAGAGATACGAGTTGGGTTGCAGAGGAGTGGGTGGGTAGATGCCCCGAATCCTGGGAGTTCTTTGGGAGTTCAAGACCAACTACGTGACAGAGAGCCAGGAAATCTGGATCTGTCAAAAGGGGAAGACATCTGACTGAAGCAGAGGAAAGGATGCTGGCAGGGGAAATGTGATCAGGTGGGTTGTTGGCGTTAGGCAGAGCCACCTCCCTTGTCTGGCCTCTACCCGGGCCAGGGCTTGTACGGCCCTGGCCCCTGCCTGGTGGAATGCTCTTCCTCCATCTGTTAGGCCCCTGTGGGACCTCGGGGAGTTCCGCAGAGCTTGTAAGGAGCAACGAAGAAGGGCCGACTCAGCGGCCAGCCTCACCAAAGGCCCGGTGGAACAACTCGGTTTTACAAGCTCTGCAGAACTCCCCGAGGTCCAGCAGGGGCCTAACAGATGGAGGAAGACAAGGGACCACCAGTAAATTTGCCTCTGCCGAACGGAGATTTGAGCTTCATTTCTGTAGAGAAAAACAGGGTACAGAAAACCAGCTCTTCTTCTTCGCTCAGGGAGATGGGGAGAATATAACAACGTAAACACTACCCTTTCGGGGGGAGGTGGCTCTGCCTAACGCCAACAACCCACCTGATCACACAAAGCTCCCTGCAGCAAGGGATCGTCTGAATTTTTGGTACCAACCTCTAGCCACTGATGCTCTCCCCCGCAAGCCAGCTCCCATGCCTCCTTCCCCCACATCTGATGCTCACGTCTTCTGAACATGAAGCAACGCTCAAAAAAAAAAAAGGACTCGCAGGGCTGCCTCTGCTGAGTCATTGCCTTGTGATGCAGCGAGGTCGCAAGGGGGTGAGTGGGTGACACGCCGTCTAGAGGGAGTTGCTGCGAGGGAAGGGGGCCGGAGCCCGCGCTGCCGCCATGACCCTCGTCTCCTTGTTCACCATGAGCTCCGCACCTCCCTCTCACATGTCAGCTCGGGGCCTTTTCGAGACGTTACGGCCAGACGAAGCCAAGACGCTCACGGCCATGGACCGCTGCCAAAGCGTCTCCGCCAGACTCCTTGTCTTCGCAATAACGAGGCAACATCGCCATGTATTTGGGGAAAGAGAAGGGGAGGAAGAAGAAGAAGAGGAGTCTGGATTTATACCCCACTTTTCTCTCCTCTAAGGAGACTCAAGGGGGCTTACAAGCTCCTTTCCCTTCCTCTCCCCACAACAGACACCTTTTGAGGCAGGTGGGGCGAAGAGAGTTCAGAAGGAACTGTGATTAGCCCAATGTCACCCAGTAGGAATGTAGGAGTGCGGAAACACATCTGGTTCACCAGATAAGACTCTGCCACTCAGGTGGAGGAGTGGGGAATTGAACTCAGTTCTCCAGATTAGAATCCACCATCTCGTAAACAAAGTCTGCCCAGTAAACGTTGTGATGCAATGTCACCCATGGGTCAATAATGGGCCGGTGCTTGCATAGGGGGCTCATTATATATTCATGAATATTTATGAATATTTTTATGAATGTTTTTATGAATATTTTTATTTATGAATATTTTTATCTCACCTTATACAGAGGTCTCTAGGCAGCTCCCAATGAAGTTAAAATAATAAAACCGCCAGTTGAAAAATACTTAACGAGAGCGAACCAATGAACAGACCTGGTTCAAGACGAAACAGAAACCAGGGGAAGGGAGAGGGCAGTTTACATACGTTGATTTTCCTCCGTGGCCGTCGGTGGGCTTGACACATCGTCTTCAGGATATGGCGACCATCAGCTGATCCCACAAGCAAGATATTCAGTTCTGGAGTACCATCCTCAGACATGTGCAGATGCTCCACAGATGTATCCATATCTGCAGAAAAAGTGATATGACCATATCTGGGAGACTTTTTCCTGTCCAGTTAGAGAGAAAACCAATTTTCAGGAAAGTCTACTAAAAAAACAACAACCTGTGCACAAGTCATTGCTGCAACAAGATAGCCTGTGCTGCATAAGGATAAATAATTTGCAAATCCCTTTCTAGATCAGTGGTCACATGCTGCCAACAGGAGCAATTCCTCACACCAAATGGGTACAAATTCATACAGAGCAGGTAGAAGAGTTTAGATTTATATCCCCCTTTCTCTCCTGCAGGAGACTCAAAGGAGCTGACAATCTCCTTGCCCTTCCCCCCTCACAACAAACAACCTGTGAGGTAGGTGGGGCTGAGAGAGCTCCCAGAAGCTGTGACTAGCCCAAGGTCACCCAGCTGGCACGTGTGGGAGTGCACAGGCTAATCTGAATTCCCCAGATAAGCCTCCACAGCTCAGGCGGCAGAGCTGGGAATCAAACCCGGTTCCTCCAGATTAGATACATGAGCTCTTAACCTCTTACGCCACTGCTGCTCCTAGGTAGGCAAAAAAGAAGACTTGGTTTTTATGCCTTGTTGTTCTCTACCTGCCAAGGAGTCTTAATGCGGTTTATAACCACCTTCCCTTCTGCTCCCCACAACAGACACCTTGTGAGGTAGGTGGGGCTGAGAGAGTTCAGAGAGAACTGTGACTGGCCCAAGGTCACCCAGCAGGCTTCATGTGTAGGAGTGGGAAAACAAACCTGGTTCTCCAGATTAAAGTCCACTTCTTTTAACCACTATGCTACGCTGTGTAGTCTCTAGTGAACAAGAAGTTACCTACACATTGCTTGTAGGTCAAGGGCTGGAGAAAAGCCCCACCAAGCCGTGGTGCCAAAACCGTTTCCACTCCCGGCTGCTGTCATGGCTGCAGAGAAAGCACAGGAAAATCACAAATGCCCTGTCTAGGCCCGGTGGGACACAGAAAAATCCCAGAAGGCCTTCTTTTTCAAACCTTCACACACGCTTTGCCTTCCATACCTTTGCCCTACTTATCTAAGAATTTTACTTCTGCCTTATTCAAGGCATGTAACACAAGGAAATGCAATCAATCTTTTAAAAATCCAGCATCCTGATAAAACCAGTGACGTTTAAGGAGAAGAATATTCCTTAGAAAAAGCCTACAAAACAGGACAGCTTGGCAAGCAACTGAAAACACCCACCAACGAAGGTACCTTCCACAAGTATCACTGGGCAGCCCGTCCCATAACTGTGGAGGGGCTTCTGAAAAGTTGCACACCTTTGCCGCAGGCAGGCACACCTGGCCAGAAGAAGACACAGTCTATAATGGCCTGTTGGCCAGACAGGAAATAGCTATGGGCTGATTTCAAGATTACAATTGTATTCTGCTTTTTTTTTTTTTGCAGCAGAAGACCACGTGTAACTAATGCAAGAACAAAAAATGAAATCTCACAGGCCAAGAGATGAGGTCTCTCTGGCCCCTTCCGCACACGCAAAATAATGCGTTTTCAAACTACTTTCACAACTGTTTGCAAGTGGATTTTGCCATTCCGCACAGCTTCAGAGAACGCTGAAAGCAGTTTGAAAGTGCATTATCCTGCATATGCGGAATGAGCCATTGTTCTCTTTCTCCCTTTCATGCAGAATGGTTGGTTGATATTGGAGATATTTAAGCGGCGACTGTGTTACCTGGATAATAAGCACCATGGAACGTTGTACAGGGATAGCTGCAATTGCCTGTTTTACCAAAAAACAAACAGGAGCCTTTTACACTTTAAAGACTAATGAGTTTTCAACTCCAGCACAAACTTTTTCTAAAACTCCTGCTAGAATAAAAACACATTAAATCTGAAGCGTTATAAGTCTCTACTTTGTACTGAACACTGCTGCGGCTCGCTTCCAAATTCACCAGCGTAGGATTGCGCTGTTACTCGTGGCTACAATTTAACTCCGTGGTATTTTATGGGCAAGAAAGCAAATTCAATATTATTCGAGGAGGCCATTTTTTTAAAGCAGTGTCATTCATTTTATTTATTTTTTTCTGACCGGGAATGAGATTGGGAAAGTTCCTGCTATAAATCGGCAGCTGAACTATGTCCTGTTGAGTTTCTCCTTGTTTCTGCACGCAGGCATATGTGGCTTTTGAGTGTGCAGAACTCCAAGCCAAACGCTCGTTCTCCAGCTCTTAGCTTGTGCAGAAGTTCAGCAAGGAAAGATAGAAAACCTGGTTAAACGTCGCAAGCCTCCCCTCTCTTTTTGTTTAGTACATTTTTTTCCAGGTCATGTGGCCTGTTCTCCACAAAAGGCTCTGAGACCAGTGATCAGAAAAAAAGGCTAACAGTGGCCAATAGGGAAATATGCTCACAAGCCCCCATTTCGGCTGACTGTTCACCACATATTCCACCACATGCACACACAGAGTAAATTATTGCACTAATTTGGACTCAGGGCATCACGACTTAATTTAGCATAAATGTCACTGGCTTGAATAAGCAGGTCTTGCTTCTGCAGCAACCTTAAAGAACCAAAGGGATTTCTTCTCTTTAAACAGCCGAATCCCATTACTGCACTATTTACCCTCCTGCTGGTGATCTGGATAAACTCAGCTTGCTGATTTGGGGTCTTGCAACACACCAAAGTCTTTGCAGAAAAGTTCTGCTGTGCGAAGAACAAATCTGGGGGTCTTTCTCTTTTCCTGAGCCAGATCTGCCCTTTTCCATCCTCTATCTTCAACCACAACCAGTTTTTCTTTTTGCTATTTTCACACCTGGGTTTGGCTCAAACTGCATACCTGTCCCCATTTCATTCCCATATTGCAACTCCTGGTTTCATGCAACCTGCATTTGCTTCTACCCCCCTTTTGCACCAAATGCCGACTTCACAGGTCTCCCCCTAGATCCCAAATTTGGCTCGCCTAAAATTGTGCAAACGCTCTTCTCCCCAACCCCGTTAACACACCTTTAGCAAAGTCCAACTCTCAGCACTGCTGCAGGTTCAGCTGCCCCAGCCTCCCAAGTCCCGCCCTCCTGGCTGTGACCGGCAGGCCCCCCGTTCAATCGGGGCCTGCAACAGGCTGCAGGAGCCAATAACGACGCATGGAAGGAAAAGGAGGAAGAGGAGCTTCAGCGACGCTGTCTCCATGGAAACGGGGCCTGCAGGGATGCGGGCGCGAGGCCAGCCTGGGGTTTTCCTGGCTCTGAGCCTTGCCCAAGGCGCTCTCCTATAAACAGAGGGAAGGATGCTAAACCACCCTTCCACACACACACAACCATAAGCTTCCCGACTCCACCCATGCTAAACCTGGCAGCAGCTTGCTGAGAGTAGTGTAATGCCATCCACCCAGCACTTTTTGCAGAATCTCTGGTGGTTTCTGCACAGCACACATTATGAATGAATCCAGCTTCCCCCTGTTTGCTTTCACGCTGGAGATTTCACCCCTCCAGGAAGCATTTGCAAACAGGCTGGGTTCCTGCGGCTGCTTCGGTTTCTTCCAAAAAGATTGCTAGTTTGGAATTTTTTGTAAAACCCAAGTTGAGGGAAATGTAAAGGGCTGGAGTCGTTTTGGGGATAGCCCTGCGTGATGTCCCCCAGGCTTTCGCCCACTCTTGATACCCCCTCGTGAAAAGCAGAAGGGCAGTTCAAACGTGCTTTGTGCCAGGATTCGGAGCTACCACATGGGAACGGCCCAGCTGATGGATAATCCCATTTCAACCCTCTTGAACTTGGCGTACATCATAGGGGCCTCACCCGACATGTCTTTAATGAACATTCAACCCTCCAGCTCATTTGTATCCTTGTACATTTCCTCCTCTGCACAACCAGAGGCTTTTTGCTCTGTCGTTCATTTCTACCGCCAACCATATGTACACGCTCATCCCCCCCCTCCCCGTTTCAGTTTCTCTTTGTTCTGCCCCTTAATTGTCTCCAACAAATTAAATCTCCAGGAATGAAAAAGCTCTTGATCCTCATAACACAAAGCCCATTTTTAGTCTGGGATTGGGAGGGATTTGCTGGGGCCGGAGGATAGTTAATGCAACAGCCCCGGGTAGCGTGCAACGGACAAGGCTCTCTCCACGGTTCTATTCAGGCTGTCCTGACAGGTGGCTTTCACTTGCTCTGCATGTGCTTCTGTCCCAGGCTAGGATGATCACAAATCAGGAATGCTTTTGTGCATTAATAATTGCCAGGATGAGTATTCAGCAGCCTCCTTGGAAAGAAACCATGTTACCCTTTCATTGCTGTGAATGGTCGCTTGCCTCCATATATCTATCATGGTTTGTTCAAGTCTCAGGCTCTCATTGTAAGCAAAGAAAAAATACCCCAGGGAAAGGGGGGTACTGGATTGCTTTCTGGTGTGTACCAGGAGTGATCCCTCCAAAAGAAAATGGATTGCTTCTCTTTGTCCACCTCAGTGTAACTTCATGGAAACTAGTGGGTAAGGCTGTTTCTCTATCGCTAGCACTGCTAAATAGTCACATTTCTGAGGATTTGTCATCTTGGGTGGTCAGACAGGGAATCTGCACATATTTTAACGAATCAATATATTCCAATGAGCAACAACCCGTTTTCCCATGATTGCAAATCTGCAACTCATACTATGGGGTAAATAGATAGTAATAGTACAGCTGGAGGTGGAGGCGAACCTTTGGCACTCCAGATGTTATGGACTACAATTCCCATCAGCCCCATGCCAACATGGACAATTGGCCATGCTGGCAGGGGCTGATGGGAATTGTAGTCCATAACATCTGGAGTGCCAAAGGTTCGCCACCACGGGAATAACCCATCATTCACCTTTATGTAAGAAAAGCTCTACTAGATCACACCCAAGATACATCATTTCCAGAATTCTGGAAATACTGAGCCAACCAGATTCCTGAATAGGCCTATAAGTGGGATGTGAAACCACTGCCTCCCCTTCTTCTTGTCTCCCTGTAGCTGCTATCCAAAGGTAGAGGTGAACTGCTTGTAAACATGGAGGCTGCATGGCTAATATCCACTGATGAATCTGTCTTCCATGATTGTCTCACCCCCTTCTCAAGCCATGTGAAGCTAGTGGCCAACAAATGCATTTCGTGAAATAGTGCCTGCCATAGAATTTTAGAATATCCATTGTAAAGAGACCCCAGAATCATCAAGAAGAAACCCAACACCTCACAAATATTACGTGGAAGAATATTATGTGCAATCGTTTGTATGATTTCCACCACAGTCCTTATCAAAGACAATGAGAAAGAATGCATTTGAAATATAGAGATCTCTTATTTATTAACAGACAAGAGTACCGCTTGGTCAAATACATCAATATTAAAATTGGTTTCAAAAGGGCAATATAGACGGCTTTGAAAGGACAGCACCTCTAAAAGAGTTAATTCAGAGGACTGAAGGGGCTAGGAACAACACACATCAAAGTTACAAAGCCCTCGGCATTTTAATATACAATCCCTTCGGTCATTACATTTACACAACTCCTCAAAACACGGAGGTGGCCTGTTTTCAATGGCGGACACATTGAACGAGGCATCTACATGCTTGCCGACACCAAAAGATAGAGAATGGATGTTAGTGAGAGATGAGAATTGAAAGAAGATAAATTTGTTAGCTGGGATCAGGGGGAACATGGAACAGCACCCATCTACAATTCAAATGAGGGTCACCTTAAAGGACCACCTTTCGAGTATATTTTTCTAACTATGAAGGATTACGAGGGAAAGGAAGACAAGATGGCATTTCGGTTACCTGAAATGGACAACTGTTGCTAGAACATATAAACAGTATCTCACAGTGCAACAACCGCCATCTTGAATAATTATCTGACACTAATACTTGAAAATAAAAGATTTGGGGTTAGGGTTGTTCTCAGATGAATTTGAGGAGGTCAACACAGTTACTTTGAAATTAGATGCAGATGGATGTGCAAGTCTATCAACGCTGCAACTACACAAACACGCTAGCAACAAAACAAAATGGCCACCATGCCCTCCCTTGGGCAATCAACCTTGGCCTAGTCTTTTTCTTAGTTAGTTTCTTTCTGTTTTGGTTTTCCATTTTTAAATCCCTCTTCATGGCATGGAAGGGGATTGATTTCTGCATCTCCACTGTTCGTGTTTTAAAAATCCGCTGGTTAGAAAAATGACATTGGATCAAGAGTTCTGTTACCATTTGGAAGAGTTCCAGTTTGGAAAAAGAGGGTTGAGATATAGATGATTCCTTTCTCCGTTGAAATAAAGTAGACTATTTAAAAACTGTGCTGGAGGTGTTAATACTTTGTGACTCTAATTTTGAGGGCTGCAGAATTCTTGGTTGTATGCAGAATAATCTTTTATTCTGGAGAGAAAACAGAACTGAGGTCTAAATTTGGAGCCTCGGCCTCATGAGACTCCTCACAAGATCCTAAATTTTGCTCAATCCCCCCCCCCCCCCCCCAAACCCTGAGACTTCTAATTCCAAGTTACCTGAACTGCCCTTTGCAAACATTACTTGGACATATTCTCATTACATCTCCCAGTTTTCCTTCAGATTATATGGCAGTGTGATTATCTCTTGAATAAACCAAGTATTACTTGGCTATCAGCTTTCTAAACCATAACTGTAAAAAAAGGAGTAACCCAGAAGTCTCATCCGCAGACGAAATGAATTCCAGGGTGCATGGATACGATTGTGAGCAAAGTCCATGTGTTACGACACAAGGGTGTCGATGCTCCCCCGCCACAGCTGTAAAAGCTGAGGAAAAACTGATTGGACTCCGTAGGTTGTGGATAAAAAATTGGTAAGCAGAACATCCATGGTCCTACATGGAAGGTTCTGGCAAAGGACACATTACATAACAGAGCCTGACCTGGTATGTCACCTCTCAGAGGCTACCTCCACACATGGTTGCACTAGTGCCTCCACACATGGTTGCACACACACAAGTATTGCAGTAGTGTCCATTAAAGCAACTGATTTTTCCTGTGTGGAGAATCCAGTTGCATGTGCCTGGTACAGTGCCACAATCACACAGCAATATCTAAGGAGGCATGGGCGCAGCCAAAATTGAAATGGCTTATAAAAAGCTGCTCCAGAGCAGGGAAGATTTCTGCCTAAATGGCTTATCGCACACCAGTCTCGGACAGTCCTGCTAATTACACTCTTCTCTCTCCCACCATTTATGCTGAACCGCAGACAAGTGCGGTACCTAAACATTCACAACCATGGGTCATTGGGTTGCGAGCCTCTAACTGGGGCTGGGAATCTCCCAGAATTACATTTGGCCTCCAGATGACAGAGATCCGTCACCCTTGAGAAAATGGCTGCTTTGGATGTTAATCTCAGTTAACTTCAGCAATGCAGATTCTTGTGCCGTGGTGGCAACTGCTTTGTGACTCTCGTTAAAACAATCTGCTCAAATCTCCAGTGGCCAATCAGAATCCTTGCTGGACAAAGGCCCTAGTTGGCCCCACCCACTTCCTAAAAAACTTGGTGGGTGCCAGAAAAGGTGATGGTGGACGCCATGACATCCATAGATACCACATATGAGACTCTTTCATTAGACCATGAGTCCCTTCCCCAAACTTCTCCCTTGCAATTCTCCACCTCCAAAACCTCAGGAATTTCCCAAGCCTGAACTGGCAACCCTCAGTCACATCTGATCAGCCCCAATAAAAGATCTCTCTGTCTTTAAAAAACAACAACTGGTTTTAGATCAGGAAGAGATTGGCCATGCCCCCTTGCCTTTTGCCCATCTGTCCTTACTTTAAAGTAAAGATTTTGAAAATCATAATACTGATTTCTCTCTCCAGGAAATGAAGGTACGTTACTGTATCGTAACAAGATTAGATTCTGCTATGCAGTGGTGGCGAACTTTTTGGCACTCCAGATGTTATGGACCCCATGCTGGCAGGGGCTGATGGGAATTGTAGTCCATAACATCTAGAGTGCCAAAGGTTCGCCACCACGGTGCTATAGCCAGATGTAGAAGTCATTCATTTTGCCTCAGCTGGAAAAAAAATATCAGACAAACATTTCACCAGTATAAGGTGGGTCTTTCTATTTAAAAAGACATATAGCTTCTCTCCAAGAATGGATGGTTTCCTTCTTTTGGAAAGTGGATCTCATCTGCTGCAAGTTAACCCTCGACTGAATGGATTTTAAATTCTTTCTAGTACCCGAAAGTCACTTGTTGGTGTGTTCAGTAGCTAAAGTCAGATATCCAGTGCTTAGGTTAGCCTCAAATATGAGTTAGATGCAAATGAAAGACACGTGTGTTATAATGCTGCATCAAATATTGGGGCAAAACCAGGAGAAAAATTCCTAATATTAATATCCATAGTTCATATTTGAATTTTTTTTAAAAAAAAATGATACATTTCATTTTTAGTTTCTTTTCTTCGTTTCTAATTTATACTCTGGCAACCAAAAAGCATATTTTTTTTCATAAAATTTGAGTATTTCCCCAGATATACAAACATATATTCACGGTGACAGCAAAAGTAGAAAATTACACTAAAACCCACACAAACCCTTGCCCAAAATTGCAATTTTATATTGATGCAAGTTAAATACAATATATGGATTTGGGACTGGAAAACCCAAACTGTTAGTGTGAATTAAATTTCAATTTAATTTCAGAGCTGCTAGAAGCTGCTGGCAGTGCTATAAGACAAATGTGTTTCAGTCACTTAAAAAATTTAGAATCTGTATGGTGTTGTGGTTAGTAAGGCTGACTGAGATTAGGGGATCCTATTGAGGCCTGAGCCTGTTTCTCTCTCTCAGTCTAATTTACCTCACAAGTATGCTGTGAGGATAAAATGGAGGAGAGCTTGTCTCAAGTTTCTTTGAGTTTGAGTTTGAGAAACTTGTCTCAAGTCTCTTTGAGATACAGCAAGATGAAACTGTAACAGTTATCTAGACAGACAAAAACTAATGAATTTTCTAAAATTATCATAGCAAAGGTGTTGTAAACATGGTCTGGCCAATGGAAAACCGTTGTAAATTCTGTAGTAAACTTCCTGTTAATTTTCTTCATATAAAATGCATCAAACTGGTTGCTAACAAACAGTAAACCCATTGCAGTTGTATAATAAACCAGTCTTAAACTCGTAGCAAAAATGTAAACATGTTTTAACATAGCAAAGGTAACTTTTGTTTGGGTAAGAGCCATTATTAAATCAGTAGTTAATCTACTAGATGTCCACAAAAAGCCTAGAGCAAATGTCTGTAATACCCATATCGAAAGTTTCATAAATATGTTGTAAAACATGTGTTAACCATGCCATAAAACTGATGAATGGTTATGTTGGAACTGTTATAAGTAAGCAGAAATAAAGAGAATAATCTATATGAGTACCTTAATTTGATGATGCTTAAAACTCTACTATGCTTTTTACATCAAAATCCATAAAACGGTAGTACCAGTAATCTAAAAAAATCCTATTACAAACATAGGGTAAACATATCCACAGTAGTTTGTGACTAAGGGCTGGTTTTTAAAAGTCTGACAATTAGGCAAACAGTTTGTAATAAAATCATTAGGATATTCTACATCTATGTCAAACCCATTTACCAAAGTTTTATATATGAGGCCCACACACAACAATTTTTTGTAATCTTATCCTGATCTAAACATAATTTGGGGCATCAATTTGCTCAGGATACCCATGTTTTAAATATTTCATAAGACAATGACCAAAAACATAAAACTATCTTAGTCATAATATAAAGCCATCATCAAGTTACTAAAATTATATTTTAAAACTATTTTTATAAGGTTTCTGGCCTGTTTTCCCCAACTTTTTAAAGCAGTAGTATAATACAACGTTCAGCAAAGTTGTATTGTTAATGTTACCAAAGAATACAACTTGTTACAGTCCTGTAGTAAACCTATTGTAAACAAATTGGTAAATGTTATTTACAATAGATTTATGTTCTAGTTTTCAAACATGGCACTGTAGTACACTGTCCAAAAGGTATATGAAACTGACCTTCTACCAAAACCTTTAGTAAATGTAAAAGTTTTTGTTTCAAAGACAAACAATACATTTCTTTGAGGATTGTTTTGAAAAAAAACTAGCTTTGTAATTCAATATCCGGTTATTTTGTTGGGCTAAATGCTTGCACTTAGTACTCAGTTTCAAAAAGCAGTGTGTTGACATCTGAAACGCCAACACCTAAACCTACACAGGTTGTTCTGTAAGCCTCATAGCAAACCTATAGTAAATCTCTCGCCCAGGTTAAACTACTGTGTAAGCTTCTTTCCTTTTTCACACAGTGGATAAAAAACAGCGGATTTTTTTTTCTCTTGGAGATGTTTTTTTGTTTGTTTGTTTGTTTTAAACAGGGAATGGCTCTGAGAGAAGACAGGCTCACAGGCGTCCCCAACACACACACGTATTTTCAGGGGTGCCTCACCCACACGCTCCCATTCGCTCTGGACGGGAGAAGGAACTGTTGCCGAAGAGATCGGCTGAGAGGAGAAGGGCATCAAGAGGCCTTTATTCCCACTACCGCATCCACCTCTTCTTCAGGCTGCAGTGTGTGCCACTGGGCAATGGGTCTCCGCGGATTGGCCAGCATGTCGGACCAATGGCGCAGCTCGGCACCTGTCGCGTTGCATCCAACGAAGACCTTCCCGATAGCTTCGTTCTTGCCCAGTTTGTCATAGTCGAGGACTGTCAGAACGACCTGGACTTTCTATCATGGAAGAAGAAACAACACGGATTTAATTTGCACTCCAGACTCAATGTAGCACATTGTAAAGCATCACGTGGAGCACAGAATTCTGTGGGGGGAAATGTGATGATAAACTGTGTGAGTCATAGGCCCCTTCCACACATGCAGAACAATGCACTTTCAATCCACTTTCACAATTGTTTGCAAATGGATTTTGCTATACCACCCAGCTGCAAAGTGTATCGCAAGTGTATTGAAAGTGCATTGAAAGTGCATCTCGCTACCAGTTTTGCCCTCCAGCCCCTCCTGAGCTCTCTTTCTCCTCAACCATGGATTCGGGATACATGCTTGCCGCATCACAAGGAAAAGTGCCTGAGGAGAATGAATTGCAAGAAAACAGAATGTGTGGGGAGAAGACCATTCAATCCTGCCTGCCATTTTCCACATCAAATCTCACCCTTTGCAGCCACCTGGGCTGAGATCCATCTGTTTCCAAACACTTAGTTCAGCCCTTAGAATCATATAGAAGGATAAATTACACTGCCTGGCACTAAAAGGCTGTATTTTTCAAGAGCTTGCAGCTATAAGGGAATGTTTACTCTCAACCATAACCTAGGATCAGCAAACTGTATGAAGTTTTAACCTTTTTCTACTCACAGATTTTTATTACAGATATGATAACTTATTTTCATTTTTGGGAGCATCAATTTCATATTGAAAATTGCACATATTTTGAATGAGGCATCAATTTTCTGAAGAAAGAAAGAAAGAAAGAAAGAAAGAAAGAAAGAAAGAAAGAAAGAAAGAAAGAAAGAAAGAAAGAAAGAAAGAAAGAAAGAAAGAAAGAAAGAAAGAAAGAAAGAAAGAAAGAAAGAAAGAAAGAAAAGTTTTACAGCTAAGGGAAAGAAAGGGCACTATGCATAACGACTATTTGCAGCAATCCTTTATTGGCATAGACAACAGTACATGCATAACAACTAGCCAATCGCCTACTAGCCAATAGCCACACATGATGTTCAGTAACAAGCTAGTCCATGTAATGTGTTTTGAGACCTGATGATAAAAGTTAACATGTGAACTAACACTTCAGAAAAGCCATTTTTTTGTCCCACGGCAAAATGTCACTTTTCAACAGAGTAAAAATCAGAAGTGGGATCCAGCAGGTTCTCACAGGTTCCCGAGAGTAGGTTACTAATTATATGTGTGTGCCGAGAGGGGGTTCCTAATAGGTGATTTTGCCACGTGATTTTTGCCTTAGTTACGCCCCTTCTCTGAGCAGTAGCGAGCAGAACTTGGAGCAGTCTAGCAGGAGGTACACCGGCGTGCGCCGGTGCCTGCGCCTGCGTGCATTCGTTTCCCACCCAAGGACCGGCGGAGTGGCTGCGTCCTTGCCACAGCCCCGCCCAGGAATGCCCCGCCCCGGAATGCCTGGCCACGCCCCCGTCGTGCCCCGCCCAGCCCCATTGGCGCTGCGCCACAGTTTGAATCCCACCACCATGGGAACCTGTTACTAAAATTTTTGGATCCCACCACTGGTAAAAATATGTGTGCAAATAGCACAAGTGAACAAAACTTTAGTGGCTAATTTATTTGCGGTACTGGGGAAGGCGAGAGAGCTGACTTACCTGGATTTGTTCAAAAGGCACCTCAAAACTGAAGGATTCATTGTAATAGGGATTCAGGGTATTTTTCTTTATAGTCGTTTTCTTCTTCTTGATACGTTTCCCGCCCTGCATGAGATGGATTTTAACATAGGGGTCTGGAGAAAGGGAAAGAGGGAGATCAGAACAACAGGTAATGCTTTATACCACCAGCACATGAGTTGCAATAGCTGTACATCTTCGACAGAGCATGCAGAGAGTTGCTGGTTCCATCCCTGGCATGTCCTGGAGGTAGAAGATGATGTGAAAATTCTCGACTTGAGGCCCTGGACCACTGGCGTATCTGTCCGGGGATGGGGGGGGTACCCCTTGTCCCCGGGCACCACTGATCTAGTCACGTGGGGGCACAAAATTGGTCCCCCATGTGACTAGGTCTGGTATGAAGAAATGAGGCAGCAGGAAGTCCTGCTGCTTCGTCATCGGGCTCCCTCAGCCCTGCCCATGTCGTCATTGATGTGGGCAGATCCAAGGATGCCTGAGGATGCTGCCCCCACCCCTGCCCCCCTGAGCCCCACTCCCAGTCTCAGTGTCTATAAAAGCACCTCTTGGAGGATGGAGCCCTGGGGAGGGGAGGAAGGTGGGGAGGGGAAAGGGGTGGAGCCCCACCTCCAGGCGCCGTGCGGGGGTGCCTGGAGACAAATTGTCTCTGGGCGCCATTTCCCCCACGATACGCCTCTGCCCTGGAGAGCCACTGCGATCTTGGTAAATCAAGGATCTGACTCAATATAAGGCACGTTCATGTGGCTTTTGCCTCACTTTTTCCATCTATACTACGAAGAGGCAGTCTTACCTGACAGTCCCCCCACATCCATCTTCTTGAGGTTTTTGGCTTCTAGCACAATGACCGTCAGCTTCCCAGCTGTGGGGACGTACCGCAGCGAAAAGCAAACGTCTCCCAGCTTCTCATGCTGTGGGAAGAAAGAGGGTCGATACAGAGCTGAGATGGAGGCATCAGGGACCATCTCCATCGTCACCTTCAGAAAATAGCTTGTAATCAACAACACTCCTAGCAAGCAGGGATGACTGGGCGTGAAAAACTGGCACATCAGTATGGATGAAAATGAGCCAGTGTGTGAATCGGCTCATTATGCTGGACAGGAAGAATTGCCTCGACACCCACGGAACAAGCACCCCTTCTCTTAGCCAAATGCCAGTCACAGGATCAATATCCTCCTCATTGGCTCTGTCCCTCAAATATCATTGAGTCAGTCCTCTGCAGAAAGTGCTGATCAAAAAACACATCAGGTGCCAGTTAAATTCATATTATATTTCCCCAATGGAGCAAACAGTGATTCCCAGACCATTTCAGATGAGAAGAAGAGTTTGGATGTATACCCCACCTTTCTCTGCTGTGAGGAGATTCAAGGTGGCTTACGAGCTCCTTTCCCTTCCCCTCCCCACAACAGACACCTTGTGAGGTAGGTGGGGCTGAGAGAGTTCTGAGAGAACTGTGACTAGCCCAAGGTCACCCAGCAGGAATGTAGAAAGAAGAAGAAGAAGAGTTTGGATTTATATCCCCCCTTTCTCTCCTGCAGGAGACTCAAAGGGGCTTACAATCTCCTTGCCCTTCCCCCCGTCACAACAAACACCCTGTGAGGTAGGTGGGGCTGAGAGAGCTCCGAGAAGCTGTGACTAGCCCAAGGTCACCCAGCTGGTGTGTGTGGGAGTGTACAGGCTAATCTGAATTCCCCAGAGAAGCCTCCACAGCTCAGGCGGCAGAGCTGGGAATCAAACCCGGTTCCTCCAGATTAGATACACGAGCTCTTAACCTCCTACGCCACTGCTGCTCCTGAGCGGAAACACATCCGGTTCACTAGATAAGTGGCGAACTCAGGTGGAGGAGTGTGGAAATCAAACCCGGTTCTCCAGATTAGAATCCACCTGCTCTCAACCACTACACCATGCTGGCTCTCAAATGAGGAAATGGCATGGTGTGGGGAGGCTGAAGCTCTCCCCCCCCGCCCCCAGGTTCCACAGTCCTGACCCAAACTGGGCCCAACCACAGCTCAGGAGTAATTTAATTCCCAGGCCAGGTCTGTTGAGTGGCCCTGTGGCCTTTTATTTCCCCATCCAGTCACAGCTGACCGATGGCGACCCTGTAAGGTTTTCAAGGCAAAAGACATTCAAAGGTGGTTTGCCGTTGCCTGCCTCTGCGATGTGCCCCTGGTATTCCTTGGAGTCCAAACACTTGCCAGGATCAAGGCTGAGAGAGCATGACAATCCTACGGTAACCCAGCAAATTTCCATGGCGCATGTGGGGACTTGAACCGGAGGTCCCAGTTCCTAGTTCCGCACCTTAGCCACCACATCAAGCTGACTTTATAGCACAGTGATAGCGAACCTTTGGCACTCCAGATGTTATGGACTACAATTCCCATCAGCCCCTACCAGCATGGCCAATTGGCTAAAGGTTCTAAAGTGCTAAAGGTTCGCCACCACGGTTATAGCATGTGAATGGTTAGAAAGTGTCGGTCTGTTCCCAGATATCCCAGCACCTCATCTATCTTGACTCCGTGAAAGAGGGTTCATATCTTGTTGCCTACCTCTTCTTTCTCTGCCGACTGCAGGTCCCGCCATTCCTCGATCACATGTGCCAAGTCCACAGTGTTCATGGGGATGCGGATCTCCCCTATGGCGTCGTGTTTGGAGAAGCGGTCAAAGTCATAAACAGCCATGACGAGGGTCTTGCCCCCCAGTTCTGAATAGGGAACCTAAGTGAAAACACACAATGGAATCATTCAGTTGCTGGGCAAGGGTGCAGGTTATGAGATGGGAGCGTCACCCCAGGATGGAGAGAGGTCAGAGCAGAGGCGTAGCTCCAAGGGGATAGGGGACACGATGCACTGGGCATGCACCTCTGGGGGTGTGTGGCAAGGGCGTGGCAGGGGCATTCTGGGGCGGGACAGGGGTGGAGGATGCATTGGTGCACCTGCTGCTTTCCCCCCTTACTACACCTCTGGGTCAGAGCTAAGAAGCAGGGTCTGCAAGTGGGGAATTTCCAAAAAACACACAAGCTCGGAAGAAGACAGGGATGGGAAAGTTACCTTAAATGTGAACGACTCGTTGAATGTGGGGGTGAGGGTTTTGCGGTGGACTTTGGTCTCGAATTTCTTCTTCTTCTCTGGTAGCAGGAAGACCTTGACGTAAGGGTCAGAGGTGCCCCCAATGTCCAACGCTGGGAGATCAGCCGCTTGTAAAATGCCCACCACAAGCTGGGGGAAAGATTAAAGGGGAAACTTCATGAGCAACACTCAAAGAGGACAGCTCCCCAGCTCATGGGGAAGGGGAGGTGGGTTCATGATGGTCACATGGCTAGCCAATTGGTATTCGGCAAGGGCTAGCCAATCAGCATACTGCCACAGGGCCCAGACAAACATCACTCTACTCAGCCATCTGATTGTCACATGGGCTAGCTAACCGGCATTTGCATAGGTTTGCCAATCGGTATGCTGCACAGACAGCCAATCAGTATTCTTCTGCTGTTAACATGTTGCCCTTGAGCTCAATTCCGTTTATAAGCTTGTGTGTCTGCTCCAAAAGGGAAGAGGGTATATGCACAGCTGTCTCACTACCCTAACTACATATATGGTATGGTATGGTATGTTTAATTTATATACCGCCAAGATAATAACAGTATCAGCAATCAAAACATCATACTACAGACATCAAAAAGATAATATTAATAAACAAGGGTCAAAAAACATAGCATCATAACATCATAAGCATAACATCATAGACATAACTTCATAATAAAAACATAACATCATAAATATAACATTTAAAATAATAAGCATAGAATCATTAAATATAACATTAAGAACAATGATAAACCTAGTAGGGATGAATAAATGTCCTCTTCTGTTTCTGTTAAATCTGGGACCACACTACTTGTAGGAGCGCCTTCTGTCATACAGACTGGCCCAGGTGCTGATATCATGGGGGAGGGGGGCGTTGGCTGCTCCTTCCCCCTCTCAGGTGTGGGGGTGCTGCATGGAAGGCTTTTTCTGTAATAGCCCCCACTTTATGGAATGCCCTCTTACTGGTGGTATGACAGCCGTCGACACTATATACCTTTCGGCACCTGCTTAAGATAGTCATCTTCACTATGCTAGAAGAAAAGGGCAATATAGGGGGTCATCTGCTCCAATCTGGGATGGAGAGTAAACTCCTTGCCATCATCACCTGGGTGCTTTGGAAGTCATAGTCAAGCGAGTACTGAAGTTTCCCCAATTTCTCCTGAGGTTTTTCCTCCTTCGGTTCCTGCAACAGGGATGGGTCCAAATCCTCTATCTCAGGCTGGACCTGGAATAAAGAGTCAGAACAGCCAATAAGGAAGCAGGAAGACCAAAGAAAAGACACGTATCCCTTGTCCTTCTCAACAGATCGCCCCTTAGTTCCTCGATACCATTTAAACGGGGATGCATAGCAGGTTATAGATGCATAATGCTGAACCCTTAGGAGAGCTATATCATTGGCTAGGTTCAGTGTTCTGCCTTCAGCGCTGCTATATGGTAGATTTTTTTAAAAATAGAGGGCGCGAAGAGTAACTCCTGTAACTCAAATCAACTGGAAACTTTAACCCATATGAGGGAATTAGGGGGAAATATGCAAGCGCTCTTCCCTTGAACTGTGGCAGGATTTCAGATACTCAAAAGATCTTATACTTGCTAAATAACAGACACAGACAGACAGACAGACAGACAGACAGACGCCTTTATTGGCATTATAAATTACCATATTACAATATTAAAAACAAAAAAGGGAACATTTATCTATTAACTGAATCCATTAAAATATATTAAAAATATGCATTAAACATCTATGTACAGACCCTGTATAAGGAACACAAAGAGAATTTACCATGACTATTTTATGGAGAACAATTACATTTAGCCAGGTAATGCTTCAGAAAGTTCGCAACATTTTCACAGATAAGTTCACAATGACCATTAAGTAGGAAGTTCATAACAGATGATGACATATCAATGTTTAACCTCTCTATCAAGGGATGAATATACATAGAGCGTGGAAGATCATATATAGAAGACTCTAAAAGTACATTGTTGGACAGTCTCAACAGCCATTTTACACTGGAATAGCCTATCCTCATAGCCTGATTTTGTAGTTTGTGAATGGGTGGCCAAGTTTTTACTAGAAATGATACACCCTAAAGGATAGTTCTGGTTTTTTAACTTTGTTGTGTCCGTCTGTTATTAAGAGATTCTTTGTTATCATTCTCTTTGGGGATTGTTTTAAATCTGGTTTTTGTTTTCTCTGTATTTTACCTGTATCATCTTATGTGCCAATAAAGGCTTGGTGCACAAAACAGATAACTTGAAACTGGATATCTGGTGTCCTTTCGCTGAGCTGTGCCTGAGAGGAGGGCACTGGTATCTTCTAAACAATCCATTTATTTACAAATGTACGGGTGAGTAGCAGTGGTGGGATCCAAAAAATTTAGTAACAGGTTCCCATGGTGGTGGGATTCAAACAGTGGCGTAGCACCAATGGGGCTGGGTGGGACACGACGGGGGGTGGCCGGGCATTCTGGGGCGGGGCATTAATAATTTCTCTTATTCTGTTACAGTAAAAAACTCTTTCTGTAAAAAAAAAGTTCCTAATTTCCAGCTGGTATCTTTCTGTCCATAATTTAAACTCATTATGGCAAGTCCTATCGTCTACTGCCAACAGAAACAACGACTTCTCCTCTAATTGACTGCCTGTCAAATACTTAATACTTTCAAATACTTAATTTTGTTTCTAGAAATCAAAAGAAGGATACTTTCCTTAAACAAGGAACTTTATCATATTTTTAAAACATGTTTTTAAAACAGCCCAACAGGGAGAATTATCCCGTTTTCAACCTTAGCTAACCAGCCACATAGGAAACAACAGGACTTTATGATTTTTGGACCTCTCTCGGCACACACAAATAATTAGTAACCCACTCTTGGGAACTGGTGAGAACCTGCTGGATCCCACCTCTGGTGAATAGGTATTATTGGGGAGAGAAGCATGCATGCAGATGAAGCTCCTTTCACTGAAATATCTGGTTCTCATCTTCCCCCCTCCCCAAAGAACATATCCCCCCCACGGATGAAATGTTCTTGTTATGTTGTACACCCACAATGGACTAAGCTGGGTCTGGCAGGTGGACACAACTCAGCTGCCAGATCCTTAAAACACTGCCCCCACCAGTGGCAAGGCCCTGCCAAAACGTAACGGGAAAGTCACTTTGCTTGACAGAACGTCCACGCTGCTGGGAACGCCATCCCTTGCAGCTGTTCTGCTTTCCGCCACAGCACGCACACAGAACATTTTGCAAATCTTGTGCTGTTCCAGAACCAGAAAACTGCCCACCCACCACTCAGGGCGGGTAAACAAATGTATGCCTGCATGTCCATCTTCCCTCTTTTCCCTGTTAAATTCACTTTCGTGCGCAGGCGTCTGCTTTGCCCACGCATCCTTGGCAAATTTCCATCCCCTGCTCCAGCTCCTTCCTGAAGGGTAGCTGCGTTAATCGATTGTGGCAAAACAAAACAGGAACCCAGCAGCACCTTAAGAACCTAGCGGCGTTTGTTCCGGCATGAGCTTTTGTGAGTCACTTCTTCAGACGTGTTTATACAGCTGAGCTCCTGCCCGCCTGCCCTTCGTTCTCCTGTGACCTTTTACTGTCTCTTGAGGTTCCATTCATCCTTCCCCAAGGTCAGTATCTCAAGGTCAGAAACCAGCTGCTAAGGGGGGATTAGACACCTAGCTGCTTTGGCTAATTACGGCTCATCTCTTCCAGCCCCACAAGCTAGCAAGACTGGAGCTGGAGAAAAGCCAGATCTGGTGTTCTCCTAGATCAGGAGTGGCCAACCTATGACGCTCCAGATGTTCATGGATTACAATTCCCATCAGCCATTGCCAGCATGGCCAGTCAGCCATGCTGGCAGGGGCTGAGGGGAATTGTAGTCCATGAACATCTGTAACACCATAGGTTGGCCACCCCTGTCCTAGATGTTCCTTACCTACTCTGTTCTTCAGTGCTGTGCCTATGTGTGCTGTCCACGTCTGAATTATGGCATCTCATGTCTAAATTATGGCGTTCCCAAGAGGTTTTCAAGGCAAGAGACCTTTGGAGGTGGTTTGTCATAACCTGCCTCCACGTCACGACCCTGGTTGTCCTTGGTGGTCACCCATTCAAATACTTGCCAGGATCAAGGCAGGGAATATATGACTGACCCAGCAGAAGAAGAAGAAGAAGGAGGAGGAGGAGGAGGAGGAGGAGGAGGAGGAGGAGGAGGAGTTTGGATTTATACCTCACCCTTTCTCTCCTGTAAGGAGACTCAAAGAAGCTTACAATCTCCTTTCCCTTCCCCACCACCCACAACAAACAACCTGTGAGGTGGGTAGGGCTGAGAGAGCTCCGAAGAACTGTGACTAGCCCAAGGTCACCCAGCTGGCATGCATTGGTGTGCACAAGCTAATCTGGTTCACCAGATAAGCCTCCGCAGCTCAAGTGGCAGAGTGGGGAATCAAACCCAGTCCTCCAGATTAGAGTGCACCTGCTCTTAACTACTACACCATGCTGGCTCTCAATTGCCTACTCCTTGGAGGTCTCCCATCAAAATACTTGCTAGGATCGAGCCTGCTTAGCTTCTGTGATGAGACAAGATCAGGCTAGCCCAGGGATACCTGGCTCGGGGCTCTTCAATGCTTGATTGACATTATTCTGGCACAATTCACAGGCAGTGCTGTTGAATGGGGGAAGCCAACTCTTTATAGAATAGAATCTCCAGGAGCTTCAGGATGTTCAGGGTCCGCTAATTCTATCAGTTTCTGCCCAGCATGGGCCACCACAGCTGGGACAGAGGCTGGGATGGGACTGTGTGCCCTGAACATCTGGGAGAGCCAAGAGGTTCCCACCTTTAGTCGAACCGATACCAGACTTTATCAGCTCTACCAGCATGGCCAATTGGCCATGCTGACAGAGGCTGATGGGAATTGCAGTTCCTGAACATCTGGAGAGCCGCAGGTTCCCTACCCCTGATGTAGAAGAAGTTATTTTTTAATCCCATGATCCTTCCTTCAGTGAACTCAAGACTGCATACATGATTCTCCTCTCAATTTCATTCTAACAATACTACAAAACTGGCCAGGCTGAGAGAACGGCTGACCCGTGGAGATCAAGTGAGCTTCAAGGTTGGATGGGGATTTAAACCTGGATGATCGCACTCCTTGGAGTGGTGCTCTAACCACTGTACAACCCTGTCTCAGGCATTTTAAGACACAAACTTTAATCACTGCCGACACCTACACAAATTCCAGAATCCATTCGTGTCAAGTGGTCCCCCTCTTTTTGAAGCAGATTTCAATTCACTTTGCAACTGATTAAAAAGTAGATGTATCAATCAGTTGGTTTTGTAACTATTATCTCCCTAAACCTGTCTATAAATTTATTATGTGCTTATAATCGTTACGGGCACCTACTGATCATTCAATTGAACTATTAATTCATATATGCAAACTTATTTAATAATAGCAACAATAGAAATAACATCATTAAAGTGTTTTCTCAAAATATAACATTAAGGCCTGTAGTCAGATGAGTATATTAATGAATCACTTCATCGGAGCATGTTATCGAGAAGACGCTGCATAATTGTCCATGTAGAAGCAACCTTGGGCTCATTCCGCACATGTAGAATAATGCACTTGCAAACTGTTTTCAGTGCTCTTTGAAGCTGTGCGGAATAGCAAAATCCACTTGCAAACCATTGTGAAAATGGTTTGAAAACACATTATTTTGCATGTGCGGAAGGGGCCGTAGTCTATCAGTGACTATGAACTAGGGTGGACCCTCCATATTCAGATGCATTACACGCCAGGATACTCATTTTTTAGGCCTCTTCCGCACATGCAGAATAATGTGCTTTCACTCCACTTTGCAGCTGGTTTTTACTGCGCAGAATAGCAAAATCAACTTGCAAACACTTGTGAAAGTGGATTGAAAGTGCATTATTCTGCCTGTGCGGAAGAGGCCTTAGGAGGAGCAACAGGGGGAAGACTTTGCCCTACCTACTTTCATCCTGGGCATCCCAAAGACTCCAGGAAACTACTGATGACAACTACAGGAAACGTTGGCCACTCCACTCCCAAGGGCCACAACAGGCAACACTCACTGCGAGGCTTTTCGTAGCATCCCCCTTTCCGGGAAAACGTTTGTGTTGGGTCTGTCAGGAGAACCGCCAGTGTCTCACCTTATCAATGTAGCTCTTGCCCAGCTCCTTCACCTCCTTCATGTTGATCTGGGCCTTCACTTTGTCTTTCCCTTTCTTCCCTTTCTTCTTTTTGCCGCAGCATTTCTTGCAGGCGCAGAAGCAGCAGCAGAGGAGGAGGAGGGCGACGACGATGAGGATGGAGGCCAAAGCCCAGGGCGGGACTGAAGCAGAGCAGAAGAGTTATGGGAGAGGGGAGGCAGCTGAGTCTGCAGTGGGGTCAGAGGTGGGATCCAGCACGTTCTCACAGGTTCCCGAGAGTAGGTTACTAATTATTTGTGTGTGCCAAGAGGGGGCTACTAATTGGTGATTTTGCCACGTGATGTTTGCCTTAGTTACGCCCCTCCTCTCAGCAGTAGCGCACAAAACTTGAAGCAGTCTAGCAGGAGGTGCACCACGCGGCGCAGGTGGCAGCTCTCGCGCCTGTGTGCATTCGCTTCCCCGCTACCAAGGAACGGCACAGCGAAGCCAAGGCCCCTTGCCAAGCAGCTCCCCCCCGCCCAGGAATGCCCCGCCCCGGAATGCCCCACCCCCATTGTGCCCCGCCCAGCCCCATTGGCACTACGGCACAGTTTGAATCCCACCACCATGGGAACCTGTTACTAAAATTTTTGGATCCCACCACTGATACTAGGTACTGATGCAGCGCTATCTTGGAGGCTATGGATAGGAGCCAGACTTCCACAGGGGAGAGGGGACAAGGGAGAGATCTCTGGGTGCCCTCTAACACATGCGGCATTGATTTTTGCCCTGCTTCCCCTGGGCAAACACTTGACCACTCAAAAACAGCCATTTTCCAAGGTTCTGGTGTTTTAGTCCATTCATTCCGTCCCACCCCTCTTGCAAAGCCAGTCTATTTACTAATAGGTAGACACCTGTCTTCCAACTTTTGTCAGGGATCCTTGACACGGAGGCCACCAAGACCTTTTCTGGCACCCGCCAAGTGTTTTTAGAAAGTGCATGGGGGCAGGGAGGGCCCTGCAAGGCTTATGACTGACTATTGGAGATCTGATTGACTGTGCAAATTGTTTTAAATGGCAGTGGCTGCCACCACAGCATCGGGTAGTCAGAGTTAAAC
The DNA here is from genome assembly GCF_021028975.2 of Sphaerodactylus townsendi. Classification (NCBI taxonomy): domain Eukaryota; kingdom Metazoa; phylum Chordata; class Lepidosauria; order Squamata; family Sphaerodactylidae; genus Sphaerodactylus; species Sphaerodactylus townsendi. The sequence continues at coordinate 27,898,873 of NC_059439.1, forward strand.
TGGGGCAACCATTTTGTGGCTGGCTTCGCCTCCTTGGGCAGCCATTTTGTGGCAGCCATTTTGCGGCTGAGCCACTAGGCCCGTGGTGGCGAACCTTTGGCACTCCAGATGTTATGGACTACAATTCCCATCAGCCCCTGTTTCAATTCCCAATTGGCCATGCTGGCAGGGGCTGATGGGAATTGTAGTCCATAACATCTGGAGTGCCAAAGGTTCGCCACTACTGCACTAAGCTGTGTCAGAATTCAAAATGTGCCCGTAGACTCAGAAAGGTTAGGGGTCCCCTGCTGAGAATGTTTCTTGAATTCAAGCAGAGTTTCACAGCCAGGAGGACTGAAATGGCTCTTTTTTAAAAAGGTAAGACTTCATTAGCACCTTCATTGCCCCTGAAAGGAATTTCGGAATACCCGTATATCTCTCTGCATGAAAAGAAAAACTCTTGTCACAAGAAATGCTTATTTAAGTGATCCGGTGAATGAAGCCAACTGTATGCTTCTGCGTGATGTTCAATTGGATCCTATCTCAACCAGTTTGTGGGGGCCAAATGTATATCGTATATACTCATGTATAAGTCGAATTTTTCAGCACATTTGTAATGCTGAAAAAGCTCCCCTCGACTGATATGCGGGCCATTAAACTTTTGTGTGTGTTTTTACTTTGCCGGCCAGCAGGGGGCGCAGTTTTTATGCTAGTGACACCAAATTTTTCTTGGTGGGTACCCCTAGAAGACATCTCTGGGATGTTACCAAGCCAAGTTTAGGTAGAGAAGTTTGGTCTGCAGGGGGGTCCAAAGGTATGTGGACCCCCCAAAGGAGAAGTTCCCCATTCCCCCATTGTATTTCAATGGGGCGCTATTAGTAGATGGGGCTACCCTTTTGAGGGTCCATAACTTTGGACCCTCTGAACCAAACTTCACCAAACCTGGGTGGTCTCATCAGGAGAGTCTCTTTATGATACCAGCCAGGTTTGGTGAAGTTTGGGTCAGGGGATCCAAAGTTATTGATCCCCAAAAGGGTGCCCCATCCCCCATTGTTTACAATGAAGGCTAATAGTAGATTTTCCATTTCTGATAAGATCCCTCTTAAAATCTAAGTTGAGTTACATTTGGACATACAGATGATGATGAGGAATCCAGTTTTGAAGGATTTTAACTCTTGTGTTTTAGCTTGGTTACTGATTGAGCTAAGGTTTTGAAAATTTTTTTAAAAGTTATTGTTGATACCATATTGTTCTTGTTGACCCTCTTTTCCATTTACAGAGCCAGTTTACTGTTTTTCTTTGAAATAAATATTCAAAAACATTTAACCTACTGATGCCTCAATTGATGTAATTTTATTGGCATCTATTTTTATTTTTGAAATTTACCAGCAGCTGCTGCATTTCCCACCCTCGACTTATACGCGAGTCAATAAGTTTTCCCAGTTTTTTGTGGTAAAATTAGGTACCTCGACTTATATGCGGGTCGACTTATACACGAGTATATACGGTACTCTGGAACCAGGGACTGGGGAAAAACCCGGCTCTACCTACTTGGAAGTTTGCCCAGTTTGTTCATGAACTTGTCCTTCATGTCAGAGAAGACGTTCTCCTTGCGATGCTTCTTAGCTGCGCTTTTGAGGGGCGATCTACCTGGCTGCGGGTTCACACCTCCGAGCTACCCATGGCTGACCTCCGAGCCTCATTCATTGTTCAGACTGTAAGGTGAGAGAGAAAGACAGCTGATTTGCTTGCTCAGATTAGAGCTGGGCATTCAAGCAGTTTTAATCTATTAGAGCCATCATCGTTCATTTTCAAAAAGCATTCCTGTTTAAGGGGGAAATTCACTAGACTGGAACTCGCTCCGCAAACATGTTATGATGCCCGTCCATTTAGCAGGGCCACAAAGAGAGAGAGAGAGAGAGAGAGAGAGAGAGAGAGAGAGAGAGGAGGAGGAGAAGGAGGAGAAGGAGAAGAGAAGAAGAGAAGGAGAAGGAGAAGAAGAAGAAGAAGAAGAAGAAGAAGAAGAAGAAGAAGAAGAAGAAGAAGAAGAAGAAGAAGAAGAAGAAGAAGAAGAAGAAGAAGAAGAAGAAGAAGAAGAAGAAGAAGAAGAGGAGGAGGAGGAGGAGGAGGGAGGAGGAGGGAGGGAGGAGAGGAGGAGGAGGGAGTTGATGAGATCCCCCACTTTTCTTCTCCTTGCAAAGGGAGACTCAAAGGGGCTTACAATCCTTTCATTTCCCTTCTCCTCTTACCTCCTCTTTAATAGCAAACACCTTGTGAGGCAGACGTGGCTGAGGGAGCTACATAGAACTGTGACTAGCCTAAGGTCACCCAGCTGACATGTGTTGGAGCGCACAAGCTAATCTGGTTCACCAGATAAGCCCCCACAGCTCAAGTGGCAGAGCGGGGAATCAAACCCAGTTCTCCAGATTAGAGTGCACAGTTCTTCGGAGCTCTCTCAGCCCCAACTCCACCTCACAGGGGAACTGTCTCTGTTGAGAGGAGGAGAAAGAGACTGTAAGCCACTTTGAGTCTTCTGCAAGAGAGAAAGGGGGTATAAATCCAAACTCTTCTTCTTCTACACCAGGGGTCCCCAAACTTTTTAAACCGGGGGCCAGTTCACTGTCCCTCAGACTGTTGGAGGGCCGGACTAAAAAAAAACTGCTTATGAAACAAATTCCTATGCACAAATGGGATTGTAAAATGCTCTGATTTCACCTTTCAGCCTTTCTGTCATGGTCTATTTTTAGAACAGTGGCCAAAGTAGCAAAAAATGCATGGTAAAACAGGGTGGGCCCCTAAATATTGTTGGGAGGTTTGGGAATACCTTCCCTGTAAAAAAAAAAAAGCAGAACTTTCCTAAATGAAGCATTCCATCTAACCCAGGATCAGGTATGCTTCCTGGGTTCTTCCTCCCTAGCAGCCAGCGAGCGATTCACCAGCCTGGCTGATGCCAATGGGGAGTGAGAAGGCGGAAACAGAAAGCCTGAGGGAAGCAACACATACTACAATGGGGGGGGGGTAGCCGAGAGGAGGAAGAGGCTGGAGCAGGAGTTGCCACGATGTAAGATTTCCAACTCCCTGGAGTCCAAGAAAATTCATGGAGATTTTGGGGGTGCCATCATGTAATTGCAATCAACAGCCGTTGGGGCCGGTTCCTCCTCTCCCTCGAGCCCCCACTGCACATGAATGGAGCCATCGCCGCCATGCCTGGCGGGCCGGATAAATGCCTTCAGGGGGCCACATTTGGCCCCCGGGCCGTAGTTTGGGGACCCCTGTTCTACACCCTCAGGCTCTCTGCCGCAGCAGCGGCAGGCACCCCTTTTCAAGATAAAATCTCACCCAGTTCAACCGCGTTTATCCCCAAGTGAATGTGAACAAAATTACAGGCCTTCCTCTTTTTTCTTTTCACTAGTGGGTGCTTCAAGGAAAAAGCCTTCTGAGTCCCTTTCTCTTTAAAATAGAGAATAAAATGGACAGCGACTGGAATGTGAAAAGGAATGGGTTTTCAAGCCCATTTGTTCTTCGCAGGGGGTATTTATGGATCCAGTAGTTTTGGGGACAAATTTACTCAGCTTCTTTCTGCCATCTGTCCCTAGATAGACTATTTAATTTTCACAGTTCCTGCTGGCTTCTTGAGCAAATTAGCTCGAGCTGTTGACAGTTGCCAAGGAATAAGCCACAGGAGTACATTGCCTTCGTTTGGACCAATGAAGACATTGCCGAGGAATGAGGGCAAGCTTTCAAGTTCAACAGAACTCTTCGTCCAACTTGGCTCACAAGCAAAACCAACAACACCAGAAGTGAAAAGGAAATGAGAACCAATGCTGGGGAATATGGAGAAAGCCCCGTCTTCTAGTTTGAAAAGGTCTTTAAATGGACCTTTAGGGTACACAATCTTTAGGGTATGTATTTGATTTGATTCGATTTGATATTTGATTTGTATACCGCCCTCCCCCGGAGGGCTCAGGACGGTGAACAACATTGCAAGAAAACAGTGACATAGGAATACAAAACCAGCAATTCAGTATAAACAATAGTACCATCAGGTTAACAGCTAAGGCTAAGCACAACTAATCAACTAAAATAGCAGCATCACAAACATTAATATTGCATCTCTTAACAACAACATAGTAATGGCAAATTAACAATATAACATTTTATAAGAGCACAATAAAACAATAATAGCAGCGACATAGCATAACATATACTGCGAGGATGCTTGAGGAGGAATCTGCTTATAGGCATAAAGCAGTTCTGCTGAATTCAGTGGGAGTTCCTCACTAGGAATTTATTTAGGATTGTCAGCAGCATTAGGTGGGTTCACATTTTCGGCAGAAAGTATCACAGCATACTGGGGAAGCTCTGAAAGGATCCCGGGTGACAATAATTTGGGTCTGCCTCAGGCTTGGCCCATCCAACCTCTGACTGCAACTGGAAAAGGTGGTCTCATTGTGTTAGCAAAACCGGAGGTGAGTTTTCGCTGGTCTCTCGGGGATAGAGCCGAACCGGGTACAGCTTGCCTCCCTAATAGAACTTCTGCCTGCTTTGCATCTGGCAGGGTTGGATGTCCTCTGACGGGCAAGAGGCGGAGCTGTCCCTGAACAGAGCTGGGTGAAAACGGAGCTCTGTTTTGCGTTATCTGACCTAACTTAATCAGTACATCATAACGTCATTACAAACTGCAAAATGGACGTTGACTTCCTGTTGTGGGGGCGTCATCGTTTCATACCCCTGGCCTTCTGGGGCACTTGGAAGCTTTCTCACCACAGTGGGATTTTTTTTGTAACTGACCCAGATGAAAGATATTAGTCTATGATTACTATGGCAGAGTTGGGATTTGAACTCGGCTCTCCCAGATTCCTATCCCAACTATACTGATTGTTTTTTGTCTCCTGCTAGAGGGCCTCTTCTCTGGCTCCATTCATCTTCCTTCCCTACAAATAATCCTGGCTTGAGGCCAGTTTGCTCACACATTCAAGAACGGGAGAATTGGGATATCCTTGGCTTGGGCTTGCTTGAACTGTGGCCGGTAGGCTTGGTCAAAACCCTAGAAATTCGGTAAAATTCTGTAAAATTCAGATTTATTCAGGCATAAAATTATCTGCATGCCCGAATAAGACAAATAACATATTCGGATATAACTGAATATTCGGGTACGCCCAAGAAATTCGGGTCCGTCTGATTTTTTTTTTGTGCTTTTGCATTTTGGCCTGCAGGGGTGCATTTTGGCCTGCAGGGGGTGCATAAGCTAGCTGATGATACCACCCGAGTTTGGTGAGGTTTGGTTCAGGGGGTCCGAAGTTATGGACCCTCAAAGGGGTAGCCCCCATCTTCTGTTAGCTCCCATTGGAAACAGTGGGGAATGGGGGCACATGAAAAAAACACAAAAAATACCCCCCAAAAGCCCGGATACCTTGCATTCGGATTCGTTCATATTCAGGCAGGTCATATTCGGCCGATTTTGACCCGAATATGCTTGAATTCGCCCAGATTCATGCCAGACCCCGACCACACGGCCCGGAAAACTCACAACAGCCAGTTGATTCCGGCCGTGAGAAAATCTGTTTGCTAGCCACTGAGCATTCAAGATTCAGCAAACCTATTCTTTATGACCTTCTCCCTTTTCCTCGAGAGCCAGCATGGTATAGTGGTTAAGAGCAGGTGGATTCTAATCTGGAGAAACGGGTTTGATTCCCTACTCCTCCACCTGGGTGGCAGAGGCTTATCTGCTGAACCAGATGTGTTTCCGCACTCCTACATTCCTGCTGGGGGGCCTTGGGCCAGTCACAGTTCTTTCAGAACTCTCTCAGCCCCACCTGCCTCACAAAGTGTCTGTTGTGGGGAGAGGAATGGAAAGGAGCTTGTAGGCCACCTTAAGTCTCCTTACAGGAGAGAAAGGTGGGGTATAAACCCAAACTCTTCTTCTGAATGCTTCTCCTGCCCTTATTGGTTGGTATTTGCAGGTTTTACCGCACAGCTTGTTGCAAGATATATATTCACCTGCGTAATATATCCCCCAGATTTTTCCCTACTTTGGCTTAGACAGTTCTCCCCACCATTTGGTCCTCACAACAGCCCTGAGAGGTCGCCTCAACTGAAAGAGAACAATGACTCCAATGAGCTTCAAGACTGATGGAGAATTTGAATTCAAGTCTCTCCTATCTTTTTTGGTTGCCCTAATGGCCAAGCTACTCTAGGCTGACCCTATAGTTGAGCTTCCTACAAAAAATGATAAATTTGACGTGAAGGAATGTATGTGTGCCAAAGCATGTGAGCATCGCCCCCCCCCCATGCAAGCTCCTGAATCAAAACATAGGTTTACCCCCCTTCAGCAAGAACTAGGCCACATAGTCATTGTGCAATGAGGTGGACAGGGCTCATCTTGTTTACCCAAGCAGAGAAAAGGCTGTGGAGAGAGGATGGGATGACTGATTCGAAAATGCATCAAGTGGGATTAATCCAGGGGAGAGGAGGGAGGTATTTGGGTTAAACGAGTCCTTGAGTAAAGCATCGAATGGATATTCCGCTGCTCAGGAGCTGAGTGAGACTTCAGGTTGGGCGGTTGAGGTTTTGAGATGAGATTTGGGAGAGGGAGTGGGAAATGGGAGCTAGGAGGTGGGCAAACTATGAGGGCACATCTTGCCGGGAGGATCTTTCCCTTCAGACTGCAAGGTGTGTTCATAGCAGCAGCCGGCTGGATCCCAACATGGGTTAGTTAATGATCATCTCCCTCTTCCAGTTGTTAAAAGGCTCAAGGACTGAGTAGCACCATGGACAGCAGCAAAGGAGGTCAGGGGGTCATCTCAGGGTCTTGGCCAGCTTTTGAAAATTCTCAGCCGAATACCTGAGCTGTTTCTTTCTTCGGCACCAGGCTCAGCCATAGCTCTCGGGCCAAAAATGTAATTGTCCACCCTATGCTGGATTCTCTGGGCTGTGTGGTGTAGCAAAGGCTGTGCTCTGTGTCTAAGCTAAAGCCAGGACTCTCCGGCTATCAGCCAAGGGAATGTGGGGGAGCCCTATTAAAGTGGACGCCATGCTTCTCCCTTTCCACTTGCTGTTTCTTTTTGTGCGTGCACACACACAAGCGCGCACACACACACACAATGCAAAACAAAGCCTGCCGCTTCCCATAGCTCTCCCTATTTGGTTACATGCTCTCTTGCCTCATCTAGCCTTTGGAGGGGAAGGAAGACGCAGCTGTCGGGGGCATCCACCTCACCGTTGGCAGTTGCCTCTGATTGGTCCGAGCATCTCCCTGGATGCTGATGGACAGAACAGCAACAGCTTGGCTAAGGCGGAGGGAGGGGTGAACAGTCCCCCGTGGGGGTTTCTCTATAAGCAGGAAGGCAGGCAGGCACGTAAAGCATGGAATGCGGTCCAGCATTTCAGCACCATGGCCAGAGGAAGCATTTCAGGACCATGGCCAGAGCATTCGGTTGCCATGTTAGGAACATCTTCTCTTGCTACGCCTCCCCTACCTGAGAACCCGGGAAGGGACTCCCCTCTATTCTCCATATTCCTGCTTTAATCCACTTGTCTGCCACTCTTCCCAGGGTTCAGATGACGCCAACCACTTCCCCCAATTTTGCTCTGTAGACCCCCTCCCCAAACACACACACACCTCTCTACAAACCACCCAAAACGTTTCTGTTTTGGTCACTTTTAGAATGGTGATGGAACAAATAACTGGGTGCAAAGAAGAAAGGATCCACCCCCGTTCTTCTCCCCCACACACACACCACGCACACACACCCCGCCGGGAGCACCAGCATCAGATTATCCATAGTGTCTTGGCTGGCGTCTCTATAAATCAGAGTGACAGAATGTTTCTCTAACTTGGACGGTCCCCATTAATCTCTTGACAAATAGGCCAGAATGGCCCCAGGATTCAAAAGCAGACACCACAAACATCCTACAAGGCAACTCACTCTGTCTCCACTCCTTATGAACAGAAAGACTGAGCAGCACCATTTCTAGTCACCACAGTCCATCGCTCCAGTCCTTTTCAGCTCTTTGCTCTAATGCAGGGGTGGACCAGCTCTTCAACATGACGACCACACCTGGATCTCCACCCAGTTTGGAAGGCTCTGAGTTGGCTGTTAGTGTTTTGGGTGCCAAAAGGCCAAGGTTCTACTTGGTGTCTTCAACAAACGAGGGGCCAGGAAACCCAGATGTGCTCCCCTTCCCACCCCTACTGTTCTCAATGGCCCTTGGGGGGGGGGGGCTGTGTGACATATTGTTGTCTCCCTGCTGTAAACCACTCGATCACACCCTTCTCAAGCTGACCTGTTTTGAGGATTAGTGGGTTGTTGTTATATGACTTGACAGAGAAAAGTATTTTAATTATCAGCAATGGCTATTAAGTTAGAATTTTAAGTGTGCAGTTAAAGAGCAAGTGGTATTAATTGTTACTGTTCACACTTTAGGTAGATAAAATTGGGTGTCGTGTTCAGTTGTACTTTTAATAGTTTTTGTTCTTTTCCTTTTTTTGCTTTTTGTAAGCATTTTAAGTACGAATGTAATTTGAATACAAGAGAGAACGTTATATACATCTCCTTACAACAACTAGTAAGGCCTGGGACCCTCGTACCTTTGGGACCGCATTACCCCATATGTCCCAACTCGACCTCTGCGTTCAGCAGAGGCCAATTTACTGGAGGTCCCTGGCCCCTCAATGATGCGGCTGGCCTCCACCCGAGCCAAGGCCTTTACAGCTCTGGCGCCGGCCTGGTGGAACACTCTCCCTCCAGCTGTCCGGGCCCTGCGGGACCTTGGGGAATTCCGCAGGGCCTGTAAGACTGAGTTGTTCCACCGGGCCTTTGGAGAGACCAGCCGCTGAGGGTGCCCCAGCCTCCTCCTCTTTACCCCCATGGGTCCTTAATACCATCAGGACCATTATTGTTTATTAGGAGGGTTTCGTAAGGGTTTGTGGGATATGTTTTAGGATATTACTGTTGTTTTAAACCATATTTATATTTTTAGATGATGTTTTATTTGTACACCACCCTGAGCCTTTCAGGGATAGGGCAGTATATTAAATTCAAATAAAGGAAGGAAGGAAGGAAGGAAGGAAGGAAGGAAGGAAGGAAGGAAGGAAGGAAGGAAGGAAGGAAGGAAGGAAGGAAGGAAGGAAGGAAGGAAGGAAGGAAGGAAGGAAGGAAGGAAGGAAGGAAGGAAGGAAGGAAGGAAGGAAGGAAGGAAGGAAGGAAGGAAGGAAGGCAGGCAGGCAGGCAGGCAGGCAGGCAGGCAGGCAGGCAGGCAGGCAGGCAGGCAGGCAGGCAGGCAGGCAGGCAGGCAGGCAGGCAGGCAGGCAGGCAGGCAGGTAGGTAGGTAGATAGGTTAGGCAATTTTGCTATGCCTGAATTTCACATGTGGGTAGATGAAGCTGTTTTGCCTAAAACTGAGTCATGCAGTTTCTGGCAGGGTCAACCCAGGGACCTCTTGCTTTATTGCTCAAATGGCTGGTATAAGCTGGAAAGCTATGTATGGACAGCCCCCACCCCACCCAGGAGGAGGGAAGGTGGCATAGCCCTACCATGTCAGATTTCAGAAGCTAAGCAGGGAGGGAGACCGCCACCAACACTATGCAAAGGAAGGCAATAGCCAACCACCTCTGCTTCTCATTTGCTTTGAAAGCCCCGTGCTGGAATTGCCACAAATTGGCTGCAACTGGACAGCACTCATGTACACAGACCCAGTCTGGCAACGACCAGAAAATCTGGACATTTCACGGTGTGTTGTACTCAAATAGAAGCTGCCCACTGTCAACCTACTAACCCCGCAGCCACAGAACTCTCCTTTCCCACAGGATCCAGAGGGGGTGATGTTGTGTGTGCCATCAAGTCAGGTCACAGCTGACTTATGGCAACCCCGCAGGCTTTTCAAGGCAAGAGGTGTTCAGAGGTGGTTTCCCACTGCTTGCCTCAGTGCAGAGGCGTAGCTCCAAGGGGACAGGGGAGTGTGTGACACACTGGGGGGCGCCCCTGTGGGAGTGTGGTGAGGGCATGGCAGGGGCATGGCGGGGGCATTTCGGGGTGGGGCAGGGGTGTTCCAGGGGGGGCGGGCCGAGGATGCACCAGAGAACCGGGCGCTTTCCCCCTTGCTACGCCTCTGCCTCAGTGGGGGCTGAAAGAGGTCAGAGAGAACTTCCTGACAGTAAGGACAGTGGAATGCACTAACTCAGAGTGTGGTGGCCTCTCCTTCTTTGGAGTTTTTTAAAGAGAGGCTGGATGGCCATCTGTCAGGAGTGCTTTAACTGTGTGCTCCTGCATTGCAGGGGGTTGGACTTGATGGCCCTTGGGGTCTCTTCCAACTCTATGATTCCATGATTCTATGGTCCAAGGCCCCCCATCAGGCTTCATGTGGAGGGCTGGGGAATCAAACCCAGGTCATTCAGATTGCCACTCTTAACCACTATGCCACCCTGGCTCATTAGATGCTGGGAAATCCCTCTATCCCTTCCATCCTTTTCCCTCTCCACTACCTCACAAGACAGCCCCCTGCTCCTCAATAAGAACGTCTTCGTCTCCACTAGGAACACCTCATTCTCATCCCAGGGATGCTGCAATCCATCTCTCCACTCACCTTCCTCCCGCTGCAGCGACCCTTGTGGTTCTCTCCATATAGGAAGAGACATGCAGGAAGACAGCACAGAGAGCTCCGGGCTGTCATGTTGCACAAGCATCTCCTGCCACTGAGCGCAACTTGTGACTCACTCCTTCCCAGAGCACACAGCCGTCCACATGCGCCAGTGTGTCTGCACACACGCATGCACGTGAAGCCAAAGAAATGTCAGGGAGATTGCCGCGCATGGAGCCGAAAGGGAAACTTGAGGAGAGAGGAAAGGAAAGACATCCTAGTCTGGCTGTAGGGGGCGCTGTTCTCTATTTTCCTTTCCTATTTCTCCTATAATTATGGAGCATGTATTGATGCAGCCATACATGACTGGAGAAGTTAAGAGGGTGGGAATGAGATAGGCCTGCCCACAGTTGAGACATTTCTGTTTAGTCTCCAAGCTGTGGTTCAACTGACCTGTTAGTATTAACCCGCAATGCTGCTGTGTTCTTTTCAGTGTGATATAGTGGTTAAGTGCAGGTGGACTCTGAGCTCGAGAACCAGGTTTGATTCCCACCTTCTCCACACGAGTGGCAGACTCTTATCTGGTGAACTGGATTTGTTTCCCTGCACCTACACATGAAACCTACTGGGTGACCTTGGGCTAGTCACAGTTCCCTCTGAACTCTCTCACCCTCACCTGTTTCACAAGGTGTTTGTTGTGGGGGGGGGGCAAGGGAAAGGAGATAATAAGTCCCTTTGAGTCTCCTTCCAGGAGAGAAAGCCGGGATATAAATCCAAACTCTTCTTCTTCATCATTTTAAAAGTCTGCTATTGGTTTCCTCAGTCGTGCATTTTTTTTCTCTATTGTGTTTGTTCTAAGATGTTTCTTTTCTAAAAATGAAATCTTGCATTTGCGGAGCGATGAAATATGGGAAGTAAATAATCATGAGTCATTCTATCCTAAGCAGAAGAGGCCCACTGTTAGGAATTAGAAGAGTGCAGCGCTGCTTAAGAGGACATGATAGGGAACAGTGCGCACAGGAGGGAGGAGGAGAGCGCATGAACTTGTGTGAGACTGTGGCAAGGAGAATTGTGCATCACACACATTACATTGTGACCTGCCCTGAGCCCTGCGGGGATAGGGTGAGATCCAAATCTATTGAGCGTCGCTGTTGGTTTTGCCCTTATATACCCTGTTTCCCCGAATATAAGGCATCCCCTGAAAATAAGACGTAGTAGAGGTTTTGCTGAAGTGCGAAATATAAGGCATCCCCCGAAAGTAAGACGTCGCAAAGTTTTTGTTTGGAAGCATGCCCGACAAACAGAACACAGAAAAATAAGACATCCCCTGAAAATAAGACATAGCGCATCTTTGGGAGCAAAAATTAATATAAGACACTGTCTTATTTTTGGGGAAACATGGTAGTTGATTCACTTTTCCATGTCTTGCTCTATTGCCCAAAATACAACAACCTCAGAACTGATTTGACTGCCTCGCTACCGACAGGATTCATGATTCTTCCAGGTAAAACAAATTTTTTCTAAGTTCTTGAACACTCCTCATATCGAAATGTCTGAAGCGGCGGCCCTATTTTTAATGCGTGTTTGACAAGATGGGCAATAGTGTTCCTCCAAGTGTAAATTGGAAATTTTCGGCACGTGATGGTTTGTATGCCTGATAAAGGTCTCTGAATTTGAATCTGAGATACAAATCAAATAAATAAATAAATATCCATTGTGATTGGTGGTTGCCCTAGAGCACAAGTGTCAAACTCACGGCCCTCCAGATGTTATGAACTACAGTTCCCATCATGCTGCCAGGGGATGATGGGAACTGTAGTCCATAACATCTGGAGGGCCGCGAGTTTGACCCCTATGCCCTAGAGTCATCATGATTTAAATATTCAAACTGTTGCCCTCAATGGGTGGGGCTAGGATCCCCACTCCACCGCACAGTAGGAATCCTGGAACCCCACACTGGCAGAGGAGGGGAAAGCAGTTTTCTTTTATTTCCTCCACAATCCCTGCAGGCCCCACCCATTTTGCCCCCATGCTGTCCCTGACACACCTCCCCAGCACTAGTGTAGCATTACTAAAAATATCGTGCCCGAGAGCATGCACACGGGGTATAAAAAGAGCACCGCAGCTTTTCCGAAAACGTGAATTAAAACGTTCGCAAGGGGGTTCGACAAAGAGTGGCTCATTTGCACAAGAGATGTATGCCGGAGTCGTTGAGCCGAGCGAGAGATAACTGCGGTTTAGCGCACGCGGTACAATGTCTCCATTTACTGAACGTTAATGTTTCCAGCCTGCCTTTGGGCCCAAGGCTTCGAAGGCAACTCATTTGAAAATATATGGCAAGAATTTAGCATAGGAATGTATTACACACACGAGCAGAGGCGTGGAAAACTGTTGGTCAAATACATCAGACGCTATTAAAAGCCCAGGAAAAAAAACAAAACCTAAAAGACATTGAGCAGCCTGAATAGCCTAGACTGGACGTGAATCAGGGACGGACACCACTAGTCCTTGGAGGAGAGACACACAAGGAAAATGAGGCCAGTCGTGGGATCCAAAAATTTTAGTAACAGGTTCCCATGGTGGTGGCATTCAAACTGTGGCGTAGCACCAATGGGGCTGGGCAGGGCACGATGGGGGCAGGGCATTTTTGGGTGGGGCTGTAGCAAGGACGCAGGTGCTGCGCCAGTCCTTGGGGGGGAAACGAATGCATGCAGGTGCAGGCTGCCACGCATGCCGGTGCACCTCCTGCTAGACTGCTTCAAGTTCTGCGCGCTACTGCTGAGAGGAAGGGCATAACTAAGGCAAAAATCATGTGGCAAAATCACCAATTAGTAACCCCCTCTCGGCACACACAAATAATTAGTAACCTACTCTCGGGAACCTGTGAGAACCTGCTGGATCCCACCTCTGGATGAGGCTGGAAAAAACTGGAATGGGAAACCACCTATGTTCATTTCTGGCCTTAGAAATTCCGGAGTCCTGTAGTCACCCTGAATCAGTTGCAGCCTGATAGAACATAATTATTATTAAAAGCCGCTGATGTCAAGGCCAGTGGTATATGGGGAGGGGGCTCCTTAAAAGTGGTGTTGACACTGAAAAGACCCTCTCCCCACAAGCACCACCCCCACCTCCAAAGTTGAGAGTACCCAGAGATGGGTTTCCAATAGTTTGGATTTATATCTCACTTTTCTCAATTGTAAGCAGTCTCAAAGTTACTTACTGTGTTCCTCCGAAAATAAGACAGGATCTTATATTAATTTTTGCTCCAAAAGATGCACTAGGGCTTATTTTCAGGGGATGTCTTATTTTTTTCCCCATGATTTTGCACCCCCCACATGACCAGATCAGCTGCGTCAGGGAATCTGTGACTAGGGCTTATTTTTGGAGTAGGGCTTATATTTGAAGCATGCTTCAAAAATTCTGAAAAATCATGCTAGGGCTTATTTTCGGGGTAGGCCTTATTTTCAGGGAAACAGGGTACAATGCCTTCCCTTCCCATCCCTACAACAGACACCTTGCAAGGCCGAGAGAGTTCTGGGAGAACTGTGACTGTCCCAAGGTCACCCAGCAGTGGAGGAATGGGGAATCAAACCTGGTTCTCCAGAGTCCCCTGCTCTTAACCACTACACTACTCCACGGGGCAGGGTTGCCCAGGAGGAGTAGTCTGTTGGATCTTTCCAGCCCCAGACTGTACAACTCCAAGCCACTAATTTGAATTGTGCCCAGAAGCAAGCTTGTAGTTACAATAACAATACAACAACCTTTATTAGGCATATTAAAATAGGCTCCAGAGCATTACAGACATTTCTGAAGTACAAATCAAAAGTACATTCAAAACACAGACAGATAAACTGTATCTAGCATTGGACGTTACTTAGAAAATTCTGTCACTTGTAAAAGAAATGTTGCTACTTTTTCCAAGAGCATGGCTTCTGTGTTATTTAACAAAAGCTCCACAACAGAGTTGTCAGAATCTCTTTCAGATTTGTCTAAGATCCGCCCAGGAGAGAAATTCCTAATACCCACATATCTCGGACAGTCAAGTATAATGTGAGCAAGAGTCTCCACTTGGTTTTTACAGTGTGGTCAGAGAGGGATAGATAGGTAGTGACCCTTTGTAATGGCCGATGGAAAAGTATTGCATCTGGCCCTTGTAATAATCCATCTCTGTTGGGGTTCAGTTAATAGTTCAAGATATTTGGCTATGTGCCCCTGTTCTGGTACTATTCCAACAGAAAGGGGTGAGCATGATTTATTTGCTTGGCCCAACAAGATATGGTATTCCTGTTCAAGAAGTCTGCTTTTTAAGGTTTGCAGAATCTCTCTGGGTGACAGCATACAAAGATCTTCAAGTATTAAACCTAGAGAGTAGATTTTTGATTTAAGAAGTTGATACCATTCGGAGGCAAATAGGTCTGGGCGCACAATATATGTTAAACTGCGCTCATCAGAGTTTGATCCAATATAGTTTGATCCAATACTTGAATGTATTCAGCCATGCTCTTGTTTCAAGTAGGTTCTGACCAGTTTCTAAGCATAGTACAGCATATGGTACAGAGTGTGGTACCCCAAGTATTTTATAGAGGAAGCTTGTAGTTTGCAAAGTGTGTTGAGTACTCCACACACAGGGATGGCCAGGCAAACAACCAAAGACAAAGAAAGCGGCTCTGAGCTCAAAAAGCCAACAGATTCCAAAACAAGAGTTTAAAGCTGAGGACACCACCACTTGCTTTCAAATCCCCCAATGTGAAAAAGCAAATTGAGACAATAATTCCGGTGCGTTTCAGTAAGCAGATTTAATTTGCTTACAGGGGTATAGTTCTCCATACGTTCGAGTCTTGCTTTATTTTTTAATATTTTGGAGCGGGGGAAGGGAACAGATGGACTCCAAAGGAGGAGGAAAGGGTGGGAAGGAGGAAGATTTCCATGAAGCTGGTGCAAAGAGATGATTTCGAAGAATAACTCTGTGATACGCCTCTGAAGATGCCAGCCACAGATGCAGGCAAAACGTTAGGGAACAAGATCCACCAGACCACAGCCACACGGCCCGGAAAGCCCACCAGAACCAACTCTTCCTCCCTTCCGTCCTTCTTTTGGGGGTGGAAAGACTGGTAAGTCACAGCCATAAGGTTTCAGTGCAGGAGACATTCAGAGGTGGTTTGCCATTGCTTCCCTCTGTGCAAACTCAGGCATTCCTTGGTATCATATCCCCTCCAAATGCTAGCCAGGGACGACCCTGCTTCGCTTCTGAGATCTGATGAAATTGCGCCAGTCTTGGCTGTTGGAACCAGGTTTTCCTTTCAACTCCCTCACATTCCTCTTCATAGTCACCCCATTCTTGTCCCCATATTCCATTCCCATATTCCTCCCATCCACCTTTCCCCGCCCTCTTAGGCCAGTCACAGATGGGTTTAGCACTGACTGTTCAAAGCCCAATTCTTGCAGTGTTCTTTCCAAGGCCCTTTCCGCACATGCAAAATAATGCACTTTCAATCCACTTTCAGTGCACTTTGCAGCTGGATTTTTACAGTGCAAAACAGCACAATCCACTTGCAAACAATTGCGAAAGTGTACTGAAAGCGCATTATTCTGCATGTGCAGAAGGGGCCTGAAACCGGAGCTCACACCCTGGCACTGCTGAGCAAAGAAAGGGATGTTTCACCTGGGAAGGAAAGAGGCCCACATCTAAAACGGAGAAGGTTTGCTTTATAGCCAGAAGGCTCCAGATTTGATGCCTGCCAAGTATAGGATCTCAAACAACATGTTTTGGAAAGACCTCCCAGGGTTCAGCACCCCGGAGAGCTCCTGCCAGGCAGAGTAGATGCCCATAAGTTAGGACAGGGGTAGGGAACCTGCGGCTCTCCAGATGTTCAGGAACTACAATTCCCATCAGCCCCTACCAGCATGGCCAATTGGCCATGCTGACAGAGGCTGATGGGAATTGTAGTTCCTGAACATCTGGAGAGCCGCAGGTTCCCTACCCCTGAGTTAGGAGAACTTCTGATCTGACTTCTGATAGCCCTTTCATATGGCATGAGATTCAGCCCAAGCCAGAATGAGACACCGGCTCTCCCAGACATTCTGCAGACTTCACAGGAATTCAGGATATTAGCTCTATTGCACCCGTGGAACTTCCAAGGTAGGTTTGGAGTTTTCCAAGCAAAGCTGTACTATTTTCTGGTTGTGGTGGGTTTTCTGGGCTTTGTGGCCATGGTCTGGTGGATCTTGTTCCTAACGTTTCACCTGAATCTGTGGCTGGCATCTTCAGAGGTGTATTGCAGAGGGAAGTCTGTTACACACTGTGATACATCTCTGAAGATGCCAGCCACAGATGCAGGCGAAACATTAGGAACAAGATCCACCAGACCACGGCCACACCCTGAAAACACAACTTCAGACCAATCGGCGTGAAGCCTTTGACAACACACTGTACTATTTTCACTTCTGCTATGGCCCAGGCATGGATCCTGTCATTCCAGCATCCATTCAGTTCCCTGCCCAAACACATTTGCTAAACCTGCTTCAGACCACTAAATATTTCTGGTCAGTTTCTCAAAGCCGGCATGAGACAGAATGAAGAATCATGAAATGCCAAAGAAGATTTCCCCCCTCTCCCCACCACTGCTGCCTTTCTGGCTATAGATGGTATGTATGCTTTTTAAAAAATAAATTAATATATCCTATATTTTTAAAAAATGTTTTAAAAAGATGTCAAGGAGAAGGATTCCAGCTCAGCCTATTCCTTCCTGCGCCCTTTCCTTCCCATTTGCAAAGAGTTTTCTTTCTACACAGAGGATTTAAAAGTCTCTTTCACCATCAGTCTGAAGTGGTAAAGTCCAAGCTCCCAGTTCAGGCCTCTACCACTTCTTTTTGCTGAATGATAAGAGGCTGCCACTCCTTAGATCCCCCCCCCCCTCATTTCCAAATCGTAGCCCCAAATCACTAAATTCCTCCCGTATTCCTGTGTCGGGGAGAAAACAAAAAGTACATCAGACAAAAATAGAGGAATTAAATGACACGGATCTCATTTGCTTAATCTGCCTAATTTGCTGCAATCATCGAACGGGCGCTTTTTCCAGCAGAGCCTTCCGCCACGGAGCGTCCCGAGATCACCCCGTTCTCCAGCGCTTTCCTCCCTGTTCCTGAACGAATGCGCAGTGACACCCCGGTTCTCGGAGGGCTTTCGCTACGCTTTTCCCTCCCCGGGGCCTGTTTCCAACTTGTCCCCAGCTCTCCCGATGGTGTCACCTTCACTCCAGTCGGCCCACTTGCCCAAACGTTTCTGCAACCCTGTCAGTTTGGGGAAAAGTCAAAATAACAGTCTTGGCTCAAGGGTGAAGCGCAGGGTGGAGGCGGAAAATGAGGCATTTCTCCTTCTAGGAGAAGCTGGTGCCTTTCTGGAGTAGGCTAGCTCGAGAGGCATGTACCAGGGAATAGGGTTTGGGGCCCCACTCTTCCTTTTTAGGAGCAGCAGTGGCGCAGGAGGTTAAGAGCTCGTGTATCTAATCTGGAGGAACCCGGTTTGATTCCCCGCTCTGCCGCCTGAGCTGTGGAGGCTTATCTGGGGAATTCAGATTAGCCTGTGCACTCCCACACACGCCAGCTGGGTGACCTTGGGCTAGTCACAGCTTCTCGGAGTTCTCTCAGCCCCACCTATCTCACAGAGTGTTTGTTGTGAGGGGGGAAGGGCAAGGAGATTGTAAGCCCCTTTGAGTCTCCTGCACGAGAGAAAGGGGGGATATAAATCCAAACAACTCCTCCTCTTCCTCTTCCTCTTCCTCTTCCCCTTCCTCTTCCTCTTCTGGATGCCTTCCCTGAATCAAGGGAAATTCTCCTCCCTCCCCTCTAAATGCTGGGACTTGGAGGGAGGAGAGGTTTCCCAGGGGCAGCAGATTCAAAACAGACACTTATCTGCACACAGTTCTGAATTCACCCATGTAGGCGACTAGTTCGGCTGTCATGGCGTAGCAGTCCATCACTAAATTAATCACCAAGCGCACTCCACACCTGCGCGCCATGGCTGGGTGACCTTGGGCTAGTCACAGCTTTTTGGAGCTCTCTCTGAAGTCCCACACCCACCTCACAGGGTGTTTGTTGTGAGGGGGGAAGGGACAGGAGATTGTAAGCCCCTTTGAGTCTCCTACAGGAGAGAAAGGTGGGCTATAAATCCAAACTCCTCCTCCTAGTCCTCTTCTTCCTCCTCCTCCTCTTCTTCCTCTTCCTCTTCCTCTTCTTCAATAATATTTTCCCCTTGCATTTAAAAAGCTAAAGCCAATCCAAGAGCAGATAAAAGGCAAGGCGTGCAGATGTGGTTCCACCGTCTGCTTTCTAAGAAGTCGCCCTGCACCTGCCTTCCCGGATGATGGATGCAAAGGCGCTGGCTGAAGTAGCAAGTTCTCAGCCGCCGCTCATAAATTTTTGATGACATTAAATTTTACGGGATGAATATTTAATGCCAGTCACTGACTTCGAGCCTCGGAAGCGACTACCTGTCTTTCAGAGGCCGGCCATCTCCGCCCACGCCCACCCCTGCCGCCAACGCTAGGCATTCCCTGGAGACGCAAAACAAACCTGCCTGCAGCTCTGGCCCCAGCCCCCACACGGCAGGAGGAAGTGTGGCCCAGTGGTCGGGCACTTGCTTTGCACACGGAAAGTCCCTAGTTCCGTCCCTCGTACGGCCAATGAAAAGGATCAGGGGGGAGGAGAGACAAGCCCTTTGTATATCTGTACACATACAGACACGCACTCATCTGCCACAAGCATCAATACTGCAGCCTCCCTCAGAGGCGTTCCTCCCATTGGGCAAAGTGGGCAGTTGCCCAGGGCGCCTCCTTGTGGGGGGCGCCAAAAATGCAGTTGGGATTTTTTGACTTTTCAGTGTTTTTTCTGTTTTTGGCCTGCAGGGGTGCAGTTTTTAGGCTAGCTAGCAGCACCAAAAATTTAGGGATTTTTCAGGAGACTATTCTAACGATATCTCCCAGGTTTGGTGAGGTTTGGTTTAGGGAGTCCAAAGTTATGGATTCCCATAGGGAGTGTCCCCATCACTCCATTGTTTCCAGTGAGGAGCTAATAGGAGATGGGGGGCTACACCTTGTGAGGGTCCATAACTTTGAACCCCAGAACCAAACTTCACCAAAACCTGAGATATCATCAATGAGGGCTCATGAAGATACTCTGAGAATTTTGGTGCTGCTATCTCAATAACTGCACCCTTGGACAGCAAACACACCTAAATTTCCCCAGATTCTCCTTTTAAATCCACCGCCTTCCTGCCAATGCTTGTTTTCTTTCTTTCTTTCTTTTATTCTTTCCAATGCCTAATAAAGGTTATTGTTATTGTTGGGGGGCATCAAGAGCTCCAGATTTTGCCCAGGGCTCCGGATCTTGCCTAGATGCCGATGCCCTGGCACTCCTGCCCTGTCCTTCTCCCTATGCACCATAGGGCTTTTCTAGAGTCTTGGGGGGGAAGGGTGATAGTTTGCTGTAACATCTCAGAAGGGATGGGTCACCCACCCCCCATCTCAGGGCTGAGAGATAATCTACTCCCAACTCACAGGCCTCCCTCCCTTTTCAATTGTATCACTGAATGGCATTTGCCATGCAAAGCCCACTGAGAGCCAACGTGGTTGAGAGAAGGTGGACTCTAATCTGGAGAACCAGGTTTGATTCCCCATGCCTCCGCTTGAGCGGCATACTCTTCTCTGGTGAACTGGGTTTCTTTCCCCACTCCTACACATCCAGAGGTGGGATCCAGCAGGTTCTCACAGGTTCCCGAGAGTAGGTTACTAATTATTTGTGTATGTCGAGAGGGGGTTACTAATGGGTGATTTTGCCACGTGATTTTGGCCTTAGTTACACCCCTCCTCTCAGCAGTAGCCTTAGAACTTAGAAGCAGTCCTAGCAGGAGGTGCACTGGCGTGCATGGCGAAAGCCTCGCCCTGCGTGCATTCGCTTCCAGCCCTAAGGACTTCAGGCTGCCAGTGGCTGGCCCCGATCCTTGCCACAACCCACCCAAGGAATGCCCCGCCCAGGAATGCCCGGCCATGCTTACCTCTGTCACGCACCGTAGCCAGCCATTGACATGCTACGCATACAGTTTGAATCCCACCACCATGGGAACCTGTGACTAAAATTTTTGGATCCCACCACTGTACACATCCCTTAGGCCCCTAGTTCTCTTTGTACTCTCTCAGCCCCACCTTGCTCACAAGGTGCCTGTGGAAAGGAGTTCCCTTGGCACTCCTTACAGGTTAGAACAGGCAAAGGTGGCTAGCTAGAAATCCAACAAACTCTTCTTCTTCCCGTCGTGACCTTTCCCTGCTCCCGTGGAGTCACCCCTGTTTTTTGGAATTACATTTCAATCTTTTTTTAACCCCAGTTTTGCTTTGCCCCCCTGCAACGAGGCTGGCAAAACTATGTGCACATCAAAACGTGCACAGCTGAGTCAGCCTCATGCATCCTGTGCTGAACAACTCAACTTGTGTGTGTGTGTGTGTGTGTGTGTGTGTGTGTGTGTGTGTGTGTGTGTGTGTGTGTGTGTGTGTGTGTGTGTGTGTGTGTGTGTGAAGCGCTGTCAAGTTGCTTCCAACCCATGGCAAACCGATGAGCCAGTCTTCTCCACAATCCCTGACACAAACAGTCTGTCTCGCATCTTGCAAACTGTGGGTCATGCCTGTCTTTGTCTGAGCCTCCGTCCTTCCCTTTTTGTGCAGGCCGCTGAAGCCTGGGCCAGCCCTTGCCCACAGTCCTCTGTGGGCAGAACCAACCTCCCCCCCAAAACCTGTTTGCAGTTCACTTTGGATCATCCTGGGAGGGCTGACTTCCTTCTATTGCTTTGTAGGTGCTCTGTAGGAGCAGAAAGGCATAGTGGCTAAGAGCAGTGGCTAAGAGCAGGTGCACTCTAATCTGGAGGAACCGGGTTTGATTCCCCGCTCTGCCGCCTGAGCTGTGGAGGCTTATCTGGGGAATTCAGATTAACCTGTACACTCCCACACACGCCAGCTGGGTGACTTTGGGCTAGTCACAGCTTCTCGGAGCTCTCTCAGCCCCACCTACCTCACAGGGTGTTTGTTGTGAGGGGGGAAGGGCAAGGAGATTGTCAGCCCCTTTGAGTCTCCTACAGGAGAGAAAGGGGGGATATAAATCCAAAACTCTTCTTCTTCTTCTCTCTTCCCTAGCCTCAGATTGCTTTGTAGGTCCCCTTCCCTAGCCTCAGCCCCACCTACCTCTCACAGGGTGTTTGTTGTGAGGGGGGAAGGGCACCAAAGGGAGATTGTAAGCCCCTTTGAGTCTCTTTACAGGAGAGAAAGGGGGGATATAAATTCAAACTCCTCCTCCTCCTCCGAATCCATTTTGCCCAGGCACGCAGAACAGGGCAATGGTGGGCAGTTTGGCTGCGCCCCCCTAGATATGCCGCTGCTCTCAGAGAGTGCATTTTTCAGAGAGTGAAAAAGACCAAGCCAGTGAGAACCAGTGTGGTGTAGCGATGAAGAGCGGTGGACTGTTATCTGGAGAACCGGGGTTTGATTCCCCACTCCTCCACTTGAGTGGTGGACTCTCATCTGGTGAACCGGGTTTGTTTCCTCACTCCTACACATTCCTACTGGCCGACCTTGGGCCAGTCACAAATCTCCCAGAACTCTCTCAGCCCCGCCTACCTCTCAAGGTGTCTGTTGTGGGGAGAGGAAGGGAAAGGAGCTTGTAAGCCACCTTGAGTCTCCTTACAGGAGAGAAAGGTGGACATAAATCCAAACTCCACTTCTTCTTCTAAAGCAGTGGTTCTCAACCTTCCTAATGCAGCGACCCTTTAAAACAGTTCCTCATGTCGTGGTGACCCCCAACCCTAACACTTATCCATTTTACAGATGGAGAACACTGATGCAGAGAGTCTTAGGCTGCCCCTGTGAAAGGGCCGTTCGACCCCCAAAGGGGTCCCGACCCCCAGGTTGAGAACCACTGTTCTAAAGGAACACCACACTTGTGTTTAGTGGGATAGGGAGATACATGGATCGATGAACAGATGGGCGGACAGACGGTGGGGGTGGATCTTCAGCCCGACTTTCTCCACAGGAAGGCACCGACCTGGATGGGGTCTTAAAAACGCATCTGCTTTTAGTGCCGCTTCGAGACTTCCATTGATAGCGGGTGGAGCCGTTTGGGAGTATTGATTGTGCGAAGAAAGCCTTTGGTGGAGCCTACATTTTTTTTAAAAAAAGCATATGTGTATGTCAAAGAGAGCTCTTAAGAGCTGGTTTGAAAGGGGGGGGGGATTGTGTGCTCTTTTGCTGATTAGATTAATGTTGAACCAGTAGCTTCTAAACACGCACTCTTAGCCGCAGGGTTGCGCCAGCTGTTGGCAAGTGTGTGTGTGTGTGTGTGTGTGTGTGTGTGTGTGTGTGTGTGTGTGTGTGTGTGTGTGTGTGTGTGTGTGTGTGAGAGTGTGTGTGAGTGTGTGTGTGTGTGTGTGTACACGCGCGCGCACGCACTTGCCAGGGGATGTGAAACGTCTTTAAACTCCTATACATAATATGTCCTACATACATATGATTAGGCTGGGAACATGATTAAATATGTAATCCCTAAAGATGCCCAGCCTGAAAATCAGCTGAAGCTAAGCCCCTTCCTGGTAACTCACAAGGTGCCCCCTCCCTACCCTGAAACAAATAGCAACCCTGTGTCATTAACTAACCCTACCCCACACACCATCTATTCTACTCCCCTTTCAAAAGGCCCCAAGATCTTCATTGTTAAGTGCTCAGTTTCTTTACCTTCCCAGAGTAGATCTACCCAACTTGTGCTACTGAGGGGTTGATTATTCCTACTCAGCATTTGCAGAGCATGTCACCTCGAAGGCTTTCATGGCCAGAATCAACCGGCTACGCAGTGGCATAGTGGCTAAAAGCAGTGGCTAAGAGCAGGTGCACTCTGATTGGGAGGAACCGGGTTTGATTCCCAGCTCTATATGCCATTAAAGGTTTTGTATTTGTATTTGTATTTGATTCCCAGCTCTGCCGCTTGAGTTGTGGAGGCTTATCTGGGGAATTCAGATTAGCCTGTACTGCTCCCACACAAGCCAGCTGGAGTGACCTTGGAGCTAGCCACAGCTTCTAGGAGCTCTTTCAGCTCCACCCACCTCTACCAAGGGTGTTTGTTGTGAGGGGGGGAAGAACTAGAGAGGTTGTCAGCCCCTTTGAGTCTCCTACAGGAGAGGAAGGGGGGATATAAATCCAAACTCCTCCTCCTCCTCCTCCTCTTATTCTTATTCTTATTCTTCTTGTCAATGGCTTTCATGGCCGGACTCAACTGGTTGTGGTGGGTTTTCCGGGCTGTGTAGCCCATGGTTTTGATGGATCTTCATTTCTAATGTTTCGCCTACATCTGTGGCTGGCATCTTCAGAAGTATATCACACAGAGATAAGTGTGTTACTGGACACAGCGTGTAACAGACTTCCCTCTGTGATACACCTCTGAAGATGCCAGCCACAGAGCTGATGCAAAAGTAAGATCCTAGGAACAAGATCCACCAGACTACTCACTCCCACAGCCGGAAAACCCTACAACTCTTTCAATATTCAAAGGATCTGTTAATGCCACATCACAGGGGCTGATAATGTGAGGGTTTAAAAAAGAAACAACCCCTTTTTGATAGACGCAAATTATTATTATTTTTGCTAGCCAACTCGTTATTTCAATAAAGATGCTTAAGGGGAAACAAATCCTCCACCAGATCACATGAAAATGCCTACCCACAGAGAGAAACAGAATTCCCTCCCCTTCTCCCTAAGAGGAGACGACAGCTTTCCTGAGATTATACCTATTGTGACACATCATCTCAAAAACTTAGCTTTTTCGCTTTGCTCGTTCACCCATGTGCAGATCTATGCAAATCCATTCCACTAAATCACACACAATTAATCCACTAAGATTCTGGTAATCTCGACAGCTCTTGTTCCAAGCCTGCTTTAATGCTCCCTTTCTGACATGTGTGGAAAAGAGAGATGACGAATGTAGACCTGAATGAAGGTCCCCACCCCACCCCCACCCCAAGATATTTCCTCTAATCCCAAATACTCGCCAGTGGTTTGTTTAGCGTGGAGGGAAAGCAAAGATGCTCTGTGTATGCTCAGAAGCACTATTTGGAAGGCATTTAAAGCTGGCTCTGGGACTCAGCCTGGATAAACCTCCGCCCAAATTTCAAATTGCCTCAAAAAGATTAGGCTGGCAGCCTTCGAATCCTATTAAATAATTAAGCCTTGGCTCAAACGGAGGCTGCTTCACCTCCCAAATCCTACTAGCTCTCCTAAAAAGTTGGAAACTTCTTGGCCCCTTGACCGTCCGACGGGCTCAGTCCCCAAGATTCATAGCCTATTTCCAGTGGCTTCAACCTCGGATCTTTCGCTGTGTGCTCTCAGACTCCAAGACAAGCATCCTAGTGATGGTCCCAGGGAGAGAGGTGGCTGGCTCAAGCCAGAATCCTGCTCTAGGCAGATGAAGGCTGGGGTGGGTGTCTGCGAGAGAAGGATGCTTCTTATCTCTCTCTCTCTCTCACACACACACACACACACACACACACACACACACACTCACACACACACACACACACACACACACACACACACATACATCAATGGATGAGGATTGGGGCAGCAGGCTGGGTGACGTAGGCAACATTCACGGCCGCTCTCCCCAGCTCCTTTGGAAAACCATGACAACCACTGCCAGCCCCACGTCGGAGCCGTTCGTCCGCAGGGGGATCAAAGCCACACATTCAACCACATGCACTCTTCTAGCTGCCCTGAGAAGAAGCAAGGCCCACAGTGGACTCCCCGCCTCTCTGCTCCTTCCAAGGCTGGAGACCCCTTGGTGGAAGGGAGCATTGCTGTTACAGGCAGCAATTGTCCAATGCATAAAAGCCCAGGGGCATGGGGGCTCCCCTCCCCCTGGAACCAGGCCTCTGACATGCCGGTTTTGCAATCTGAGCGGGGCTTGCGCCAATAGTGGGTTTCTTTATTTAAACAAAATCCTGCTCTGTGCCACGTCTCACTGTGATGTGCTTCTGAAGGTGCCAGCCATAGATGTGGGCGAAACATTAGTAGAAGAAGAAGAAGAAGAAGAAGAAGAAGAAGAAGAAGAAGAAGAAGAAGAAGAAGAAGAAGAGAAGAAGAGAAGAAGAAGAAGAAGAGAAGAAGAAGAAGAAGAAAGAGAAAAAGAAGAAGGAGAGAAGAAGAAAAGAAGAGAAGAAGAAGAGAGAAGAAGAGAAGAGAGAATAGAGAAGAGAAGAAGGGAGGGAGGAGGGAGGAGGGAGGAGGAGGAGGAGGAGGAGGAGGGAGGGAGGAGGAGGGAGGAGTTTGGATTTATATCCCCTTTTCTCTCCTGCAGGAGACTCAAAGGGACTTACAATCTCTCCCCTTCCCCTCACAAGCAAACACCCTGTGAGTGGGTGGGGCTGAGAGAGCTCCGAGAAGCTGTGACTAGCCCACGGTCACCCAGCTGGTGTGTGTGGGAGTGCACAGGCTAATCTGAATTCCCCAGATAAGCCTCCAAAGCTCAGGCGGCAGAGCTGGGAATCAAACCGGTTCCTCCAGGAGCAGAAACCACCATTAGGAGCAAAAACCACCAGGTCACAGCCACAGAGCCTGGAAAAGTCACAACAGCCAGGCGGTTCCAGCTGTGAAAGCCTTCACCGATACATAAAATGCCCTCAGTGCCACCTTAATGCGTGGGCATGGTGAGCCATTGCCCAGGGGACCCATGGGAATAGAGAGCCAGGGCTGTACCGCCCAGGGGGATGTATGGGGTCAAATGTCAACAGGCTGCAGCCATTGAGTCACGTGGGGGGCGGAAAATTGCTCCCACACCCCTCCTCCTTCTCCCCGGGTCCATACACTGACTTAAAAGACCATTGTGGTGGGGGTGGGCAGCTGCCAATATGGGAGAGCGGGGGCAAAAAACTCAGATTTTGCACTGGGCTACATTTTCCCTAGATACACCTCTGAAGGGACCCCATGCTTATCTATGTATGTTGTGACTTGCTGTCAATAAGAGTTTGGATTTATATCCCCCCTTTCTCTCCTGTAGGAGACTCAAAGGGACTTACAATCTCCTTGCCCTTCACCCCCCACAACAAATACCCTGTGAGATAGGTGGGGCTGAGAGAGCTCCGAAAAGCTGTGACTCGCCCACGGTCACCCAGCTGGCATGTGTGGGAGTGTACGGGTTAATCTGAATTCCCCAGATAAGCCTCCACAACTCAAGCTGCAGAGCTGGGAATCAAACCCGGTCCCTCCAGATCAGAGTGCACCTGCTCTTAGCCACTGCTCTTAGCCACTACGCCACTGCTTCTCCCATATAAATAAATAAATGCTGTAGTAAACTGTAAACTATAAACATTTGCCATGTGTTTTACTAAAGATAATGAACAACGGCTTCTTAGAATATTGTTGTTTACAGTTTATGCTGTTTGACCATTGATGTTTGTTATTTCTAAGGTTATGTTGACTGCTGTTCACAATGTTATATTTACAGTGCCATGTGTACTGCTGTTGTGCTGCTATGTTTAGGACTTACATTCACGATGTTATGTTTATGGTATTTAGGAGGTTTTGCTTGATCCTATGTTTTTTGGTGTTATGTTTTGATGGCTGTTGCATGATGCCATGTTGCTGTGCCTCTTGCGGGAGGGCGGTATATAAATTAAATATCCAATCCAATATTAATGTTAATTTTGATGGCAAGTGGACATTGGCATTTGCCTCTGATATAGGACCACGGTCACCTCCGCAACCACAGGTGCAGGTATATGTACGTACCTCATGCACTGCTTTGCCCAAAGACCTATAATGCTGCTAAGATGCCCTTGATGCCCCTCTCTTTAAAGCTAAATCTGCCAATCAATGGGTTCAATGGTCAGAGAATCCAATCTGAGGCTGCCTGTTTTCCATCTTCGTCAGGCCCCGATTCCATCTTGGGCCCTGCCTACCCGCTCCCCTTTTGGCCTTCAGATCGGACGCCTGTTTTTAACAACTTCTGTTGTTTTAATTTGTATTTATTCCTAGTAATTGCTGCTTAAGTTTTAATGGGTTTAAGTTATATTTTTGTATTGATTTGCTGTCTTGGAGAACAGCTGTATTGTGAGCCGCCTCGAGCCCTCCGGGGGTGAGGTGGCCTATAAATCTAACAAATAAATAAATAAATCGTCTTTGAAATATTGCATACGATGAAAACTTCAATGCCACCGTGCTTGAATATCCCCATGTAAGAGTGGGGAGAGAGGAGTGTTAGAGTATTAGAGTGGGGGGGGGGGGAGAGAGAAGGAGACTTGTCCAAAGATGGCCCCCAAATTCCTGACAGAGCAACCTCCAGATACTGGTTCCTCCAAGGGTCGAATCCCCACTACCGTCTTAGCCAGGTTTCAGAACACAAACTAACCAGGTTTGAGGTAGTTTGTGTTCTGAAACTTGGCTAAGACAGTAGTGGGGATTCGACCGGGGAGGTTGTCCCTCAAACCTGGTTAGTTTGTGTTCTGAAACCTGGCTAAGACGCTAGTGGGGATTCGGCCAAGAAGAGCACATCCCAGAAGGATGTCCCACCACACCAAAAAGTTCTCCCAGATAAACACCCCATTCAATGGCCCAACTGATAAAGCGCGAGCTCTGCATACGGAAGTCCCCGGGATTCATTCTTGGACACTTCTACACCATTTTTCTACTAAAAGGACTCTCACAGGAAGCAAACCACATGGAGGCAGGGAAAGGGAAACAGATCTGCTCCCCAAAGAGCTATGAACGAAAAACTGCAGCCGTTCACATATCATCAGTCATAAAACCAGCCGCTGACATTTTCTACATGAAAAAGAAAGCCAGCGTGATTTCTCGCACGGGGTACAAGGAGATCCAGGTTCAAATCCCCACTCTGCCATAAAGCTTACTTGGTGATCTTGGACTCAGCCAAACCTCTAGAGAGGATAAAACGGAGGAAGAAAAATCCTTGTAAGCAACCCTGAGCTTTTTGGAGGAGAAACGACATCAAATGGAAATGGATAGAAAACAGAAATAAAAATGACCCTGAAACTTTTTTAAAAGCCACAAAATTAGCAATCAGGTTTTTTAAAATCAACAAACAGCAATACAACAAACTTAAAAAAACAGGGATTTCGAAGAGGAAGAGGAAGAAGAAGAGGAAGAAGAAGAAGAAGAGGAGGAGGAGAGAGAGAGAGAGAGAGAGAGAGAGAGAGAGAGAGAGAGAGAGAGAGAGAGAGAGAGAGAGAGAGAGTGTCTGGATTTATATCCCCCTTTCTCTCCTGTAAGGAAACTCAAAGGGGATTACAATCTCCTTTCCCTTCCTTCGCCCCACAACAAACACCCTATGAGTTGGGTGGGGCTGAGAGAGCGCCAAAGAACTGTGATTAGCCCAAGATCCTCCCATCTGGCATGTGTTGGAGCACACAAGCTAATCTGGTTCACCAGATAAGTCTCCACAGCTCAAGTGGCAGAGCGGGGAATCAAACCCGGTTCTCTAGATTAGAGTGCACCTGCTCTTAACCACTACACCACTAAAGGGCCTTGAGAATAAGATGTTGTCTTGGATCTCTAGAAGACCAGAGTGAGATAGCATGGTAGAGTTCCTTGGAGAAAGAGCTCCAAATATTTGTCACCACTTGTGTCTTCACTTCCTTCCAGCACTGTTGACTGGGTAGGTAAGGCAGGACACCATAAACTGATGATCTTCAGCTGGGAGTAGGTTCCTATGGGTGAAGATGGCCCCTCAAGGATCTGGTCTCATAAGCCATTAGCTCTTTGAACTGGGCCCAGAAACAAATTGACAGCCAGCCTACATGACCTTACAGGGCTATGCTGCTCAGTCCTTGGAATCTCCAGGATCAGGCACAAGACTGAGGAAGACATACAGAGAAAACTAAGCAGGTGAATTAAGCAGTGTAGAGTTAAACTGGTGACAGCTACCATGTGCTGTGGTTAGAGTGTTGGATGGGATCTGGGAGGCCTAGGTTCGAATCCCCTCTTGCCAAAGAAGCTGGCTGGGTGACCTTGGGCCAGTCACACTAACCTACCTCACAGGGTTGCTGTGAGGACGCAGTGATGGAAACACATGAGGATAAGGGGTAGAGGTACTGCTCCTTAAATGTCCAGTTGACACCAAATTGGGAGGAGTAGCAAACTCCCCAGAAGATACAGAATTCAATGAGATCTGGACATACTGGAAAAGAGGGTGGCTAAGAACCAAGCTGTTCAACAAGGATAAGTGCCCAGTTCTACATCCGGGGAACAAAAATGAGATGCACATGTACTGCATATGGGGTTACACTTCAGTAGACCAAAATTTTAACGCTAACTTGCAAATGAAAACGGTGATGTTGGAATTTTGTTGTTTTATACTGCGATGGTGTTATAAATATCATCCCAGCCTATCCAGGGGACTCTATGGCTGAAGGCATTTTTTGTGATTTGCGTTGGCCTGTGGCTGGGAATAAACTATAACTACTGCTACATTGTATTGTCGAAGACTTTCACGGCCGGAATCACTGGGGTGCTGTGTGGTTTCCGGGTTGTATGGCCGTGTTCTAGCAGCATTCTTTCCTGACGTTTCGCCTGCATCTGTGGCTGGCATCTTCAGAGGATCCTCTGAAGATGCCAGCCACAGATGCAGGCGAAATGTCAGGAAGAAATACTGCTAGAACGCTTCCATACTTTCCCTTAACGAGCTCCCAACCCAAACTACTGCTACATTCTATGAAGCCAAGGAGAAAGATGAGGTGTAATCAGAGGAAATAAATAAAGGGGGGGAAATCATCACTGCCTTCTCACAGTGGCAACAGAGATAGAACACTCTACACAGACTCAGAGGCACTGTTTCCTAAAGGCTTGAGGGTTACAAAGCTGAACTGCAGCACGGGGTCCCATCCGGCTTGCCACAGACCAAACCCAGGGATGGAAGGATCAATAACTCCAGGGGTGCTTTCAAAAAGTTCCACCCCACCCTGAAGCCAACAACTAGCCTTGACGTGAATTATCAATGGGTCACATCAGCAACCCACTCGGGCTCCGGTGTGAAAATAAGGTTCCAAAATGGACCGGCCTCCCGAGCTTTCTTTCTTTCAGCAGCTAGCCCATGTCTATCCCTTCTTGCCAGAGGCATCCTCAGGTGTGAAGAAGAAGAAGAAGAAGAAGACTTTATTTACAGTCAATGACCAAATATATTACAAATCTCCAATTTAGTAAAAATATCTACAGCAAAACAAGAATGCAGATCTCTCTCCCGTATTCCAGCACTATCCAATCTATATATCATTATACATTGTAAACACACCAAACAGCATAAAAATACTAGAGTAAACAAAAGTATCTAAGGGGGATGCCATATTCAGATCATTTTTTTTTCTTTTTCATACTGAATAGACAGAATTTTGCTACCCATTTAGTACCTCAGGTGTGGTTTTATCATCCATACTTTCCTGGAGGTGGTTGACCTCCTGTCTGCGATTGAGGCAAGCCATTCCCCGCCTCCCCCACAGCAACACCCCTCCCTTTCCTTGAGCACAAACACACGCCCACACAATAAAAAGGACGCTACACCCCCCAATAGCTTGCTTCCTTTGAGCAGGGGGGGGGGGGTCAGCTTCAGACGGAAATAAATCAATGGGAAATTACATGAGGTCAGAAAGGTGGGGTCAACTGGTCATTCCTGACCTGTGGAGGAACACTGGGGTCACCCACCCCTGGACGAGTCGGAGAAATTATATCATCATCATTATTTTATTTGACTTATTTCCCTGCTCTCCCACAGGGACAGGGATGGCTATCCAGTTTCTATTAAGGATTTGCCCCTTTTGCGTTTCCAGCCTGTGTCCCCGTGGGCACTCGCGCCCTCCCCGGCCTCCGTCTCCACTTTGGAGGGGCGAACAGAGAGAGGAACCCATCTGTTTCCACCTTCCACCCTTTCCTTCCATGCGCTGTCTAAACACCATTCTGCACGTCTCTGTGTCTCCCTCCTCCCTTCCCTCCCATCACTGTACATAAAGATCACCTGTCTTTGTTTCCAAACCTCTCGGGAATTACCCTGCCAGCCCTGGGAAGGAATTTCACCCCCCACGTCCTCCGCCTTCCATCCAGGATGAACCGGGAAAACGACAAAACCCTCCGGACCAATGCAATCAATCAATAATCAATCAATAATCGGGGGAGAAGTCATTCTCTTTCCGAAACCAGCCTGTTGGCACGCCGCCTCTTTCCAGATGGAGCCCGAGCCCCCAATGGGAAAGCAGCCTCTCTTACCTTTTCTTCTAATTCCCAAAGAGGCAGCCGCTGGGATCTCTTGGCTGGACGGGTCGAAAGAGCGAATGAAAAGCGGAGCAGGAGCGAATTAAGAGCGGAGCGGAGGGAGCTGCCCAGGGAGCTGTCCGCTCGCCGTGGTGCTGAAGAGTCTCTGGCGGAGGGGTGGGGCCCGGAAGGAAGAGGTGGGGTTAGACGCCAGAGCGAAGGGAAG
This sequence comes from Sphaerodactylus townsendi, assembly GCF_021028975.2. Classification (NCBI taxonomy): domain Eukaryota; kingdom Metazoa; phylum Chordata; class Lepidosauria; order Squamata; family Sphaerodactylidae; genus Sphaerodactylus; species Sphaerodactylus townsendi. Next base: position 27,930,928 of record NC_059439.1, read on the forward strand.
GGAAGGGGAAGCCAGCAGCGGGGAGGGGAGGGGAGGGGAGGGGGCTTCAAAATAAAGCCTAACCCCTTCTCATGAGCATTAAGGTCGAACATCTGGAGGATTCTTGGAAAGGATAAGGGAATTGTGGGTGGGAGGGAATTAATGCGAGCAGGTGGCGCCCCCCGCCCTGCCTTTGGGGTCCAAAGAGGGATTAGATGGATGTGCTCAGACACACGGACGGAGGAGCCTTTTTGTCGGTCCGTGAGGGACCGACACGTTTCCCAAAGAGCACATCCAAACTTCGGCGGGTTGCGCAACGGCACGGTTTCCTTGCAGCCGTCAAAACTTTTGAAATGGTGTCGCTGATACGTTCCCTGAGGGATTCCATTATTATTATTATTTAATATTAGTACTTAGTTCTTTAGCTGGCTGCTGTTGGCCTTTCATTTACTGATGATGATGATGATGATGATGATGATGATGATGATGATGATGATGATGATGATGAAATAAACAACGTTAAAAAAATTATGCTTTTAAGTTCCCTGAGAGATCTGTCCTACCCCTTCTGGCAGAAGAATCCCTGGCGGAGGGGAGAAAGTGAATGTGCTCTTCCAAGTGGGAGGACAGACATGGTGTTTGTGGCAAAGAGAAAGGAAGTGGGCGTGTTTGTGTGCCGCCGTCTGGGAACAAGAGAAGAACGAGACACCATCGCACAATACAGAGAAGTTACCGCCGATCGCCTTTTCCCTTCCCCCGGCCGCCCTCGCCAGCGGGCCGAGTCAAAAGGTGACTCTTCTTATCCACCTGCTCCAAGCAGGTCTAAATCTTCGATTGCTTCCCCGGCCCAGCCTGCAGATTCAGTAATCAGGGCGAGGAAAAAGCCCGCTCCTAGGATTACATGTATCTTGTATGTTGCATTTTCGTCGGCGGGACTGCACGTTCTGTTTGCGAACAGGTGCGCCCCAGACTCGAATGAATGAGTGCACTTCGGGAAATGAGAAAGAAATATTATGTGTGTGTTAGAATTTGGGGGCAGCGTTGAAGTCTGAGGGTGTGCTCAAGAGCCCGTGCTAAAGAGAGAGATCTAGCAAACAGGGGAGGCTTGTGATTCACAGCTGGGCAGAAGAAAGGGTCAGTTGAATTTCTGATGAGAAAGAAGGACTGTGGGAGGGGGGTTTGCCAGAGAAAGAGACGCACATCAAGGAAGGGATAAACTGAACGTCTGTTTGCTGATGAGACAGGAGGATACTGGTACCTGCGGGTGAGAGGAAGATGGAGACAGGAGCTGAAACGGACAGTGTAGGAGTAGGAGGGGGCTGGGGGAGCTGGTGGGTGTGGCATGCGCGCGTGAGATGCTGGAAACTGACATTGCTGCCCCCCTGTGGACAAAGGTAGCCTTGCAACCTGGTCTTGCAGACAGCTGCTGTCCAAATGCTTTTCTCAACACCAACTACCTGACTTCCTTTAATTGGAATTGCGCATGGGACTGCCTATATGCAAAGCAGGTGTTCTGCTTATGAGCCACAACCCTGTCCTTAGCCTGGCTGGGACAAAATGACCTATCCCACACTCGCAGGCACCATTTGTGGTTAGGAGAAGAAGCTGCCTTTTACCAATTGTAGTTCATAAGTATTTACCAATTTTACCAATTTTACCAATTGTAGTTCATAAGTATCAGCTCTGATAAGGTCTTCAGGGTGTCAGGTAGAGAACCGTCTTTCCAAATGCTGGGAAATCCAAGTTCCTTCTAATAGGAAATGAAACTTGGGACCTCTGGCAAGCAAAGAAGGTGTTCGTCTTCTGAGAAGGAGGAGGAGGAGGAGGAGGAGGAGGAGGAGGAGGAGTTTGGATTTATACCCCACCTTTCTCTCCTGTAAGGAGACTCAAGGTGGCTTACAAGCTCCTTTCCCTTCCAATCCTAGCCTCACTACCCTCCCAACAACTGCTGAGAACCATTACAACCTAACTCTCCCCCTTTCTCAGGATCACCCTGTTGTCAGTCGGTAGTTCCCCCAAGGAACTCAGGAATCCTGGCTTCCCCTTTCTTGTTAGGTGATACCACACTGTTTCATCCAGCCGTGTCTCAGGAGGTCTAGCCTACTAACAAGGGTGTAGTGTTACAAAATGCTTTAAACTGTTGACTGCGCTCCCAAGCTCCATTTTGGTCAAGTGGAGGTTAGGGCAGAGCCAACACGACAAAGGTAGAGGCAACAGCCACTGGGGTCCAGTCTGAGGCTGGCTTCAGCCAGATTTGTACTGAGCGAGGAGGAGGAGGAAGGAGAAGGAGAAGGAGGAGGAGGAGAAGGAGAAGGAGGAGGAAAAGAAGGAGAAGAAGGAGAAGGAGAAGGAGAAGGAGAAGAAGAGGAGGAGGAGGAGGAGGAGTTTGGATTTATATTCCCCCTTTCTCTCCTGTAAGGACACTCAAAAGGGTTTGCAATCTCCTTTCCCTTCCCCCCCACCCCGCCCCCACAACAAACACCCTATGAGGTAGGTGGGGCTGAGAGAGCTCAGAAGAACTGTGACTAGCCCAAGATCACCCAGCTGGCATGTGATGGAGTGCACAAGCTAATCTGGTTCACCAGATAAGCCTCCACCGCTCAAGCGGCAGAGCAGGGAATCAAACCCGGTTCTCCAGATTAGAGTGCACCTGCTCTTAACCACTACACCACACTGGCTGGAAGTCTGCATTCTGAAGCCGGAGCCAAACCTGGCTGAGGCTCAAATGGGCCCTTGCCGCTTCTGAGCTCCACATGGAGATTGGGGGTTGGGTGAGCCCAGCTTGCCAGCACTCAACCGTGTTCCTGCCCTGGGACTCCCTGGAGTTCAGGACAAGGCACAGTTGCAAGGGGCGATGCGGCCAGGGCTCCAGCCCCGCTCCCACCTAGCTACGCCACTGTCCACTGGATCCACCTTTCTCTGCCTTAACTGAGAATCAGATCTGATCGTTTGCGGAGTCACGACCTGGTGGAAAGAGAAAAATAATACGAGGAAAGATCTGACAGCTCCATGGCAACATTTTTTTTGGAGCTGACACTCGGGTTGCCACAGCAACCAAATAATTCCTTTTGTCATTTCCTCTTGGAGATGAAGAGGGCCATGATTCAACCAAGTTGCCCTTCTCATCTGAACATGCCGTATGATCCCAGCCTGCACAACACACAACTGTGCAATGCACAACTGGCTGGGACACTGTGTCTCAGCGAATCCTGAGCAGCTCCCAGCTCTTAGCAGGGGTCTGGGAGCAGGGGTCAAGGAAGGAGTGCGAGGGAGGGGGGAAAGGCAGGCAAACTATCTCTACATAAAAGCACCTGGGCTCGTTGAAAGAGGGGAAATTTGTGTGTTCAAGGTTTTGTGTGCAACTCAGAAAAGTAAGTAATACGCACTCCCCCCAGCCCTTGCTGACTCAGATACTGTCTAATAGTGTTGGATTAGATTCTGTTTTCTCCGGCAACTCCATCCTCATAGATATAACTGCTTTTTTTCCCAACACATAATTTCAGGCTGCTTTGTAGTATACATTATTTATGTCTGAGTATGACATTTTCCCATTTCTTTTTGTTTTTACGCTGGTTTTTTCCAAACAATTTATCCCACTTTGTAGCTTTCTCATTTTCTTTTTTTTATGCCAACTTTTACAACATTTATATGAAATGGATACAGAAATAAGACTCAATTTGAACTACAAGATTTCTACAGAATTGTATTAGAACAGTTGGGAGACCAAACAAACAAATAAATGTGGTGTGAAATGAGAATTCGAAGAAGCAATATAAACTTTTGAATTGCACCAGGGTGGTCATTAAATCCGATACTATCCCTAGTATAGATGTGGTTGGAAGAGCATACATTTGAATGGGAGATTGGAAGTTGAGTTTTAAACAAAGTTACATTGTTGCAAGCCAATAGTTTTTAATTGCGAAGGCCCTTTCCGTACATGCAGAATAATACACTTCCAATCCACTTTCAATCCACTTTGCAGCTGGATTTGACTGTGCGGAATAGCAGAACCCACTTTCAAACAATTGTGAAAGTGGATTGAAAGTGCATTATTCTGCATGTGCGGAAGGGGCCCCAGAAGGGTTAGGGTGAATGGTGAATTATAATGATTTATTACCATACAACCAGAGGTGGGATCCAGCAGGTTCTCGCCAGTTCCCGAGAGTGGGTTACTAATTATTTGTGTGTGCCGAGAGGGGGTTACTAATTGGGTCTGCTTTTCCGTTAGAAATTCCATTAGGTCCAAAAATCATAAAGTCCTGTTGTTTCCTATGTGGCTGGTTAGCGAAGGTAGAAAACGGGATAATTCTCCCTGTTGGGCTGTTTTAAAAACATGTTTTAGAAATATGGTGAAGTTCCTTGTTTAAGGAAAGTATCCGTCTTTTGATTTCTAGAAACAAAATTAAGTATTTGAAAGTATGAAGTATTTGACAGGCAGTCAATTAGAGGAGAAGTCGTTGTTTCTGTTGGCAGTAGGCGATAGGACTTGCTATAATGAGTTTAAATTATGGACAGAAAGATACCAGCTGGAAATTAGGAACTTTTTTTTTTACAGTAAGAGTTTTGTACAGTAACAGAGAAATTATTAATGCCCCGCCCCCGGAATGCCCGGCCACGCCCCCGTCATGCCCCACCCAGCCCCATTGGCGCTACGCCACTGTTTGAATCCCACCACCATGGGAACCTGTTACTAAAAATTTTGGACCCCACCACTGCATACAACTTGATGGCATTTTCCACCACCACTAGTCCCAAGTGGATGTTTTTTTAAATAGTAGTCTCTCGCTCCTTTTTGTTGCATAGGTGTAAGAGGAAATGTGCAGCGTGCCAGCTCGTTGCTTTGGTTAGTAGATCACAGGAACAGATCAGTGTAATGCTGAAGCAATCTGGCAAGTGGCATTTGTTTAAGAAGGCCAAAGAAAAGGCACTCACCTGTATGTGGATGGGAACAACAACCTTGGGGCCAAAGAAAGCGCTAACCGGGGGAGGACCTTCAAAATGCACACTTTCCCATCCACAAATCATCCAAAGCCACTTTCACTGTGATTTTTCCTTTCAAAAAAATCCCACACCAAACCAGGTTTGAGAGAACTGCCGGAGAAAACACAGAAGCAGGATAGATAGAGGAGAGCGTCATGGGGATGCTCTTGGGAACATTTAGCCCAGGGGTCTGCAACCTGTGGCTCTCCAGAGCTTCATGGACTACAATTCCCATCAGCCAGAGTCATGGACTACATCCTAGACTACAATTCCCATCTCCAGAGGTTCATGGATAATGGGAATTGTAGGGAATTGTAGGATAATGGGAATTGTAGTCCATGAACCTCTGGAGAGCCACAGGTTGCAGACCCCTGATTTAGCCTCTACAGGTGGGTGGGATGGTTGACGACTTACTCCTTTAACCCTTGCCTGGACTGAAGTCGGTAAAACAGAATTGCATCTCTTCTGGACACTGGCCCCTCCTGCACCTTGAAGAATGACACCTCAAAAGTCTGGGTATTATTTTCTTTATTTAATCCATCTGCGCCCCACTTCCCCCCCCCCAAAATGGGGTCTCAGAACAGCTTACGCCATTCTCCTCTCCTTCATTTCATCCTCACAACAACCCTGTGAGGTCAGTTAGGCCGAGAGTGTGGCTAGCCCAAGGTCCCCCTATGAGATTCCGCGGCACAAGTGGGGATTTGAGCCCACGTCCCCCGGGTATGAGTCCAACACTCTAAACCACGACACCGCACTGGCTTGTGCCAGTGTTATGACTTCAGACAGCATGGGGTGTAGACATTCTTGGAGTCTTTCCAGCACGATGGCCAAAACCCTCACACACGGGACACCTCGTAGTCTTGGAATGCCAGGATGTTTTCATACACGGAGGTACACGGCACCTTTTCACTGTCTTCTGGTGGAGGGAGCTGGATCCTATCCAGGAGACACTGATGTAGGAACACATACTGCGACTGCAGAGAAAGAGAGACGTCACGGTGGGCGGCATTGTTACTAAAAGTAAAAAGTAAAGTGTCCCCTTCCGTCGTGTTCGACCCTAGGGTACCACTGCAAGCGGTGATTGTCAGGGAATAAAAAAAAATATGTGGTGTGCATCTTGTGAGCAGACAGATCAATGTGATCGAGGTGACAGCACTTGTCAGACAGAAACCCCTGTCAAAACCGGATGTCACTGTACAGAACCAGTTTAATCCTGATCACTGACCTTTACTGTGATTGGCTAACAGTAGTAACAACAAACAAACAAACAACCTTTATTGGCATAACAACATTATATACACAGATCCACTTAACCAAGTAGAGGGAAGCTAAAATAAATGTACAGGTAGAGAAGGCTGATGTTCAGGATTTGCTCCTAAAGCGCTGTTTTATATACAAATCCAAAAATTTGGTGACTGCATCGTTTGCATCACTACTGGAGCTGTCCAACAGAAAGGTAATCTTTTGCAAGTCAGATGCATACTCTTTTTTGAGTAGCAGAGGTGACAGGTATTTGACTCTGGGTCCTGTGTAGAGTGGACAATAAAGTAAAATATGGTCTATAGAGTCAACACAGTTCCCGTTGCATATGCATAGCCTTTGGCGGTAAGGGGTTTTAGTGAATCTCCCTGTTGATACGGCTGATGGTAGGGCATTGCAACGGGCCAACATCATTGCTCTATGGAGCCTGGGCACGGTTCTCTGGTGCAGGTATTGAGCCCCCTTATTACCAGTGTAGGTGATACCTAGAGCTAAAGGAGAGCAAGTCCTGGAAGCCTTTTCGAGTAGGATCTGACGTTCCTGGTCAAACAGCCTTCTCCTCAGAAGCTGGAAAGTCTCTTTAGATGGTAGCATGGCCAGATAATCCAAAGAATAGGCTAACAGTAGTATATAGGTAGAGCATGTTCCACTGCTCTGTGTCTAGGGATTTCTGAGTTGCTGCGGAGCGTGCTGCCCGATTGTTTTGCTGATACTGTCTACACTGTAAATAACCTGCACCTAAAGATAAAGTCTTCTTTGGAAGTGAAACTACTTTATGGTGTTGGGTTGTTTCTTCTGCCGTGCCAAGCCTTTTTGCAGCCGCACTTATCCTACCTCGGTAACACAGCTTCTGCTTGGCAAAAGGTCTACTCTGTTAGTGATTTCATAGGCAAACCGTTTTTGTGGGGTAGTTTGCCATTGCTTTCCCCGGCTATTCTTTACCCCCTAGCTATGTGCCAGGTACTCATTCACCGACCAAGGAACGGATGGATGGCTGAGTTGACCATAAGCCAGCTGCCAGGATATCTGACCCACAGGGGGCTCGAACTCCTGACTGTGTGAGTGGCAGTGCAAGCACTTAACCACTACGCCACGCAGCTCCTGTTGTTACTAAAAGTGACTACAACTGATTGATACTGTTGTTACTAACAATGGCCCAGACCAGAGGTGGGATCCAGCAGGTTCTCACAGGTTCCCGAGAGTAGGTTATTAATGATTTGTGTGTGCCGAGAGGGGGTTACTAATTGGTGATTTTGCCATGTGATTTTTGCCTTAGTTACGCCCCTCCTCTCAGCAATAGCGCGCAGAACTTGAAGCAGTCTAGCAGGAGGTGCACCGGCGTGCGTGGCAGCCTGCGCCTGCGTGCATTCGTTTCCCTACCAAGGACCGGTGCAGTGGCTGTGTCCTTGCCACAGCCCCGCCCAGGAATGCCCCGCCCCTGGACTTCCCGGCCACACCCCCCATCGTGCACCGCCCATTGGCACCCCATTGGCGCTGCACCACAGTTTGAATCCCACCACCATGGGAACCTGTTACTAAAATTTTTGGATTCCACCACTGGCACAGACTAGCCTGATCTCATCAGATCTTGGAAGTTAAGCAGGGTGGGCTCTGCTTTTTCTTGGCGCCAGTTTCCATTGGCTCCGTTATTCATTTAGAAAACCGACAGCCTGTTTTCCCATGCAACGGTTTCCCATTAAAGCCACAAAATATAATCCCAAACATCCATCAGGCAATCAGTGAGCCGTGACTGAAGACCATACAGTAGCCAAGAAATGCAACAAACCCGCAGGTGCATCAATAACCGTCCTGGCTGCCAAAGACGTTGCACCTCGGAAGACAACCAACCGCACAATGTCGGAGTCAGCTCAGCAAATTGCCACTCTGTAGAGGCCACAACCCTGGTAGAACTGTTGGAAGACTTTCCATGACTGGTTTCAAAGAGGAGATATAACTGGGAGATACAGGTGGATGAGAAACCACCAAGGAATACCAGAGTCACTCCATCCAGTCTCTGTTCTATGAGACTCAACTGCTGTTGTGCAGCACAGCGCCCCCTGCAGGACTGGAAGATCTGCCCTATGTGCAACTTATTTATTAGTGCTCACCTCGGTCTGAATCATGAGGGGTCGGTTCATTCTCATCCGCTGCACAAATGAATAGACACCAATCTGCCCCTCTTTCTGGGCTTGGCTCAGCAAGGTGTCCAAGGCGATAAATGTTCCAGTTCGGCCCACACCAGCGCTGGGAGGGTGAGAATGAAAGGGTGGGGAAAGTCAGGTGCTGATAGTATCCACTGAGCTGATAGTATCCACTGAGACGAATCCTCCAGGAAACTCAGAATCAAATACAAAAAGGTGGTGGGATTGGGAGGGACCTGATGCAGTTTATATGGGTTTAGGCTTAATTTCAGGACTGCTCTAGGGACAAGAGCCCCATGGTGCAGAGTGGTAAAACTGTCTGGCTGCATCTAGCTGCATCAACAACCTGGCAGCACTATCTAGCTGCATCTAGCTACATCAACAACCTGGCAGCACTATCTAGCTGCATCTAGCTACATCAACAGCTTGGCAGCACTATCTAGCTGCATCTAGCTACATCAACAACTTGGCAGCACTATCTAGCTACAGCAACAGCTTGGCAGCACTATCTAGCTGCATCTAGCTACATCAACAACCTGGCAGCACTATCTAGCTGCATCTAGCTACATCAACAACCTGGCAGCACTATCTAGCTGCATCTAGCTACATCAACAGCTTGGCAGCACTATCTAGCTGCATCTAGCTACATCAACAACCTGGCAGCACTATCTAGCTGCATCTAGCTACATCAACAACCTGGCAGCACTATCTAGCTGCATCTAGCTACATCAACAACCTGGCAGCACTATCTAGCTGCATCTAGCTACATCAACAACCTGGCAGCACTATCTAGCTGCATCTAGCTACATCAACAACCTGGCAGCACTATGTAGCTACATCTAGCTACATCAACAACCTGGTTCCAGACCATATAGCAGAAGTGCCAGAACCTTGAACTCAGCCCAGAAGCAATACCAGTAACCAATAAAGTTAATTCGTCTCTCATACTCCCTCCTCACACCCTGCCGATTGGTTTACCTGCAGTGCACCAGTGCTGGACCACTCTCCACATGCTGTTCTATGTGCTCCCTCACAAGTTCTCGGAAATGAAGCGTGGCACTCGTGACTGGGGGTACCCCATGGTCTGGCCACGATGTGTAGTGGTGATGTCGGGCAAAGCGGACCTCACATTCATTCCTCTGTTGGGAGACGCAGAAACATCAGATTCCCTTTGGCCTGAAGAAGACACTTCTGGGGAAGGGGTTGGAAGTGTTTGGCCTGGAGGCAGGACAAGCTTGACTCCAGCTCCCACCCTCTCCACCACTTACCCGCTTGATGGAGAAGTCCCGGATTGTCCAGTCTGGGAGGATGGTTTCTACGACAACCGAGACAGTAATGTCATCATAGGTGCAGGGTGTGTAGTCCAGGGGCCAGTATTGTTCACATTTCACCTAGTCAAAGAGTGGGATGGTCAGAATGGAGAAAGGAACAGCAGCATGGTTTCTGGGATGGTTACCTTGGCAACGAGTGGCCAAGCTAACCTGGGGCTCATATTACATTCGGGTTCCTCTGTTTACAGATCAAACCCATACCTCAATCTTTCCTTCTTATTGCAATCCGGGAGCAACTTTGATCGGCAAATTCTCTCTTTTGGGCTGCAGTTTCCAATGGAAAGAAGCTAGACGCATACAATGCAGCCCATTTCATATTTGCCACCATTCAACCATCTGATGGAGCAGAGTCGCAGCTATTTATTGCCCTTTGCAAATATTTTCTACAGTGCTAAAAAAAAATGTTTTCAATTATTTCCTATCATTTCTCGGGAAGAAAAAGTTCACTGACATCCATTGCCTTCCCTTGACTTGATCAAGGGCAATTGAGGACAATGGGGGTTTTATACAGCCAAATTGGATGGCCAGGTGGCATTTGGGCTCTGTTCCTGACTGAGTAGGATCATCCATGTAACTATTCCAAAGGAGAAACAACAATGACAGCGAACGGTTTTTTAAAAAATCAAGATCGTTCACACAGGAGAATACACGAACGTGGGAATCTTTCGGGAGAAGTTCCCATCCCACCAAAGTCAGTCGTTTTAACTTGCCACAGAACTCACGCCTACTGTTTTGCAGCCTGTGGAGGACCAGACTGATGGACACGGGATTCCCCACTTCTCAGCTATCCCATAATGTCCTCACTGCCACATGGGACAATTCTCACCCGTCCGTTTTCGACGCAGTTGGTGAGCATGACCAAGGTTGTGACTCGTTGCTCCCATATCATGTGCCAGAAATCATAAACTGTTCCAGGCAGGGGTCCTTGGGTTGCGATGTACTCCTTTTCTCCCTGGTAGCCCTGAAATTGGAGGGAGGAGGAAACTCAGCGCAAGCAAAAGGGCATTATGAAGTGAAGGTTTAGGGGGGACATGATAGCCATGTTTAAATATTTGAAGGGATGCCATGTCGAAGAGGGAGCAAGCTGCCTCAGAGACTAGGACACGGAGCAATGGTTTCAAGGTGCAGGAAAAGAGATTCCACCTAAACATTAGGAAGAACTTCCTGACAGTCAGACCTGTTCGACAGTGAGATTCACTGCCTCGGAGAGTGGTGGAGTCTCCTTCTGTGGAGGTCTTTTAACAGAGGCTGGATGAACATATGTTGGGGGTGCTTTGATCATGTGTTCCTGCATGTCAGGGGGTTGGACTTGATGGCCCGACTCTATGATTCTTTGATTCTATTCCTGCTTCTACTTGCACATTTTTGGATCAAGAAAAGGCTAAAATATTGTGCCCATGTAACGATGGCTCAGTTGAATCTCTGGCCCACCAATTACTACGCTGTCTCAGATTCAAGGAAATCAGATCCAAGTATGTGAATCTCACTCCTTTACATTTACCTGATCTCCCCGATTTAATTAGATTACACTACTTGTTGGACAATCCTGATCCTTTTCTCTGTATGATAGACTTTCTCCTGGAAATTCCTAAACGCCAGTAGATTTCCTTCGACCTAACATTTATTTCCTGTATTGTGTATGCTTTTTAATCTGCTTTTTACTATTGTTGTACTGTTGTCTATGCCAATAAAGGCTTGCTACGTTGAACATTTTTGGATCCATGCCTTGGTGGATTTTAGACCAGTGGATTTTTCAGGGTTCCCGTTCATGCATATCAATGCTGCACATCTATGATAAATACGTGTGTTTTAGCATTTGCATGACAACCACATATATGGGGAAGATCACAGGCGGTGTGCGCTTGTTAGACGTGATTGCAATGTCTGAAAAGACCGACGCTGCTCCATAATTGGGGAAGAAAAATCTGGAGATGCAGATGGAGTCTGGATTGCATCTATCAGCTTAAAATAAAACCCAAAAATAAAATTACCACCCAGGAAAGTCTCAATTTGCATTATGCAAATCGCATAAGCTGCAGTAATAAAGTAGAGAAATGTGTCTGTTTTTACAACGGGGGCTGAGATATTCTGGGTCTGTGCAAGGAGACTGGGGGAATTTTGGAAGAGGTGGCAAAACCGAAACCCAAGGCACAGACACTTATAAATGGTGTTGAAACAGGGGCGTACCACCTAGGGGGACATATGGGGTCAAATGTTCCCAAGCTGCGGCCATTTAGTCACCTGGGTGGTGGAAAATTGCCCCCACATTCCTCCTATTGATGGTGACTTTGAGATGACCTGGTGCAAAAAGAGCTGTTTGGTCATGGTGGGGGAGGGCAGCCACCCATTCGGGGGGGGGGGTAGAAAATTCAGATTTTGCACCAGGCTACATTTTCCCTAGATACGCCTCTGCTTCAAAATTTAGCTAAGAACAAACCAAGAAGCAAATACTCCACCACAGTTACATCAGCAAAACAGCACCCAATTCCCACTAAATCCAAGTTCAGTAGCTACAAGATTTGGATCAAGGAAGTCAGAAACCACGCTGGAGCGGGACTCACGGGCATATAACTGGCATTGATATAATCTGAGTCGGGGTCACTGGGGCTGGCATTGAGCTTGACTCGAGAGCTGTCATCTGCAACAGAGGAACAAATGGGGTTAAAAGTGAACTTGGGAAAATAACAAGCCCCCCCCCCCAAAAAAAAAGGAGGAGGAGGAGGAGGAGGAGGAGGAGGAGAAGGAGAAGGAGAAGGAGAAGGAGAAGGAGAAGGAGAAGGAGAAGGAGAAGGAGAAGGAGAAGGAGAAGGAGAAGGAGAAAAGGAGGAGGAGGAGGAGGAGTTTGAATTTATATCCCCCCTTTCTCTCCTGCAGGAGACTCAAAAGGGCTTACAATCTCCTTGCCCTTCCCCCCTCACAACAAACAACCTGTGAGGTAGGTGGGGCTGAGAGAGCTCCCAGAAGCTGTGACTAGCCCAAGGTCACCCAGCTGGCTTGTGTGGGAGTGCACAGGCTAATCTGAATTCCCCAGATAAGCCTCCACAGCTCAGACAGCAGAGCTGGGAATCAAACCCGGTTCCTCCAGATTAGATACACGAGCTCTTAACCTCCTACGCCACTGCTGCTGGCAAAAGCTGGTAAAATGAAAATGCGAAATCACACTGAAGTAATGGAAAGCTATAAACCTTCTTCGACATAAAGATGACAGGAAATCTGAGAATTCATACGCCACTTCCTGGACCATCTTTGTTCAAGAGCGTGGCATATTCAAGAACTGAAGGGGGAGTTTTGATAGGCCTTTAATGAACGGCACGTGCAGGACCTGACTTACATGGTAGGACGTTGCTGTAACGGTTCTTGTCTCGGTTTTCAGGAAGTTCTGCCACACTTTGGGACTGTCCGGTCCCCACGTCCTGCAGCTGCTATTATGTAGGTACAGAAGGATGAGATGCTGAGTTGGTAAAGCAGAGCACGCAGAGGTGCAAAAGACAGGGCAATTCTTCCAGAGAGGCAAACAACAGAATCATAGAGTTGGAAGAGACCCCAAGGGCCATCAAGTCCAACCCCCTGCCATGCAGGAACACACAATCAAAGCACTCCTGATAGATGGCCATCGAGCCTCTCTTTAAAAACCTCCAAAGAAGGAGACTCCACCACTCTTCGAGGCAGTGCATTCCACGGTCGAACAGCCCTTACTGTCAGGAAGTTCTTCCTAATGTTTAGGTGGAATCTCTTTTCCTGCACCATGAATCCATGACTCCATGTCCTAGTCTCTGAGGCAGCAGAAAACAAGCTTGCACTCTCTTTGACATGGAAAGCACGGAAACTGGATGAGCTTACAAGGGAAGGGAGGAGGGAGACACAGAGACGTACAAGAATGTATTTATAATACTATCAATGCATTTAGACTTGTCATTCATGCTATAAATCAGTTTGTTGTACTTCCCTGTTTTGGGGCGAGTGTTTTTCTTGGAGGGAGCTCATCCAGTTTCCGTGCTTTCCTTTTCTCCCCCTCGCCTTTCGTTTTCCTCTCCGCTCTCTTTGACATGACATCCCTTCAAATATTTAAACATAGCTACTATGTCCCCCCTTAACCTTCGCTTCTCTGGATTAAACATCCCCAGCTCCCTAAGTCTCTCCTCGTAGGGCATGGATTCCAGACCTGTTACCATTTTGGTTGCCCTCCTCTAGACCTGTTCCAGTTTGTCAGTATCCTTCTTAAATTGCAGTGCCCAGAACTGCACACAGTACTCTAGGTGAGGTCTGACCAACGTAAGGATAGAAACAGGTATGCATTTGCTGAGCCAAATGAGGGAAAGATGAGCCACCGTTCCAAGCCCAGCATTGCCCCAGCTAGACCTATCCAATTCACACATTGCAGTGTCCATGTCGGGGGCACATGGTCACAGCAAGCACTTTGGGACAAATGTCTGCCTAGAGTCCTGTGTTTGGAAGACAACTCCAAGATCCCAATTCAGGATGTCTAAGGTGAAGAACTGTAGCATTCTCCTGCATACCCTTTGGCTCCAGGGTGACACCATTTGCCTCATTGGGGAAACTTACAGTAGAATCCATACCCACTACGAGGAGAGACTTAGGCCCCTTCCGCACACGCAAAATAATGCGTTTTCAAACCACTTTCACAACTGTTTGCAAGTGGATTTTGCCATTCCGCACAGCTTCAAAGAGCACTGAAAGCAGTTTGAAAGTGCATTGTTCTGCATGTGCGGAATGAGCCTTAGGGAGCTGGGGATGTTTAGTTTGGTGAAGAGAAAGTTAACAGGTGATATGAGAGCTATGTTTGGATATCGGAAGGGATGTCATGTTGGTGAGGGAGCAAGCTTGTTTTCTGCTGCTCCAGAGACCAGGACCAGGAGTCATGGGTTCAAGGTGAAGGAAAAGAGATTCCACCTAAACATCAGGAAAAACTTCCTGACAGTAAGATGAAAAACTTCCTGGGCCAATTGATGAAAAGAACAAGTTCAGAAATTCCTTTAAGGGGATATGAAATACTTCCTAGCTCTGGCAACTATAAGTGACTAGTACTCAATTTCTCCAGACCAGAAGCCATAAATCTACTAATGAAGAAAAAACACAGTGGAATGCACGAAGAGTGGGGGAGTCTCCTTCTTTGGAGGTTTTTAAAGAGAGGCTGGATGGCCATCTGTCAGGAGTGCTTTGATTGTGTGTTCCTGCATGGCAGGGGGTTGGACTTGATGGCCTTTGGGGTCTTTTCCAACTCTATGATTCTATGATTTAACTTTCCCCAGTGAGCAAGCAGCCTCCCTGGGCTGTTTTCAATTGGGGAAACAGAAGAAGAAAGAGGAAGAGGAGGAGGAGGAGGATCAGTTTTTATGTCCAATTGTAATCTAAATTTAAGGAGGATGAAAGTGGCTTACAATCACCTTCCCCTCCACACATCAAGCACCTTATGAGACAGGTGGGGCTAAGAGAGTTCTGAGAGAACTGTGACTGGCCCAAGATCATCCAGCAGGCTTCATGTGTCGGGGGAAACAAACCTAGTTCTCCAGAGCTCTCTAAACTGGTGAACTAATCGCGGAGGACCTGGTTCTTCCGATTAGATTCCGCCACTCTGGCTGGCTCTCATATTTGCCTCTTTAAAGTTACTTTCTCCTAAGCTCTGAAACTGACCTCCCGAAAAGGCTCCGCGGGAGATCAGAGGAGCTGCAAGAACAGAAGCCGTGTCGGACAAGGGCTGGTTGTACAGACGGGATTTCAACAAGCGTGAGCCAAAAAGCCAGCCGGATCCAATCCTGAGTCACTGCTAATAGGCATGGAACCGTTCCACAGTCTGGGAGCGATAGTCTGCTCGCTGAATAGGGATTAATCCACTTTCTTGCCCACAGAGACGCCTCCCGCAAGGAGGTTTTGAGAGGCAAGGGTATCCTTTTACCCTCCCAGCCTTATCCCACAGCATTACCTGGTATTCTTTGGCAAAACCAAAGGCGCTATCAGAGAAGTGCTCGCAGCAGTAACACGGGAAAGCCGACACAGAAACCGAGGCAAGAACGCTGGGGAGGAATGATGAAGAATGAAAAGGCTGTCTTTATACACCAACTGATACAGACAACAAGGAGGCCCCCGTGCCCTGTATTTCAAAAGCCTGCTGGCAGGGAAATCTCTGCTGCACGAACAGCAGTCTTGGCATCACCAGCGGGAGACCCCGATAAGAGGAAGCCCTTAAAAATATTGTGGTTCTCTCTTCTGCGGGGCGTCGTGTACACAATTCCGTGACACAATGAGCGCTTCCCGGGGCCTTTGTTTCTAGCTCTTACGGCGGCAGACACATTTCGAAAAATAAAAATAGCATCTGTTGAAACCTGCAGTGTTTAGAGAGGCCGTGTCTGGACTTGAACATGAAGCCCGTCGCAGCGGTAGGGCCGGATCTGCCCCGGATAAACCCGCAGATTAAAATGAAAAAGAGGGGGAAACAGGTCTCCCCTCTTCCTCCTTTGCAAGAAACCCGCTCTGATCTGTTGTCTTCCTGGCCTCATATTGCTGGCTTAGCAGACTGCACTGCCTTCCCTGACACCCCCTCTCTGAGCGATCCAAGAGCCTCCTCGGGGCAGCGAGTTCAGTCTTGCCACCCTGGCAGCTGGGTCAGAGCTTCTTTTCCTTTCTCTCCTAGCAATAACTAGAATCCAGTTGCTCAGCAACCAGCCCCCCTGTACCTACAGCCTTGTGCTGTCCAGTTTCTTCTGCAGGCTACATTCTCTCTCCCTCTTCCCCATCCTCAATTCACGGATCATACTGGCCTGCGACCCTTCCAGCTAGGAACGCTCCCTCCACAGACATTGTTTCTGCCTCCCTCTAGATCCCCAGGTTTTCAGGCTGTATATTCTTTTGTTAGCTCACATTCGCTTTCTCTCCATTTTGCCGCATACAAATGGTGAATTTGGAACCCACTCAAAGCCCTCGAGTTGCTGGGCTCTCTACAAACATGCGGGCATTCAAATTTGTGTCATTTTAGGCTGAGCAAGACAGGTGAAGGAGGAAGATGAGGAGGAGGGGAGGAGGAGAAGAGGAGGAATAGGAGTTTGGATTTATACCCCACCTTTCTTTCCTGTAAGGAGACTCAAGGTGGCTTACAAGCTCCTTTCCCTTCAATGTATTGTCGAAGGCTTTCACGGCCGGAATCACTGGGGTGCTGTGTGGTTTCCGGGCTGTATGGCCATGTTCTAGCAGCATTCTCTCCTGATGTTTCGCCTGCATCTGTGGCTGGCATCTTCAGAGGATCTCTGAAGATGCCAGCCACAGAAGCAGGCGAAACGTCAGGAGAGAATGCTGCTAGAACTGGGCTGACTTCAGCTCGGAAACCACACTTCAGGCTCCTACAGCACCTCTCCCCACAACAGACACCTTGTGAAGCAAGGGGGGCTGAGAAAGTTCAGAGAGAACTGTCACTAGCCCAAGGTCACCCAGCAGGAATGTAGGAGTGGGGAAGCACATCTGGTTCACCAGATAAGCCTCTGCCACTCAGGTGGAGGAGCGGGAAATCAAACCCGGTTCTCCATATTAGAATCCACCTGCCTTTAACCACGACACCACGCTGGCTCAGGTTTCGTGTGACGGGTAATTCGGGCGCCAGGGCACTGCACTATGTGAGTCGAATGGTCACTGGCAGTCCACGGCTCATATTCTCTTCTCCCAAGGGCGCCCGACAGGATTTTGAGCATGTTCTACCAAGTTCTGCGTCAAAATAAACAATGCGTCCTGACTCCAAACCAAAAGCTCATCCGGTCCGGAGCTCTCACCAGGGCGGTCCCACGTTTGCTTTCGGTTTCTCCGAGATCTTCTCATGCCTGTGAACAAGACAGGGAAACTGAGGCACACACTTGGCAGCCACCGGAAGCCTCAAGCCAAGAGGGGTGCTACAAAAAGGGAGCTGCCCTCTCTCAGCAGTGCCAAACCGAAGGAACTCGTGTTGATCTGAAGCTGGGTGCTTCTGCTGGTGGGAGCACATTCAGAAAAAGGTCGGCAACCTCCAGGAGGGGCCTGGAGTTCTCCCAGAATTCCATCTAATCCCCAGGCAACAGAATTCCATCTAATCCCCAGGAGGACAGCAACTCTGGTGGGTTGCAACCAGGCCAGAGGGGAGAGCTAGGTGGCTTGTCCGATCCTTCCCCCTTCCCTCAGCAAGCTCCAGCCCGCTTTGCATTATGCAAAAGCCAGCGGACAAACGCCAACCGACTTGCTCTGCCTGGCTTCCTCCTGCCTCAGGATTCATCGGCTCACAGCCCTGACGTTTCCCACCGAGGGCAGTCGACACAGCGAAGGGGAACAAGCTCACAGTATCTAGCTAGCTTACCGTCTCCAAAAATAGAACAGCAGCAGGCAAAAGAGGGCCAGGAGGACCAGCGCGGCAAACACGGCACCGACGATGACCCCTGGAGATACAGGACAAGGAAGCTGGAGATCCCCACCTAATGGGGCAGGCCCCAGAAGCACCATTTTCTGGGCCCGGCGTGAAATTGTGACATGCGTCTCCCCTCCCGCAGCAAGTGGTCCCAAGGCACACAGTCACACTGTCCCGTACCCCTTCATGAATTATGAAAGAAATGCCTGTTTTATCTCTGAAATCTCTGGATAGCTTTAAAAAGGGCTTGGACAGATTTATGGAGGAGAAGTCGATCTATGGCTACCAATCTTGATCTGCCTTGATCTCAGATTGCAAATGCCTTAGCAGACCAGGTGCTCAGGAGCAGCAGCCACCAAAGGCCATTGCTTTCACCTCCTGCATGTGAGTTCCCAAAGGCACCTGGTGGGCCACTGCGAGTAGCAGAGTGCTGGACTAGATGGACTCTGGTCTGATCCAGCAGGCTAGTTCTTATGTTCTTATGTTCTTAAATGGAGGAGGAGGAAGAGGAGGAGGAGGAGGAGGAGGAAGGAGACTCAAGTTGGTTCACAAGCTCCTTTCCCTTCCTCTCCCCACAACAGACCCCTTGTAAGGTAGGTGGGGCTGAGAGAGTTCTGAGAGAACTGTGACTAGCCCAAGGTCACCCAGCAGGAATGTAGGAGTGTGGAAACATATCTGGTTCCCCCGATAAGCCTCTGCCACTCGGGTGGAGGAGTGGGGAATCAAACCTGGTTCTCCAGATTAGAATCCACCTGCTCTCCACCACAACGCCACGCTGGCTCTCAATAGAGCATATTATCACAAAGGGGTCGCAGCCTGGACTGGGCCTTCTTGGTACTTGAGCGGGAGACCACTAAGGAAGACCAGGGCTTTGCAAGAGGGAGGCAATGGCAAACCACCTATGAATGGGAGGCAAACCACTTCTGAATGTCTCTTGCCATGAAAACCCTACAGGGTCACTGTAATTCATCTGTGACTTGACAGCACACTTACACACACGTACCAGTCTAGACATGGGTCCCATGTTGAAAAGGCACAGGGGGGCTGCCTCAACCAGAAATGTTTCTGGTCGAACAGTAATCTAAACAGAAAGGCTGCACATTAAACTAGTCTTCCCAGTGGGGTGGGGTTCTCCAGGTCATCACGCCGACTGCAGCCGTGTCCCTTTATGGCCTCCCATTGGCTTCCCTTTCAAATGACTCCCCAAACAGACACCGACTGCATTTGGAGATACATTAGCCCAGTGTTTCCCAACCTTTTCGAGGTCAGGGTACCCTTGACCTTACTCTTCATATCTCACGGTACCCCTGGCGCCACCCTCCACCTTCCCCTCCCATTGCCCTTGCTTGCCACACCCCTCACCTTCCCCTCCCAGGGTGAAGGGAAGCACTGGGGGGGTGGCTGCTGACCTTGTGGCAGGCCCTGCCCCATGTCCTCGCTGTCGCTGGTGGGAGACACCACAAAAATGAGGGGGGGGCGGTAGTGTTGCCGCAGTACCCCTGGGACATGCTCACGGCACCCCAGGGTACCAGGGAACCCTGGTTGAGAATGTCTGCATTAGCCACTTCCAACAATCCGTCTCTGGTATTTGCACTTCTTCCAGTGGTGGCGAACCTTTGGCATTCCAGATGTTATGGACTACAATTCCCATCAGCCCCTGCTAGCATGGCCAATTGGCAGGGGCTGATGGGAATTGTCGTCCATAACATCTGGAGTGCCAAAGGTTCGCCACCACAGTTATAGGCCCCCTTGCTCTTCATAAGCCCTTTCCGTAGCCCAGGTGAGGTTCTGTCGCTTTCCCTTCAACATGCCATCAGCCCCCCCCCCTTTGCCTTGAGCAGCAGCTGTGCAGTAAACTGCAGCTTCTTAATGAATTAAGACAATTCCCCTCCCCCAATAGTGCAATAATGGGTACGTATAGAGCCAAGAGTACCCTATTAACTCCAATACTCAGGATGCCCTCCGGACTTCTTATCCGAAGGTGTATCAAAGGCGGGACAAGCCAAGGCTCATACCCCGGACACTTCTTGAGGGGGTCACCAGACAGTCCAGAACCCCTCCCCCCCCGAATCTCACCCTTGCTGTCCGTGTGACATGTCACTTGCTCGGAACTGCTCTGCAGTTCATTCCAGAATGTCACCACCTGCACCAAGTAGCTCCTGGCGGGCTGAAGGTCGCCCACTTCCATTGGGACTTTGCAGTTTAGCCACGGCTCGGACTTCTGGCCAGAGACGATGACCTGGAATGTACTGACACCCCCGGAGACACACGCCCATGACACCTTCAAGCCGTAGCCCCCTTCCACCGGCTGGCACTGAACGTTGCTTACGGGCGCTGGCTCTGTAGGAAGAAGAAGAAGAAGAAAAGTTTGGATTTATATCCCCCCTTTCTCTCCTGCAGGAGACTCAAAGGGGCTGACAATCTCCTTGCCCTTCCCTCCTCACAACAAACACCCTGTGAGGTGGGTGGGGCTGAGAGAGCTCCGAGAAGCTGTGACTAGCCCAAGGTCACCCAGCTGGCATGTGTGGGAGTGTACAGGCTAATCTGATAAGCCTCCCCAGGTAAGCCTCCACAGCTCAGGCGGCAGAGCGGGGAATCAAACCCGGTTCCTCCAGATTAGATACACGAGCTCTTAACCTCCTATGCAAAGAGAAAGGAGCTGGTGGGGAAAGTCTGGAGGGTCTCCTTATTGAATTCATGAAGTCTGCATCTCAGCCTTCTTCCTGTGGCTGCGGGAAAAACATTAGGAGCAAAACCTACCAAATGCCTCTGCCCCACCCCCTCCACGGCCTGGCGACGCCTCTGCCATGGCTCCGCCCAGGGCATCACACACCCCTGCCCCGTTGGCGCTACACCACTGCTGATACACGCTTCAGCCACCCCCTCTCTCCTTCACTTTCCTCCCACTCCCCATAACCTGAGGATAGATACTTGTGGCTCCTTCTTGAAGAATGTTGGTGCTGAATGACGTCAGGTCTCTCCCTTTAGCCACAGTGAACAAGATGAAGTTGTACTTGGTGCCTGGACTAAGAGTGTTTAGCACGAACGTTGAAGTCTTGTTAGAAAACGTGAAGCTTTTCGGGGTCTCGGTGGGCCCCTTCTGCAGTTCAAGTGTAAAGCCACTGTACGCAGGGGCTGGGAGTCCCCAGGACAAGTTGACCGCGGACTGGCTGATGGTGTTGACCATGAAGTTAGTAGGGGGCAACGGGCCTGAAAGAAAGTTACAAGAAGTGAGAGCTAGAGAGCACCCAAGATCACGCCATAGTAATCCCTATTACTACAGATGTGCATGAAGGCTGGACAATGAAGACAGCTGACAGGAAGAAAGAAGATTGGGGTGCTGTGTGGTTTCTGGGCTGTATGGCCGTGTTCTAGCAGCATTCTCTCCTGACGTTTTGCCTGCATCTGTGGCTGGCATCTTCAGAGGATCAGATTCTCTGGAGATGCCAGCCACAGATGAAGGTGAAACGTCAGGAGATAATGCTGATGGAACACGGCCATACAGCCCGGAAACCACACAGCACCCCAGTGATTCCGGCCATGAAAGCCTTCGACAATAGAAAGAAGATTGCTTTGAAGTGAAGTGTCGGAAGAGAGTGTTACAGATACCATAGAACACTAAAAAAATGATAGGTAAGTTCTGCTTAAATTAGCAGAGTAGGACAGAAGAGACAGATTCTCAGTTGCTTTTGTATAAATGAGTTTACTACCTATTTGGGAGGGTTACATGGAGAAAAATAAGAAATCCTTTCTTTCCTGTTACATATCCATAGTACTACACTTGGTTACATCCTGTCTATCTCGCCTCGTGGTCACCTCGTGGCCTATCTGCTCAAACAAAGACCTGAACAAGACTGTTAATGATTGGACATTAGGAGGGCATTGATTCATAGGGTCGCCATGAGCCAGAAGCAACTTGACAGTACTTTCTACACTCACATTTTGCTAGATTGCTGAACAGCTCCAGAACAGATGCTACATAGGCTTCACCGCATGGTTGGAAGACTTCCCACATAGTTACAAGTACTACTCAAGACGCTGTTAGTGTACTACCCATAGTAATCTGAATCCATCAGTTTCACAAATTAAATACCACCCATAGTGCAGGGCCCAACTCCAACCTCCCCCCCAAATACTGACACTTACTTGTTAGAGTCCAGTTTTGTTCTACTGCGCTCTCAGTATCATTGATGACAGAGACTAATTGTACAATGTAGACAGTCCCTGGTTTGAGTCCACGGATGGTATAATAGGAAGCGTTGGTGCTTCCATTCTTCACTGGATCCCCAGGGTCCTCTCTGACCCAAAATATCCTATATAAATAGGTGTCAGCATTGCGGTCTTTAGGGGGATCCCAACCAATGGTTAGATTGTGGGCGCCGTATTCTGTCACAGTTATTTTCCCGGGCTTGTTTGGAACTGGGGAAGAGAGTAGAATAATTTAACAGACAGCATACACCTCCTGTTGACGAAGCAGACATCAGAATCTGGGCCTTTTTAGGGCCCAATAAGGCATGGCCTGCTGGGTAATCTATGATTGAGCTCTCCCATGGCTTTTCAGAAGCACAACTGCAGAAGGTAAAGGATAATTCAGATTGGGGCCAAGTGGACGGCTGGGAAGAAAAAGAAGAGTGTGGATTTATACCCCGCTTTTCGCAACTGTAAGGGGTCTCAAAGTGGCTTATAAACTCCTTTCCATTCCTCTCCTCACAACAGACACCTTGTGAGGTAGGTGGAGCTGAGAGAGTTCTAGGAGAACTGAGATTGGCCCAAGATCACCCAGCAGGCTTCATGTGGAACAGCGATTGAACCTGGTTCTCCTAACCAGTACTCCACGCTGGTAACTGTTGCCCCATTATTTTTTTACCACTCTCAGTCATAGCCCCCTCCAATCGCTCTCTACACTATGGAAGAGGAACATGCAGGTTCCTTATAATATTTGAAGTGCATTACCCTGAGTCTGACTACTGTCTCACCTAAGACAGTATTGCCTATTGTAATCAGCAGTGGCTTCCTGGAGTCTATGCTGAAAACGATCCTTCTCAGCTGGAGATCCTTTTTGATCATGTTGGGGGTTAAACTGGGACTTGCTCCCATGTTTCCCCGAAAATAAGACAGGGTCTTATGTTAATTTTTGCTCCATTTTCCAGCGATGTCTTACATTTTGCACACACACACACACACACACACACACACACACACACACACACACACACACACACACACACACACACACACCCGCATGACCAGATCAGCTGCGCCAGGGAATCTATAACTAGGGCTTATTTTTGGAATAGGGCTTATATTTCAAGCATCCTCCAAAAATCAAGCTAGGGCTTATTTTGGGGGTAGGTCTTATTTTGGGGGTGTGATCATATCACTGCAAACACAAAGGGATTCGATCAGAGAATCAGAGAATCATAGAGTTGGAAGAGACCCCAAGGGCCATCAAGTCCAAACCCATGCCATGCAGGAACACACAATGAAAGCACTCCTGGCCAGAGGCGTAGCTCCAGGGGGACAGGGGGGTGACGCACCAGACGTACACCCCTGTGGGGGTGTGGTGAGGGCGTGGTGTGGTGTGGCGTGGCATGGGCGTTCTGGGGTGGGGCAGGGAGGGGCAGAGGACACTCCAGTGAACCAGGCGCTTTCCCCCTTGTTACACCTCTGCTCCTGGCAGATCGAAAGGTTCCATCACACTGTGGAGTCTTCCTCCAGCATAAGGAGGTCTGAGCCAGCAGAAGTGGTGTATTCCACCCAGGGAAACTCAAGGCCCAAGTGTTCACTTTCTTTGAGGGAGAAGCGAAATCAAAATGCTTTTTTTTTTTCCAGGTGTGAAATTTGGTAGCATCCCTATTTACGTGAACGTGAGAATCCGCTCGGGAGTTTCCAGTGCTGGAAATTTAGGTCATGTCTTCTCCAGGTGTCCCTCTTAAAGTAGACACATTCTCGTGTTTTTCTTTATGGACAGCGTAGACACGTCAAGCACAAGGCCAAGCAAGTTTGCAAGCAAGTAGATACACAAGAGGGGAAGCCAGGGTCTCCAACGTTCCAGTCTTCCCTTACAGCCCTACCACCGCCTTACGTGTGACGACATCTGGAAGGACTGTCCCAGTGCTGCTGACGTTGTTTCTGGTGACAGCATAGACAGTGACCGTGTACAGAACCCCTGCTGCCAGATCGTCTGCAGTGTACGGATTCTTGGTGGTCAAAGAGCAGTTGGATTGCGAGAAACCATTTGACAGGCAGATCTTATATTGGTAGGCAGGTGAACTCCATGTGATTGTTAGGGAATCCACTGTCCGATTTTGCACCGTGGCATTCTGGACTTGAGAAGGCCCTGGGAAAACGACAACAACAACAAAAAAGGGACTCTCAGTGGACAAGGACTGTCAACTCATGCATAAGCTGCTCCCTTCCAGTTCATTCATTTGTGCGTCTTTTATTGGTATAAAAAGATCTAGGCTGGTTGTAATCATTTTTATCTCTAGATTGGCTCATGTAGCGTAGCAATTAAGAACCGTGGACTCTGATCTGCAGATCCAGGTTTGATTCCCCATTCTCCAGTATGAGCAGTGAATTCCCATCTGGTGGACTGGATTTGTTTCCCCGCTCCTGCTCATGAAGCCTGCTGGAGGACCTTGAGCCAGTCACAGTTCTCTCAGAACTCTCTCAGCCCCCCCAAAAGCCTCACAAGGGGTCTATTGTGCGGAGAACTGGATTTGTTTCCCCACTCCTGCTCATGAAGCCTGCTGGATTTGTTTCCCTGATCCTGCTCATGAAGCCTGCTGGATGACCTTGAGCCAGTCACAGTTCTCTCAGAACTCTCTCAGCCCCACCAGCCTCACAAGGGGTCTATTGTGCGGAGAGGAAGAGAAAGAACACAGGAATGCAAAAGCAAATCCAGTTCACCACATAAAAGTCCACCGCTCATGTGGAGTGGGGAATCAAACCCAGTTCTCCAGATTACAGTCCACCCGGTGTTAACAACAACACCTTGCTGGCAAGAGGTTTTTATGGTCAGGCAGGAAAAATAAGACGTCTCCTCAGCTCCTGAGTGCCACAAGATAGCAGGAAAAGACCATTTCAGGAAAAAAAGTCTACATTTTAGAGACTTCAAAAAAAGACAGCTTAAAATGAAATGAATTGTCCTCAGGATGTTTCGGGGGGAAACTGTGTGGAGTTCCTCACTGAGATGCCTTTTTTTCTGCCCTCAAGACATCTTATTTGTGCTGTGCAGAATGGACCCCACTCTAGCATTTCTTCAAAACCGAGAAAAAGTCACTCCATTAGCCTTCAATGCAGGGAACAGAAACTATGCACCGGTGCACACACACAGACAGACATAGTCAAGGGAAAATTAACAAGCTTCCCTCCTGGAAAAGGAAGAAAGACCCCGTTTCCAATTTCTGGATGTTCCTCCCCTCTTAAAAGAGCAGGCACAGATCTTGCAGTCCCCAGACGTCTTGGTAAGACTCACGGGTAGTTCCATTTACACTCTGGTTTGACCTTTCAGTGCCTGCGGCCCGGTCCATCACAATAGTGTAGTCCTCCCCAGGTAACAGACCGGCGAAATGCGCCGTGCAGTTTGAGCTATTGGCAGGGGTCAATTGGCAGGTGGAGTTGAGGCAAGGTGGACTTTCCCAAAAGAGAGTGATGGAGCTGCTGGTTTGCTCTATGACTGTCAGATGATTCACAGGATCTGGACCTATGCGGAAAAAGAACCAGAGTCAGAAACTGGGGCTAAGCTTGAGCAATACTGAAAAAATTCGGTAAAATTCGGATTCGGTTTGATTCGGCTGTAAAATTATTATTAGAGCCGAATCAGCCGAATCCCTGATTCGGTATACCCGAATTTATTTGGATATAGATGCTCTACTTCAATTCCTCCTCTGTGGTAGGAAAATCACGCCCCAATCTACATGGTACAGCAGTTGGCCTGAAAAATGTAGGGGTTATACTTTGAAGGTTGTGCCCAGACTGAAGCCACTGTAAAAGCGTGTATGAAGGAGGGAATTCC
The DNA here is from genome assembly GCF_021028975.2 of Sphaerodactylus townsendi. Lineage (NCBI taxonomy): Eukaryota > Metazoa > Chordata > Lepidosauria > Squamata > Sphaerodactylidae > Sphaerodactylus > Sphaerodactylus townsendi. The sequence continues at coordinate 27,957,016 of NC_059439.1, forward strand.
ACTTTCTTCCTACAGAGCTCCGGGCAGCCCACAGCTTGGAACTGGCTCCTGCTAATATGCCTTTGGTGATAGTTTGGTGTGAGGACATTAGCAAGTGGGTCAGGTCATGAAACGCTCAGCCTGCTGCCAATCTCAGCTATATCTGCTGCCTGGCATTATCACATAGTCCCATCGTCCCACTAGATATCATAACATATAATAGGGTTGCTAACTCTGAGAAATTCCTGGAAACACGAGGAGGGAGGGTGAGCAAGACATAATTTGGGAAGGGGAGGGATGATAGTGATTCATGCAGGCAATTGATCTCTATAGTTTGGAGATCAGTTGTAATTCTGGGAAATTGTTGGGCCCTGCCTGGAGGTTGGCTACTCTAGTTGTATAATTTCCTTGAGGGAAAAAAATAAACTTTTTTTTTGAGTACACTTTAAATTTAATTCGAAGGAAGGAAGGAAGGAAGGAAGGAAGGAAGGAAGGAAGGAAGGAAGGAAGGAAGGAAGGAAGGGGAGAAGGGGAGAAGGGGAAGGAAGGGGAAGGATGAGGAAGGAAGGAAGGAAGGAAGGAAGGAAGGAAGGAAGGAAGGAAGAAGGAAGGAAGGAAGGAAGGAAGGAAGGAAGGAAGGAAGGAAGGAAGGAAGGAAGGAAGGAAGGAAGGAAGGAAGGAAGGAAGGAAGGAAGGAAGGAAGGAAGGAAGGAAGGGCATTATTTGAAATCCCTGGTGCTACAGTGTCCAACAAGGCATAATATTAATTGTGCAGTTCCTTATATGTAACCCTGCGGGCATTTAACCAGGCAGGTCTGGCGATATAACGTTATTCTTTTTTCAATCTATGCTTTGATACAAGATCCAGCTTCGTTTCTCTTACCTTTGGTCCACAAAGTCACACCTGCTGTGCAGTTGCTATGCTGTGACCATGGAGAATACAGCGCAGCCTGTCCCCCGCCTTTTCCGCCTCGGCGGTTTTGCTCTGCACACCAGTCAGCTGCCTGACACTCACCCAAATGAGCTTCTCCCATTCTCTTGCTCTGTTTTTCATTGCAGGAATTGCAGGAATTGCCCTTGACAAATGCACGCATTTTAACTCATTCACTTGAAACATTCCCTCCCTTGCATCTCTGCAATGCAACCTTGAAGGAGCCTTCTCTGCCTCCAGAAAACTGTCTGTTCCTGCTGTGACCTTCGGGCACAATTTATGAGACCCCCAAGACCATGGCTGATGGTGGCTCCAATTTAAAAGGGAGGAGTGGGGTGGAAGGGGATTTTAACCCCTTCCACTTGCGCTGTTTTCACACTGAACATGGAGCACCCAAAGAGTTTTCTTGGCAGGACCAAAAGTGGGGGATGATTCACAGGGGGGTGATTCAGAGGAGGAAAAAGGAAATGTTTAACAGCACCCCTGCCCGGCATGCCAGGCTCTCCCTTCACCTCTCAGTCCCTGAGACTGAGACCCCTTCCACATATGCAGAATAATGCACATTCAATCCACTTTCACAATTGTTTGAAAGTGGATTTTGCTCTTCCGCACAATAAAATCTAGCTTCAAAGTGCATTGAAAGTGGACTGAAAGTGCATGATTCTGCAAGTGTGGAAAGGGCCTGTATTTTGTAAAAAGAAAAAAAATAAAGCTGCTCTCCACTCGCTCGCAGACTTTAGGTGTCGGTTAGCACAGCTGACGAACTGAGGGTCTTTGCTCTTACGTGTGCCCGAGGTAAGAGAGCAGTTTGACGGTGGGCTACAGGTCTTGTTTTCATTCCAGACTGTGGCACTGAGTCCATTCGTCATCACAATAAAGTTTTCCTGGATTGTCAAACATGCTGCAGAGGTAGCTAAAGGAAGGCAAAGATTCGTACATTAGCTACAGTCCTGGGAGTTCTGCAAGACATCGATGCCCACATTCATTTCTCTATGCAATTTGCAAAGAAATGGAAGATGACCTCAATTCCATTGGTGGAAGACTGGTTGACTCAACTGACAGAATATGCACCTCACGACAAACCATCAAATCAGTTAAATAATAAATTGCTTTAGGATTTTTTAGATAAATGGCAACCACTTGTAAACTACTGACAAACAGAAGAAGACTATAAGAAGTTGATTATATACCTGCAATGTTGACTGTATAGAAAGTAATGATTTCTATTTAAAGATAGGAAGAATTGCATTAATATTGAGAGAGCTAAGAGGAAGTCTTCTATGTATTATCTTGCTTTTGTTCTTTTTTTCAGCACCCTAACAACACCCTTTTAAAAATGTTTCTTGTTTCTTTACTTTTTCTTTCTGTAAACATATATGCACATTTTTGTTCTTTCCCCCCCTGTTATAAGGATTAATGTAAATTCGACTCGATTGTAACTCTATTATTTTTCAAATAAAATAAATTTTAAAAGATTCATTCCGTTACGAAAAGATGACTGAAAGCTCTTTCCTTTTGAAGTGTGCTTGGCCTGGTCATTGGCAGGACACAACAGACCCATGGGTAGTAAGGCTGCTATTCACACTGGGGGGAAGAAGAAGGAGGAGGAGGAGCAGGAGGAGGAGCAGGAGGAGCAGGAGCAGGAGGAGCAGGAGTTTGGATTTATATCCCCCCTTTCTCTCCTGTAAGGAGACTCAAAGGGATTTACAATCTCCTTTCCCTCCCCCCCCCCCACAACAAACACCTTGTGAAATAGGTGGGGCTCAGAGAGCTCCCAAGAACTGTGACTAGCCCAAGGTCCCTCAGCTGGCATGTGTTGGAGTGCACAAGCTAATCTGGTTTCCCCAGGTAAGCCTCCACAGCTCAAGTGGCAGAGAAGGGAATCAAACCTGGTTCCTCCAGATCAGAGTGCGCCTGCTCTTAACCACTATACCACACTTGGGTCGCTTCTATCCACGAGCTGGGAGAGGGTTGAAATGGTGACGCGTGTCTGAGTTTGAAAGGGAGTCAAATGATAGTCACGCTGGCAGGAAGATTCTAGATTCTGGGAGATGTTGCTGTGAATTTGGTAGAGCCTGTGCCCTTTGTAGGGCTGGGAGGGTCCTGAATATTGAGGGTGGGGAGCCTCTGGTGGGAATTCAACAGGGTATAATGCCATAGACCTGGGGTCTGCAACCTGTGGCTCTCCAGATGTTCATGGACTACAATTCCCATCAGGGGCTAATGGGATTTGTAGTCCATGAACATCTGAAGAGCTGCAGGTTACAGACCCCTGCCATAGACTCTACTCTCCAAAGCAGCTGTATTCTCCAGGAGATCTGATCTGTGTAGCCTTGAGATCAGCTACAATTCTGGAAAATCTCCAGCCTCCTCCTGGAGTTTAACCATTTAAGAAAGAACCTGTGTGGCTAATGGTATTATTGTACCAGAATCTCTAATAGTCAATAAACACTCGAACAATTATAAATAAGCTTTTATAATGTGTTATACTGCGAGAGCCAGCATGGTCTAGTGGTGAAAAGCAGGTGGATTCTCATCTGGAGAACCGGGTTCGATTCCCCACTCCTCCACCTGAGTGGCAGAGGCTTGTCTGGTGAACCAGATGTGTTTCTGCACTCCTGCATTCCTGCTGGGTGACCTTGGGCTTGTCACAGTTCTCTCAGAACTCTCTCAGACCCAGCTACCTCACAAGGTGTCTGTTGTGGCGATATGAAGGGAAAGGAGTTTGTAAGCTACCTTGAGTCTCGTTACAGGAGAGAAAGGTGGGGTATAAATCCAAACTACTACTCCTCCTCCTTCTTATAAACTTAACAGTATGGGTTGTCCTTCTTTTTCAATAGAAGATATTGAGATCAGAGCAGAGTAACAGGCCAGAGCCTCTATCCTGGAGAGCCAGTTCGTATATAACAGTGGTGGCAAACCTTTGGCACTCCAGATGTTATGGACTACAATTCCCATCAGCCCTGCCAGCATGGCCGCAGGGGCTGATGGGAATTGTAGTCCATAACATCTGGAGTGCCAAAGGTTCGCCACCACAGTTATATAACAAAGCAAAAAAGAATCTGAAGGATTTTTGGTAGCCTTTTTGAGAAAGGATTTTTTTTGGGGGGGGGGAATTACAAGGGCCATTATGAAGGCTTCATAGAGTCATTCAACAACCGGGGAATGACAGCCCCTGGGCCTATTGTTCGATGTTAATTTGTTGTTGTGAGCCCTTTGCAGAGGGACCATTCGGTTTAAATTTCTTTGTGTCAGTTATCACACCATAATAAGCCTGCGTAGATATTGTTTATGTTATTAAGTTTAACACGGCATAAAAGCTTCTTTATAATTGTCTAAGTGTTTGTTGAATATTAGAGACACTGGTACAATGATGCCATTAGCCATACAGGTGCTTGCTTGGATGGTTAACCTTTGAGCAACCTGCCCCACTGTTATTATGGCTGAACCACCTGGAGTCTGGCAAACCTAGTGCTGGCTTCTGCCTCCTCGTTTACGTGCAGCTGTAAATAGAAAGATCACCTGAGAAAACATCAGTCCAAAAGGAAGTTAGTGGAGCTGCAACCCTAAGGGCACGTTCACATGCAGAATAATGCACTTTCAATCCACTTCCACTTTGCAGCTGGATATTAGGCTCCTTCTGCACATGCAGAATAATGCACTTTCAATCCACTTTAAATCCACTTTGTAGCTGGATTTTACTGTGCGGAAGAGCAAAATCCACTTGCAAACAATTGTGAAAGTGGATTGAAAGTGCATTATTCTGCATGTGCAGAAGTGCCCTCAGGATTGAGGGATCAATAGAAACAAGTGTGGTTATTTACTTACTGGTGGCCGTGGCCGTTGCATTGGGTGGCAAAGTAGTTGTGATTTGGGACTGACGGTTGTCAGTCTTTCTACCTGGAGGGGGGAAACAGAGGAAAAAAATGGAGATGGGTACAATGTGAAAGTATTTATACCCCACATTGTCCTGAAACGATCTTTCTTAATCCTAACCCTTCCCCACTCCAAAATAGGCCCATTCACACAGCAGATTCCCCCTCCCAAATTTGCGAACACACACACATTTAAAATACCATAGGGGCCCCTTCCGCACATGCAGAATAATGCAGTTTCAATCCACTTTCACAATTGTTTGCAAGTGGATTTCGCTATTCTGCACAGTAAAATCCAGCTGCAAAGCAGATTGAAAGTGGATTGAAAGTGCATTATTCTGCATGTGCGGAACGGGCCATAGACAGACAGCTAGAAGGGCAGGGCAGGATTCTGAGAAAGGAAATGGCTGATGGAAAAGGTTCAGGTCTGGTCTACACACAATATACCAAAATTTAGTGGAGGAACACACACACACACACACACACACACACACACACACACACACACACACACACACACACACACACACACGTACGTTAAAAAAAACCCAGCAAATTCAAAATCAGGACATTGGAATGAAAAGAAGGTGGGCATGTCAAAATGCGAGGGGAAGTTGAACCAATGGAATCTGCCTGCCAGGAGCTTGCAAAGGGAAACACAGCAGCAGCCCAGAAAAAAGACCTCACTTAGCTACTCCTATTATTAATTATTTATTGAAGGTTACTGCTGCTATAGTTTTAAGGTTTTGTATTATTTTTAACAGGGGCTATTCGATTTGTTTTATTGGGTTGTTGTTTGTTGTTGTACACCGCCCTGAGCTCTCCGGGGGTAGGGCGGTTTGTCAAATCGAATTAATAATAATAATAATAATAATAATAATAATAATAATAATAATAATAATAATAATAATAATAATAATAATAATAATAATAATAATAATAATAATTAAATGGAGAAATACAATAAGAAGGCAATTAATACTTGAAGTGATTTGCCTGTAGTCACAGCTACACTGCTGGCATAATTAACTGGACACAAGCCGAATTGGACATCCTGGACCCAAGAAAAACAAGGAAAATTATGACCAATCAATGTCGAGGCACTGCATCCAAGAAGTGATGTAGACAGACTCTGCACCTAGCAAGGGTCAGAAGGAGGAAGAGGACTGCTCCAGGTCAAGCAATCCAGTAGAGGAAGAGAAAAGAGAGGCCTGGCGAAAGGAATATGCATCCAAGAAAGTCAAAGAGCCAGCATTGAAAAGAAGTCCACAAGGCTGAGGATGCTGACAAGCCAAAAGAATCAAAGAGAGTATAGAGGAGTCCACAGCAGTTTAAAACCACAGAAAGGGGCAGTGGCTAAACAAGCCACTCCATGGGCAGGTACTTTAAGAACATTGGAAGGGAAGGTTGACAGCAAGCAAACGAGCATTAGGGAGTAGGCTCCAGAAGGGGGGAACTCCTAAAGAAAGAAACTGAAGGAGCCTGAATTTTTTTTTTTGCTGCCCAGGAGCAAGCATTACTGAGACAAATGCAATAAAGACACGAATCGAAAAGGATCCCTACAATGACCCAAAGTGCCGTCTCTGCAAAGGTGTGATGAAGCGAAGCAATTGGAGCACATCATCTGCTGCTGTAAGAAAATAGCCCAAACTGACATTTATCTCGAGAGCGTCACAATAGGCTAGCAGCAATGGTGCACTGGAACCTTTGCAAAGAAAAGTCACAGGCCTGCCCTGTAGCAAGACCTGGTATGAGCACAAGCCAGAGAAGTCCACAGAGAAAATGAAAAGAAGCAAAAAATACTCTGGGACTTTAGAATACAGACAGACAGACACCCTGGCACACAACACCCCAGACATAACAGAGAGTGATAGAGAAGAAACATGTTTGGATCATAGATGTTTGCTGTATTAGCCAGTTGACCAACTTTAAGGAGTCAGAGGACAAAAGAGCTGGAGAAAAAGATCACAAAATACAAGGACCTACAAATTGAAGTTGAGCGATTGTGGCAAAAAGAACAACAGTAATCCCACTAGTAGTCGGTGCTCTAGGAGGAATCCCAAGAAATCTTGAAAAACATCTGGAAAGCCTAAACTTGGACAGAACATCAGTCCACATGCTGCAGAAAGCAGCACTTCTAGGAACTGCACATATTCTACGCAAATACCTCTAATATCCTAGGTCCTTGGGAAGGACTCGATATTCAGAGATGAATTCCAGACACTTGTGCTGTGTTGTTATGTGAATAATAATAATAATAATAATAATAATACCGTGTTTCCCCGAAAATAAGACAGTGTCTTATATTAATTTTTGCTCCCAAAGATGTGCTATGTCTTATTTTCAGGGGATGTCTTATTTTTCTGTGTTCTGTTCGTCGGGCATGCTTCCAAACAAAAACTTTGCTACGTCTTACTTTTGGGGGATGCGTTATATTTCGCACTTCAGCAAAACCTCTACTATGTCTTATTTTCAGGGGATGTCTTATATTCGGGGAAACAGGGTAATAATAATAATAATAATAATAATAATAATAATAATAATAATAATAATAATAATAATAATAATAATAATAATAATAATCACCATAATGGCCTGGCTGAAGAAACAGCAGCGGTACCTGGGAAGCGAAAAACAGAACGTGACACATGTGGAATTTCGGATTTTTATATCCCAGGAAGCTTCCTTTGTGGTAGAAGAGAGTTGGCGTGGTAGAGTGGTTAGTGTCAGGTTGTCCTGAGAGTAGGGGTGCCAATCTCCAGGCAGGATCTGGGGATCCCCTGGAGTTACAGTTCTTCCCTAGGCCACATAAGCTCTCCTGGAGCAAATGGATGCTTTGGCTGATGGACTCTATGGCATTGCATCCCATCAAAGTCCCTGTTCTCAAAGTCCCTGCCCACCCCAAATCTCCAAAGGTTTCCTTACCTGGTTCTGACAACTTTATCTCCCAACTCCTCCCAGCGGCAACCCTACTGGAGTGACCTGGGTTCAAATTCCCCCTCTGGGCCTAGCCAAGCAAGATATTTTCCACAGGTGACCACAAATGTCATGCCTATCCAGTTAGACCCTAAGAAACCAGGAAGATGAGTTGGCCTGCCATTGCCTACTGCACCCTGCGCTGCTAAAAACACTGCTGTTCTTGTCTCACCCTCTTCTGCCGCCCCGGTTTAGGAGGGAAGCAACATGCATGTGTAACCCCCATGCTCAGAATGGGTTGACCCAGAAAGGGGTGGAGACCCAAAGCAGGTAGAGGCTGCAGACCTCATGTAGTTTGGAGGAGACAAGGATACCAGACTCGGACCTTGATTTGTATAAGCCCTTAACACCTTGTGAAGGGTTTTTTATGTTTGTAATGGGTGAGAGTTCTCCTGAAAACCTTCATCATGTTGAATCCTGTTCATCAAGCCCTTGGAGTCTTCAGGAGCCAACCCACTTGCAGGAAGAATTGGACTTGGCAATATCAGAAGACTGTAAATATAAGGACTTGAAAATGCAACCGGAACAGGACCTTGAAGTGTGATGTTAAATGTTGATGTTGTATGTTATATGTTAAGAAAGTAAACCATTTTGTTTTGTTTTTAATTTGTTGTTGCAAACTCATTCCAAGTTCTGCCCCACAGAACCCACAGATAGAGGTTACACATGCTGTCCTTCCTTTCCACTCTCTCCTCACCTTCCTCTTTTCACCTGAGTTGGGGCCCAGCACTGTCTCAGAATTGCCCCTAATCTCCAGGTTACAGAGATCGGTTTTACCTTGAAGAAAATGGCAGCTTTCAAGAGCAGACTGTTTGGCATCACATTTTTGGAGAGCCCCTCCCCAAACTCTGCCCTGCCTAAACGCTGCCCCCAATTTCTCAGATTTTTCCAGACTGGTTGTGGTGCGCTGCTCCCTGAACCCCCAGAGCCTGTGGCAAACTGGCATATCTTCAGGGAGAGCCAGAGGACCTGTAAGCAGACCTGTGGAAATATCTGGTGAGGTGCTCCGTCGTGAAATTCCCGGAGTGACCTTTGGTTGGTCCCTTTCCAAGACTAATCTACCCCTCAGGATTGCTGTGATGATAAATTGCAGAAGGGAAGGGTGGCCTCCCAGGACCCCTTGAAAGGAGGGCGAGGTAAACATCAGACAGACAGCCCGTGGCATTGTGCTTCACACGAGTAGACGCCCACTATTTGACATTCATGCAAGTCAGGGCTCCGCTCTAAAATTTGAATTTGCTGCCTTTAACACCATTCAAAGCAGTTCCAGTTCTGACTCTGCACCTTACATGTTGTTCAAAAGTTAAACTCCAGCTTCCCGGACAATGAGGGCTGTGTTCGCCTTCTTCCCGCCTCGCCCTTTCTAGCGCCGGAGATAAGAGACCAGCTTTAATTCCCAGAAGGAACTAGATTTGCATTTTTCTCCACGTTTCAGTGGCGCTGGGTCAGCGGGAGGGCTCTGACTTTTGAGTCTTGATACATGCCTCTAAGTTCTCTCTGTGCTGGTGCAACAGTTACGGAAAGGTGGCGTGGGATCATGTCTGCTGGCTTTGCTCCACCTGGATGTGTTAATCTCTTTTCTGCTGTCTGAAGCAGGGTGATTCATTCTACCCCCATCCCCCTTCCCCCAAAGCTCCACCACCTGCTTATGCGAACCAAACCAAACCCACCAGCAGGCCAGTTTTAGATGATTGAGTTTAGCAATTTTTTTGTTTGTTATTATTTACATTGTAAGCTGCCTTGAGTTTCTGTAAGGTAAAAAGGTGGCTAATAAATGTTTTAAATAAATTCCAGTAGGAATGTAGGAGTGCAGGAATGCATCTGGTTCACCAGGTAAGCCTCTGCTACTCAGGTGTTGTAGTGGGAAATTGAACCCGGTTCTCCAGATTAGAATCCACCTGCTCTTAACCCAGTGGTGGGATCCAAAAATTTTAGTAACAGGTTCCCATGATGGTGGGATTCAAACTGTGGCGTAGTGCCAATGGGGCTGGGCGGGGCACGATGTGGGAGTGACCGGGCATTCCGGGGGGCAGGGCATTCCTGGGCGGGGCTGTGGCAAGGACGCAGCCGCTGCGCCGGTCCTTGGGTGGGAAACAAATGCACGCAGGCGCAGGCTGCCACACACGCCGGTGCACCTCCTGCTAGACTGCTTCAAGTTCTGCGCGCTACTGCTGAGAGGAGGGGCGTAACTGAGGCAAAAATCACGTGGCAAAATCACCAATTAGTATAACCCCCGCTCGGCACACACAAATAATTAGTAACCTACTCTCAGGAACCGGTGAGAACCTGCTGGATCCCACCTCTGAACCCAGTTCTCCAGATTAGAATCCACCTGCTCTTAACCACTACACCACACTGGTTCTGTAAAGCCGTGCCCAGGTGTAAGCAGCTAGGATTGAGACTGGATGTTGCTGCATGTAAAGTGTGTCTTCCACTGCTTAGTTACCATCTAAAGTTTTGGCTAGTTGTGTTTGGGAGGGAGGCAGAAAAGTTAACCAAGCCCTTCAGAGCTCTTCTGATGTGATGTTCGCAGTACATGTTCGCAGTACAGCAAAGCTATATGCACTTGAAGAGCTGGTATGCAGCCACGTGAAATGTCACCTAAGGTTTTCCAGACTGTACGGCTGTGGTCTGGTAATTTTTGCTCCTAACATTTCACATGCATCTATGGCTGGCATCTTCAGAGGCACGTCACGCTAAGAAGTGTTTCTCTCTGTAGCAAAGTTTTAAATGGGCAGGCGAAACACGAGGAGTAAAACCTAAAAGACAGTGGCCACACAGTCTGGAAAACTCACAACAGCCAGTTGGTTCCGGCTACGAAAGCTTTCGACAATACGCTGTCACCTACGCCCTGTGCCACTATTATCAAATCAAATCCTGTGGTCTGAGTCGGGATCGGCAATGAAACAATGGTCTCTTTCTAACTTCCAGTCTTACATTATGGGAAAAGATAGACATTGTGACACAAGGACACGCAAAGAGAAAAGAAAATGTCCCAGCCATTTCCTTTGACCCCCACCAGATCAGCTTTACAGAAGGACCAGGTATTGCCAGAACAGCAGTGCAGAGGTGGGATCCAGCAGGTTCTCACCAGTTCCCGAGAGTGGGTTACTAATTATTTGTGTGTGCCGAGAGGGGGTTACTAATTGGGTCTGCTTTTCCGTTAGAAATTCCATTAGGTCCAAAAATCATAAAATCCTGTTGTTTCCCATGTGGCTGGTTAGCGAAGGTAGAAAACGGGATAATTCTCCCTGTTGGGCTGTTTTAAAAACATGTTTTAGAAATATGGTAAAGTTCCTTGTTTAAGGAAAGTATCCTTCTTTTGATTTCTAGAAACAAAATTAAGTATTTGAAAGTATTAAGTATTTGACAGGCAGTCAATTAGAGGAGAAGTCGTTGTTTCTGTTGGCAGTAGATGATGGGACTTGCTATAATGAGTCTAAATTATGGACAGAAAGATGCCAGCTGGAAATTAGGGACTTTTTTTAACAGTAAGAGTTTTTTACAGTAACAGAGAAATTATTAATGCCCCGCCCCCGGAATGCCCAGCCACGCCCCCGTCATGCCCCGCCCAGCCCCATTGGCGCTACGCCACTGTTTAAATCCCACCACCATGGGAACCTGTTACTAAAATTTTTGGATCCCACCACTACAGCAGTGGCTATTTCTTTTATGTACAAAGACCAGCTAATAGCTGCAGAATACAGGATTACATCAGTTTGCAGGGAACTTCTTAGTAAGAGAGGCAAAAAGCTAGCCGCTCCTTTGGAGCCTCCTTCCCTGCAAATTAGCATCCATCCCATGCCCTCACCTCCTGGTCCAGGTGTATTTGAGCATCTGCTGCTTTGGTGAATAGGGGCTGTTTGTGAAAGAAACAATTAAATCCCAACGGACAGAATTGAGGTTTATGGTACAAACACACTTATACATGCTTTCCAAAATTAGCAGGGCCACTCAGCCCCCTGGCCTGTTCTGTCCACAACTCCCCATCCCTCCCCCAAACTATGGCAAAAAGAAGAAAAAAGATTTATACCCCTTTTCTGTCCTGCAAGGAGGTTCAATGGGGCTCACAAACTCCTTTCCCCAAAACATACCCCTTGTGAGGTAGGTGCGGCTGAGAGAGTTCCGAAGAACTGTGACTAGCCGAAGGTCATCCAGCAGCTTCATGTGTAGGAGCAGACAAACAAATCCAGTTCACCAGATATGAGTCTGCCACTCATGTGGACGAGTGGGGGAATCCAACCCAGTTCTCCAGATGAGAGCCCATCTGCTCTTAATCACTACACCATGCTGGCTCTCTACTCTGGAAACACAGGTAACCAAAAGTCTCAGCAAAAGTTTTGCCCGTCTTATTAAAACCAAATGTGTTCATGTCTTTTAACCACCGTTCTCATTGTTCTTTCCCCAAAGTCCTAGACTATTGACTCATTAGTAAACTCTTCTCTTTCAAAGGAGACCTGACGGTCTCTTTAAATCTGCTTCATTGACTTCTTTATGCTCCCCCTGCCTCACCAAGTGGTGAGAAGTTCTAATCTAAAGGTAGGCACTTATCTGTGCAATTTGGCTTTGGAAGACAGAACAACAGCAGTATTTGCTTTATTTAGAAGCAAAGCCCAGATGGAGGCATTCCTACAGAGCAGTAAATCTGTTGCTCCATCTCAGATCTCCAGAGAGAGAGAGAGGGGGGGGGGGTTGGATCCTATCCTACCCAACCCTAAAGTACCAAGGTCCTCATTCAGTTAGCCACTTCCTTTGCTGTTATAGACAGAAGATCTGATTGCAGATTTCCAAAGTGTCATCTAGTGTGGTTCTCAAAAAATGAAATAGTTTGGGAACCTATGTTATGATACTTGTATACATTACTTGTATAGTAAGACATTAATAATAGCAATGTAGAATCTGATTTGCAACACTTAGATGTACTGTTTAAAATATTTATTATCATCTGCATCAATAGTTATTATTACTTATGTAAAATTTAAGCATGAAGCATTTAAACACATAGTATGTAGTATATATATTATAGTTCTTATCTGTTCTCCGCATTGACTTATTACTATGTACATTGACTTATTACTTTGTACATCACTGCATTTCAAAAACCAATAAAAATATAATTTAAATTTAAAAATGAAATAATTTGGGACAAGTCCCATTTATTCCCTCGGTGCCATTTATTTGTTTGGAATATTTAGATATCCATGGGTGTTTCCCCACTCTCCACGATCCCCCCCTATGCCGCAGGTGATGCTGCTTCCTCCAGTAGCGGCATTCCTGGCGCGGCTTCCGGGCGTCCCCATACAACCCTTCACGCTTCTTGCACGAGTAGTCATCATAAACGCTGGCCTTGCGTTTACAAGAGCACCAGGGATGCCACGTGCTGAGGGGGGGCGACAGCGTCCGAGTCGGGGCAGCTGCGCTGTCACCGCCCCTGTCGTGGGGAGTGCCGGGAGACCCCGCGCTACTTGAGGAGAGTAGCGCGGGGCTTAAGGTAAGTGGGGAAAGGCCCCATGTTTCCTCCAAGCATCTCAGGACCGAAGGTGAGTCAAAAGATTTGTATTTGAAGTGGACATCCAGACCTAGCCATACAATTCAAAATAGCTTCTGGCCCCCAAGAATTCTCGTGATAGGTATTTCAGGTTCTGACATCACTGAAGTCTGAGCCCCATCATTTCCAGAGAGAGTTTGCCCCATCCCTCTGCTGATTGAAACCCCATCTAGCATTCAATGGCATCAAAACTGACCCAATGCTGAGAGGGAAAGGTGCGGGTAGGGGAGCCCAGATGACGGAGAAAATGGTAGCTGATAAATCATGGCTAGAGAAAAAGGAGGAGGGGAAAGAATACAATGGTTGATATATATTTTCAGTTGGTGTCTAGACTCAGAAGAGAATTAAAACTACAGGGAGGGATATTACGCGAAATGTCAAACTTTGAGAAAATGGTAGCTACCTCAATCGTATACAACTCTGTCTTTCAGATCCTAAGGAACTGCATCCAGTCACACTGGGCCTAGATCTAATTGGGTAGAGCATTCCACCAAGTGGGGACCTGGGCCAAGAGAGCCATCGCTCCACGCCTCCTTGCTCTTTCTAAACCAACCAGCCAACACCAACAGGAGCTAGAAGAAGCGCATGAGAGTCAATCTGTGCTCCCTTCTATGGTAGCTGCAGCTGGTGAAGGAAGAAGTTCACATGTCACCAGGAAGGACCGATCAGCTTCTCCAATGTGATGTCAATGCTAACTTCATTTTGATCCTATGAAACTCATCTCACTCTTTCTCTTTTCCTCTTCCTGCCCGAGTGGCTCCTTTTTTGGAGTTGGCCAGCATGAGGACAATGACCTATGTCAGTGATGGCGAACCTATGGCACGGGTGCCAGAGGTGGCACTCAGAGCCCTCTCTGTGGGCACGCACAAACAGAGTCATCTCCACACACAGAGAGACAGACACATATCTAGGCTGGCCTGGGCCACTGGGCTCGATTATTAGTATTAAACCTAAGACCTAGTTTTGGGGAAGTAGTGTGGGTAACCCTGTTAAGCACTGTTAAACCCCACTGATTTTCATGCAAAGAAGAAAAGTGTGATCCTTCACCTGGGAGTAAGCTCGGTTACTGGCAACGGAGCTTGCTTCTGAGTAAACCCTCCTAGGGTTGTGATTCACCCATTGGAAGAGTTGCACGATTGCTTCAAAGCAAAGCCACCGACTACCACCAAGCTTACTCCTGAGTAACGCATGCCTCGGAGCCAACCATTTTTTGTTTACTAAAGCCTCAGTATTCGGGTTAAATTGCGGTGTTGGCACTTTGCGATAAATAAATGGGTTTCGGGTTGCAATTTGGGCACTCGGTTTTCGAAAAGGTTCGCCATCACTGACCTATGTAATAGGAGCTATTTGGGAGGGGGGGGGGAAACCCGGGATATGGTCATCGTATTATCTACCTGCAACTGCTTCTGGTGGGCAATGACCGTTTAAACAGGGATATCCCAGTCATTGGTTTAGATGCAGCTAAATCCAAACTGGGAATAGCTCTTCAGAGAGATACTAGTACCAAAAGAGAGAGGCAAAGAGCAGCTTTTTAAGAACTCACCAGCAGGAAGGACAACCAAGTTCTCTCTTGGGAAAAGATGGTAGCTGCCATCAGAAAAATAAACCACAGGTCCCCCCCAAAGGGAGCTACGATTCAGCTATGGCCACGTTGTGATTCTTCCTCTCCACTGGGCTACGATCTGGCTATGACCGCCTTGTGATTATTTCTCTCCACCTGCTCTCTTCTGTTTGGGAGGTTTCTGTGTCTCCTCCCCTTTCCACAGTCGAGGAGGAAATAGTTCACCCACTTTCAGCACCCGCTGACTCTTTCAGGCAAACAGAGGGCCGGTTTGATGATAGTATATGAATGTAATCAATAGGAAAACAGGGGTATGGGCTTCTCAGCAAAAGTCAAAGGGAGGAGAACCACCAATTCAGAGGGGCAGGAATAGGGTCCACTTAGCTGCAAGAGAGGGCTAAGCATCAAAGATACTGAAAAGTGAGGAAGTGGCCAATATTTCCTTTTTTGGACACCCGGTTCCCTCTCTTTACATCAAGCTATCCCAGAAATACAGAGCATCAATATCTGGAACGAAGACCGGGTCCGCTTTGAGTACCCTGTTTCCCCAAATATAAGTCATCCCCGGAAAATAAGACGTAGTAGAGGTTTTGCTAAAGTGTGAAATATAAGGCATCCCCCGAAAGTAAGACGTAGCAAAGTTTTGTTTTGGAAGCATGTCCGACGAACAGAACACAGAAAAATAAGACATCCCCTGAAAATAAGACATAGCGCATCTTTGGGAGCAAAAATTAATATAAGACACTGTCTTATTTTCGGGGAAACACAGTATTATCCTGTACAATTGCAGTGAATCGAAACCAGTTTCATATTCGTTGCCACAGTTTAATTCAACCAATGCTGGGAATCGTCACCTGTGGCCCACGTTACGTTGGGCCTTCATTCATCTCTCACAGGACAGCGCCGCTGACAATTGTGTGAGGGGAAATCAAGAAGGTTATCTTGACTGTACGTTTCGAATGAAGACTTGACCAAAGTTGCTTATGGACTATGTGTGAGGATTATGCAAAGTACCTGCATTCCCAGTGTTTTCTTCGCAGGAAGGCTAACACTTGGCGATAGAACAGGTACTTTGCATGCAAAATGTCACAGGTTGAATCCTTAACATCTTCACTGGACAAGATCTCAGGTATCAAGGGTTGGGAAAGACCTCTCTACTTCTGAGAGAGCCATAGGAAGTCACAGAAGATGGTACTGTCCTTGGTTGACGGGTGGTCTTCCTTAGTAGGTCTGGTATATATTTATTATTATTTATAAACTAGGCTCTTGCAAGGAATCATGGGAGTGGAGAACAATTTGGAAATGGGCCCCAAACCGTCCCCTTTCAGGAGTCTCTATTTTTCCAGGGATTTGGGCAAGTTAGCGGGAGCTTAGGTAGCTAGAGAAAGCTTGATGACTTACTCATGACAAGAAACTTAAGAACATAAGAACATAAGAACAAGCCAGCTGGATCAGACCAGAGTCCATCTAGTCCAGCTCTCTGCTACTCGCAGTGGCCCACCAGGTGCCTTTGGGAGCTCACCTGCAGGATGTGAAAGCAATGGCCTTCTGCGGCTGTTGCTCCCGATCACCTGGACTGTTAAGGCATTTGCAATCTCAGATCAAAGAGGATCGAGATTGGTAGCCATAAATCGACTTCTCCTCCATACATCTGTCCAAGCCCCTTTTAAAGTTATCCAGGTTAGTGGCCATCACCACCTCCTGTGGCAGCATATTCCAAACACCAATCACACGTTGTGTGAAGAAGTGTTTCCTTTTATTAGTCCTAATTCTTCCCCCCAGCATTTTCAATGTATGCCCCCTGGTTCTAGTATTGTGAGAAAGAGAGAAAAATTTCTCTCTGTCAACATTTTCTACCCCATGCATAATTTTATAGACTTCAATCATATCCCCCCTCAGACGTCTCCTCTCCAAACTAAAGAGTCCCAAATGCTGCAGCCTCTCCTCATAAGGAAGGCGCTCTAGTCCCTCAATCATCCTCATTGCCCTTCTCTGCACTTTTTCTATCTCTTCGATATTCTTTTTGAGATGTGGCGACCAGAACTGAACACAGTACTCCAAGTGCGGTCACACCATGGCTTTATATAAGGGCATGACAATCTTTGCAGTTTTATTCTCAATTCCTTTCCTAATTATCCCCAACATAGAGTTTGCCTTTTTCACAGCTGCCATGCATTGAGTTGACATTCCCATGGAACTATCAACTAAGACGCCCAAATCCCTTTCCTGGTCTGTGACTGATAGAGCCCTACGGGGATGGGGCGGTATAATAAATCGAAAAAAATAAATAAATAAATAAATAGCACTGACCCCTGTAGCGTGTATGTGAAGTTTGGATTTTTTGCCCCTATGTGCATCACTTTACATTTTGCTACATTGAACTGCATTTGCCATTTCTTAGCCCACTCACCTAATTTATCAAGGTCCGCTTGGAGCTCTTCGCAATCCTTTGCGGTTCTCACCACCCTATATAATTTGGTATCATCTGCAAACTTGGCCACCACGCTACCCACCCCTATTTCCAGGTCATTTATGAATAGGTTAAAGAGCACTGGTCCCAAAACGGATCCTTGGGGGACACCACTCCCTACATCTCTCCATTGTGAGAATTTCCCATTTACACCCACTCTTTGCTTCCTGTTTCTCAACCAGTTTTTAATCCATAGGAGGACTTCCCCTCTTATTCCTTGATTGCTGAGTTTTCTCAATAGTCTCTGGTGAGGAACTTTGTCAAAAGCCTTTTGGAAATCCAAGTAGACAATGTCCACTGGTTCCCCCTTATCCACATGCCTGTTTACACCCTCAAAGAACTCTAGTAAGTTTGTAAGACAGGATTTGCCTCTGCAAAAGCCATGCTGACTCTTTCTCAGCAGGTCTTGCTTTTCTACATGTTTTATAATTTTATCTTTAATGATAGATTCTACTAATTTACCAGGAACAGATGTCAAACTGACTGGCCTGTAATTTCCTGGGTCCCCTAGATCCTTTCTTAAAGATTGGTGTGTGACATTGGCCATCTTCCAGTCTTCAGGGATGGAGCCTGATTTCAGTGGGATAAGTTGCATTATTAAAAGAGAGAAGATCAGCAATTTCATGCTTGAGCTCTTTAAGAACTCTTGGGTGAATGCAATCTGGGCCAGGGATTTGGTAACATTTAGTTTATCAATGGCTGCCAGAACTTCTTCCCTTGTCTACCACTATCTTTAGCTAGTTCCTCTGATTCGGCCTCCTAAGAAGCTTGGTTCTTGTCTAGGGTGCAGGAATGTTCCTCACCTCCTCTTGGGTGAAGACAGATGCAAAAGAATTCATCTCAGCTTCTCTGCAATCTCCCTGCCATCTTTTAGCACACCCTTTGTTCCTTTGTCCCTTCTAACGGGCCTACCGGGTTTCCCTTTGCTGGCTTTCCCCTGCTTTTGATGTACTTGAAGAATTCCGTTTGTTGCTTATCTTGATGTTCGCAGCCATGCGTTCCTCATAACTCCTTTTTTTGCCTCCCTTACAGCTAACTTCTGCTTCTCTTTTACCACCATTTGTGTTCCTCTCATATTCTTCTATCAGTCAAACTGGAACTTCCATTTTCTAAAAGACATTTTCTTTTTTCTGATAATTTCCTCAACCTCCTCTTGTTAACCATGGTGGCTTTCTTTTGGACTGGGTGCTGCCTTTCCTAACCTGCGGAACACATTCCAGCTGAGCTTTTATTACTGTGTTTTTAAATAACCTCCAAGCATCCTGGACAGTTTTGACTCTCTTGATTTTCCCTTTCAGCTTCCTGCGCACTATCCCCCTCATCTTTGAGAAATTTCCCTTTCTGAAGGCGAATGTAACTACATTAGTAGTTGTCACTTGTTCGCATGCAGAGATACTGAATCTGACAGCATTGTGGTCGCTGTTCCCTATCGACTCAACAACACTGACTTCCCGCACCAGGTCCTGGGTCCCACATAGAATTAGATCTAGGACAGTGATGGCGAACCTTTTCGAGACCGAGTGCCCAAACTGCAACCCAAAACCCACTTATTTATCCCAAAGTGCCAAAAAGGACATTTAACCTGAATACTGAGGTTTTAGTTAAGAAAAAATGGTTGGCTCGGAGGCGTGCGTTACTAGGGAGTAAGCTTGGTGGTAGTTGTTGGCTTTGCTTTGAAGCAACCATGCAACTCTTCCAACGGGTGAATCACGACCCTAGGAGGGTTTACTCAGAAGCAAGCCCCATTGCCAGCAACCGAGCTTACTCCCAGGTAAAGGATCACGTTTTAGTTCTTTGCATGAAAATCAGTGGGGTTTAACAGCGCTTAACAGGGTTGCCTACACTGCTTCCCCAAAACTAGGTCTTAGGTTTAATGCTAATAATCGAGCCCAGCGGCCCAGGCCAGCCTAAATGTGTATGTGGGGGGGGGGGGCGATTCCCCCGCCACATGATGAACTCTGTTTGTGCGTGCCATAGGTTCGCCATCACTGATCTAGGATCACCTCTCCCCTGGTTGGTTCCACAACCATCTGCTCTAAGCCACAGTCATTTAGCATATCCAGGAATGCTCTCTCCTTACTATGACCTGAACATGCATTTTTCCAGTTTATATGGGGATAGTTAAAATCACCCATTACCACTACATTTTTGTGTTTTGTTGGGCCTCTCTTAATTTCTTTTTTTCCATCTCAGTGAATCCTCTTTGTGCACTTTTGTGGGTCAGGGGACGATAATATATTCCTAATATTAAACTTGTTCTTCACACCTTGGTATTGATATCCACAGGTGATTCTGCAGGGAAACCCAGCTCCCTTGCATTAGTCAATTTTATGTGACACTATGCTCTCTTTTATGTAAAAGCTGGGCAACTCCACCCCCAATGCGCCTCTGGTCCTATCCTTCCTATAGGAGCCTGTAGCCTTGGTATATAACAGCATCCCACTGGTTCTCCTCATTCCACCATGTCTCTCTTGTAATGCCCACTTATATCAAGGTCCTCCCTTCAAAACTCTGTACTCCAGCTCCCCATTTTAGGGTCGTAAGGCTATTTCTACTTCATTAGGCATAGAGACACCTTGTATACCTCCTGCTCTGCCTCTGTCCTTAACCTGGGATTTCATGTGCTTTTACCCTCAAGTCTTTTGTAGACACCATCCCTTGTCACATACACATTGCTATGTTCCTTGCTTTGTATGTGGTTGGATTTAGAAAAAACCTCCTCTCTCTGTCTGCCATCCCCATAGATAGCTCGTATTCGAACCAAGTCACCTCAGCTCCTGGTCGGCTTTCCCCCAGGGCTCACAGTTTCTCTTAAAAAAAGCTGTTCTTGCCACCTTTTTAATGTTGAGCACCAGCAGCTCTGGTTCCTTCTTTGGTTAAGATGAAGCCCTCGTCTCCTTTTGTACAGGCCTGCCTTGTCCCAAAAGGTCCCCAGTTCCTGACAAATCTGGAAACCCTCTGCCTTACACACCACCTTCTCATTCACGCATTGAGACCTCCTGCTGTATCTCCGCTTGCCTTAGCTCGGGCCTCTCTGGCGCTAAAGTGGAACAGGTAGCATTTCTGAGAATGCCACCTTGGGGGGGGGTCCTGGACTTCAACCTGTTACCTAGCAACCTAAATTTAGCTTCCCAGAACCTCCCAGCTACATTTCCCAATGTCGTTGGTGCCACTGTGGGACCAATACAACTGCTGACTCCACCCCAGCACTGTCTAAAAGCTCATTATCCTAGACGAAGCGTGATGACATCCGCAACCTTCTCGCATCTAGGCAGTGCAAGCAAGTCACCAGTGCGGTCATCACGCCTCTCACAAACCCAACTCTCTATATTATTTCTAATGATCGAATCACCCACTATGAGGGAGCCTCCCCCACCTCCCCTGAGTGGGTATCCTCAGTGCGAGAGGGTATCTTTGATCACCGAAGCTAAGGAAGGGGTCCCATCTAAGGGAGCATCTTCCAACCTCAGACTGGCACCCTCCGGCCCCCAAGACCTTCATTCTCCATGACATCTGGAAGAGATGTCACCTTGAGAGTGGTGATCCGCTGTTAGGGTCCCTGAAAAAAAAAAGCCTCTGCTCTGTCACCCTCTCTACCTCTTTTCAGCTTCTCCAGTGTCTGCCACCTTGGCTCTCAAGAGAACGCGAACACGCTTCCTTTTGAGTGCCAGGAGTTTCCTCATTGCAGCGTAGGAGCACACCCACGACTTCTGGGTCCTAGTGGCAGATAGTCATACATGTGACACTTCCAGTGTAAAACACTGGAAAGCCCCCCATCCCCCTCTGCTGGCTTCCCTCCTTGCCTTCATATCTGATTTTGTTTAGATATTTAAATATTAAACTTTTAGTCAATGCCCCCTGGAGCTATCTGTACCTACTATCCCTCAAGAAATGTCCTTATTGATTTAAAAACAAACAAAAAAAAACAAAATTGAACTGAACTAAAGAGTGACTCACCTCAGGAGCCCCACCTCTGAGCAGCCCAGGATAAAGAGGAACCTCTGTTAAGCCCTGTTAAGCTCCACCTCTCAGTAGCCTTACAGGGAGAAAAAGAGATAACCCCTGCAAACCCCTGTTAAAATACACTGTTTTGAAAGATGTTTTAAAAGATGTGGCTTTGAGAAAAGCCTTCCAAATGAACACCAGAGCTCACTGCTCTTCCTGGCCCAGTCTTCTTCTCCACTGCTTCTCCTCTCTGCTGGTTCCAGAGACTTAGAACATCCCATGGCATAAAATGTTTATGAGAACCTACAAGATGCAATGAAGGCAGCATCTCTTGATCTCACAACAAGAGAGGGTTTTTGTGAGGCACAGTTCAAGCAGGGCTCCTCCCCACCTCTGCTTCTGCCTTCCTGATGATCAGGAGGGTTTTCAAAACTTTATTTCAGACAAGCCTCTCTCTTCTTTTGCTGTAGCAGCAGCCAGAGAGAGAGAGAGAGTGTGTGTGTGTGTGTGTTTGTTTGTGTGAATGTGAAGGGAGGGGGATAGCTGAAGTGTTGAGACTCCTCTTTGTGATGAGATCTGTGCCTTCAAGACTGCTAGTGGGTGGAGTTAAGAAAACCCAACGGTCCAGAGCTTGTTTGAGGCTTCAGCAAGCGGCTGCAGGGTAGGCACTGGACTGCCTCCTCACATGTAAGCAGAGAAATGTGAGGAGAGCCCTCTGCAAGCCCAGTCCACAGAGAATAGCCTCAAGGTAAGCGTTCCGTGTGTTATGGACCACATAGTACTTTCTGAGCTTCAGATCCTCACATGATGACAACATTGGAAAGAAAGGCCAAAAATAAAGATGCAAGTGGGTAGACAGATCCCCGGCCGAGTGTTTAACAATGAAAAAAGAGAAAGCATGAGTTCTGAAGTGTTTAATGGAAGAGACAGGAAGGAACAATAACCAGCACGGGAACTCAAGTAGTCGATTTCCTCACACGCGGCACTCCAACAAGCCGGACTGTCAGTAGGCAGTGGTAAGGTATTTGAGGAAGTTTCCTATAAAGCAGGGGTGTCAAACATGCTGTCTGGAGGCCAGATTCAGCCCCTTGATGGGGGGTTATCAGGCCCATGAGTCAGTTGAGGTAACCTTCCCCCACCCCCCACTCTCGATCTGGAACAAGGTTGGGAACGTTGGGGGGAGAGTTGTCTCAGCTGGCTCACGGACCTGATAAGTCCTCTCAAGGCAGCGACCCCACCCTGCTGCAGGCTCGCCAGGTCAGGCATTCCCCCCCCCCGTCAGTGCCATTCTGGGGCCAGCCAAAGCAGCCACCCCCCAGCCCCAGGGCCTGACCCAACCAAGTCACATTTATGTCCTATCTGGCCCACGTAACCAATGAGTTTGACTTTGCTGCTGTAAATTGTAGCCTAGGTCTGTGGTGGCGAACCTTTGGCACTCCAGATGTTATAGACTACAATTCCCATCAGCCCCTGCCAGCATGGCCAATTGGCCATGTGGGAAGGGGCTGGTGGGAGTTGTAGTCCATAACATCTGGAGTGCCAAAGGTTCGCCACCAGTGGCCTAGGTGTAGCCTGGAGACCGCCTGCTACAACCGACATCCAGACAACAGAGATCAGTTCACCTGAAGAAAATGGCTGCTTTGGACTCAATGGCCTTGTACCCAGCCGAGGTCCCTGCCCTCCCCAGGCTTCGCCACCCTCCCAAATCTCCTGGTCCTTCCCAACCCAGAGAGGGATGGCAGCATCTTCAGCAGAAAAAGTATGGCGGCCGAAAGGGGAGAAGCTGTGAGGATCGTGGCAGGCACCGGTGCCCTGAGGCATGTTTGGTGGAACCTTCCGGAAGTCGATGAATCCCTGTGGAGAGTCTTTGGACTAATGGACTCAATTTGGACTTTGGACTCAATTAGTCTAATGGACTAATTGAGCAGAGAAGCTGTGAGGTAAAATTCCCCTCTGTCTCGGCGGCCAGGTCGACCCTCAGCTCCTTTTCCGGTGATCGTTCTGAGAAGCGACGGAAACCGCTATGAGAGCCTGGGCAGAGTAGTAGGTGCCCATGATGATTACGCGAGCGTGAGGTAGCGAAGAGCAGAACTTATTGAGAGCAACGAAAATGTCGGACACGAGGAAAAGGCCACTGCCCACGGATGTTGTCAGCTGATGGGCAGGACGAGACAGAGCCCGCCAGACCATGGCGCAGAGTAGGCCTCCATAGGCTGCCACGGCCCCGACATACAGGTCTGTCAGGCAGGGCAGCAGGAAATACATGTAAATGGAAACCCCCAGCCCCATGAGCAGCAGCAAGGTGAGGGGCCGGAGGGGACACAGGCCGAAGGCAGAAATATAGAAGACGTGACACGCGGCAAAGGCAGCCATTCCTGCAATAAAGGAAACACAGGTCAGAGGAGGCAGCTGGATTTGGAGCTGTAACGGATTTTATTGCATCGTTTTATTTGGAGCCGTAACTGATCACGAAGAGACACAAATATGCCATTCAGCTTATGAAGAAAGGATGAACCACAGGCACACAGTACGGCGTAGTATATTTCATGTTAACCATCTTACTTTGGACCTTTCCCCGCTTACGATTTCCTGCGCGCCACTCCCAGCGCGAGCAATTTCTGGCGCGGGGTCGTGTTCCCCACGGGCAGTCAGAAGGTGCCGTTTCTTCCAGCGTCAGAAATGACACGCGCTGAAGGGACATTCGAGCGCAGAGTCGGGGTGGCTGCGTTGTCGCCACCCGGACTCGTGGAGAGCACCGCTGGACCATGAGCTATTTGGGGGCAGTAGCGCGTAAGTGGGGAAAGGGCCACAGTTTCTCTGGGGAATGTCCTTAAAAAGGGAAAGGATTTTGGCTTCCTGCTGCAGGAATCTCATTTGTTCCGCTGCTTCTGTCGAATGTCCTCAGACTATCTAAGTCAACTTTTTTATCGCGTGTTGTTTGTGATGCTTGCGAGAGAGCCGAACATTTCGCTCCCGTCTCCTCCGGTCCATGGGGTGTTTGCGCCATCATGTGGCGAGAAGTGGTATTTGCCGTGCCAGACCAGAGGATGTACATGAAGGGCGTGGATTCTTGGGACACAGCCCTACGGAACCTCAGAGAAAAAGGATTCAAACGTCCCGTTTATTCAGCCTGCAACAATCAAGCAGGACAGCCGTTTCCTGAATTATTATGATATCAGTACGCAAAGCAAAGGGGGATCAGACAACTTTGCTGTTTTTTTTTTAAAAAGCATCAGGGGAAAGGCGTTTTCCCTTGCTGTGCCGTTTTTGGTCCTTGCTATTCTACTATCACATTTGTAGACATAATTCACACATGACAGAGCTACACAGGTTTGGTTTGGAATCATCTAGCCCCCCTCCCCACAAGGGGCACAATTTTAATGCTGGGGCCAAGTCGCAAAAGTACTTGAAAGCGGCCCCAACTCCAAGAAGCCGCCCCCAGTCCCAAACAGTTTCTTCCTCCTCAGCTGTGGCAGGTTCTCTCAAGCCACGCAGTGATGGTAGGAAGTGCCATCAAGTCACGGCAAGGTTTTCCAGCCAAGAGATGGGTTGCCATTGCCTGGCTCCAAATCACTTCCTTAGTGGACCTCCATCCAAGTATTAACCAGGACCTGCCCTGCTGAAGAAGAAGAAGAAGAAGAAGGAGGAGGAGGAGGAGGAGGAGGAGGAGGAGGAGGAGGAGGAGGAGGAGGAGTTTGGATTTATGCCCCACCTTTCTCTCCTGTAAGGAGACTCAAGGTGGCCTACAAGCTCCTTTCCCTTCCTCTCCCCAAAACAGACACCTTGTGAGGTAGGTGGGGCTGAGAGAGTTCCCAAGAACTGTGACTAGCCCAAGGTCACCCAGCAGGAATGTAGGAGTGCGGAAACACATCTGGCTCACCAGATAAGCCTCCGCCACTCAGGTGGAGGAGTGGCAAATCAAACCCAGTTCTCCAGATTAGAATCCACCTGCTCTTAACCGCTACACCACGCTAGCTTGAGGCCTGGTGAGCTCTGGCTATCCTGGGCCACCCAAGCCAGTGTTCAAGTCACCTACCCAGGACAAAAAGCTTGGGCCACACCAAGCACAGATCTCCCGCTGCCGAGAAGAGCAAGCCTCGAAATATCCACCGGGCGTAGGGTGTCCAGACCTCTGTGCGGTAAGACTGGACGATCACAAAATGTGCCAGCAAAAGAGTCGGGAGGCACTTGACGACGGTGCTCAGCACGCTGGGCTCAGGCAGCAGCAAAGCAAAGTATACAACGCAGGAAATCAGGAAAGGCACCAGTTTAAGCAGCAGGCTCCTTGTCTAGGGACGCAAAATGGAAGGCAAGGCGTTATTATGAACAATAATAAGCCTATTGCTTCGGTTGCAAATCTTGTCATTATTACTATTTCCAAAGAGAACATGGAAACAAGAGGAACAGAGTCATCCCAGGGATTCTTACAGTGCAACCCTATACAGAGTTACTTCAACCTAATCTGGAATATTGTGTACAGTTCTGGGCGCCAAAGTTCAAGAAGGATATTGACAAACTGGAACGGGTCCAGAGGAGGGCAACCAAAATGGTGAAAGGTCTGGAATCCATGCCCTACGAGGAGAGACTTGGGGAGCTGGGGATGTTTAGTTTGGTGAAGAGAAGGTTAAGAGGTGACATGGTAGCCATGTTTAGATATTTGAAGGGATGTCATGTTGGTGAGGGAGCAAGCTTGTTTTCTGCTGCTCCAGAGACTAGGACCAGGAGTCATGGCTTCAAGGTGAAGGAAAAGAGATTCCACCTAAACATCAGGAAAAACTTCCTGACAGACAGGGCTGTTCGACAGTGGAATGCTCTACCTCGGAGTGTGGTGGAGTCTCCTTCTTTGGAGGTTTTTAAACAGAGGCTGGATGGCCATCTGACAGGAGTGCTTTGATTGTGTGTTCCTGCATGGCCGGGGGTTGGACTTGATGGCCCTTGGGGTCTCCTCCAACTCTACGATTCAATGATTCTAATCATATTATTCTCACCTCAAGCTTTGCTTGAGCTAGGAAGAGACCAAGTCAAACAAATTTTATATCCTCTCCTTTCTCTCCTATAAGGAGATTCAAAGGGGCTTACAATCTCCCTTCCCCTTCCCTCCTCACAACAAACACCCTGTGGGTGGGGCTAAGAGAGCTCCAAAGAACTGTGACTAGCCCAAGGTCACCCAACTGGCATGTGCTGGTGTGGACAAGCTAATCTGGTTCACCAGATAAGCCTCCACAGCTCAAGTGGCAGAGTGGGGAATCAAGCCCAGTTCCCCAGATTAGAGTGTACCTGCTCTTAACCACACTGGCTCTTTTGAATTTTTTTAAAAAGTGGCAGTTGACATCATGAAAACATTACAGCGATGCATATTATTCTTTTCTCAAAAGCCCCCAGTAGTAGAAATATTTCCCATTCCAGTATAAGGAATATATAGGTTATGAACCTTCATTTAATAAAGGCAGATTCTAGTGCAGGGGTCTGCAACCTGCAGCTCTCCAGATGTTCATGGACTACAATTCCCATCAGCCCCTGCAAGCATGGCCAATTGGCCATGGTGGCAGGGGCTGATGGGAACTGTAGTCCATGAACGTCTGGCGAGCCGCAGGTTGCAGACCCCTGTTCTAGTGCCTGAGGTGCAATTCATATGCAGATTCACTGTCTCTCACATGTTGTTATACTGCCCCCTTCTACGTTCTAGATAGGACAACGTTTATAACCCCCTCTTGCGTGAAAGGGAAGGGACAACGGATAAACGGAAGGTTACATTTCTTCTAAACAGTCATTGCTATGAGGTGCTGGAAGCTGTGGCCAAATTTTTAAGCAGTATAATTTTAAGTCATTCTAACCTGTGTGGACTGGAAGGTTGTGATGTCATGGGTTTTGTTTTCCTTTTTATTCATATGCCATTAAAAGTATTTGATTGATTGATGTGCAGATTCGGCACTATATCAGATAGGCCTCCAACGGGACTGGGAGAGGTTCATTGTGAACCCTATTTGCCTGTCCTTACAGCTTTAAGTACACCAATTATATCCACCCAGCTTTACCAAGTCACCTGCAGCGCTCCCAGCTCCCAGTGAATGTGATACTTGACGTGTGTGAAAATGTGGGTTCTGACTCACACCACAGTGCTAATTAATCTTTAAGGTATCACATTATTTTGGCTGCAGTAGGCTGGAGTCTCCCGCTTAGGGAACCCCAGCTGCCATCTTTGATATATAGGAGAGATCTTCATGTTTACAAGAAACCATGCCTTGCTTTTCAGCTCTTCCCCCCCTCCTCGGTCATTATGCTAACAAAGAGATTCCTGCCCAGCAGAGGAAATGGGAGCTCTCCAACAGGAGTCCAGGGTTCCCTGGAAATGAATGGATTGAAGGGTGCAGGCACATGAATTATTTGGTTGCATAGATACTAAAGAGATACAGCTAATACATTGGGGGGAGCTGGGTTCCTTGGATCCATGAAGACAGGAGAGAAGAAATTGCTAGAAATTTTATATTAGTTCCCATGTCAGAATTCTCTGGCTCATTCCGCACATGCAGAATAATGCCCTTTCAAACTGCTTTCAGTGCTCTTTGAAGCTGTGCGGAATAGCAAAATCTACTTGCAAACAGTTCTGAAAGTGGTTTGAAAACACATTATTTTGCAATGGGCGGAAGGGGCCTCAGTTTCTCCATAAAGAAGAAGAGTTCTGGATTTATACTTCACCTTTCTCTCTTGTACCGGTAAGGAGATTCAAGGTGGCTTACTCTCCCCAAAACAGACACCTTGTGAGGTAGGTGGGGCTGAGTGAGTTCTGAATGAACTGTGACTAGCCCAAGGTCACCCAGCAGGAATGTAGGAGTGCGGAAACACATCTGGTTCACCAGATAAGCCTCTACCACACAGGTGGAGCAGTGGGGAATCAAACCCGGTTCTCCAGATTAGAATCCACCTGCTCTTAACCACTACACCACGCAGGCTGAAAAAGAGACACCCCTTGGGTCCTGAGTTGGTGAGAAGAAAGGTAGGCATATAAATCTTTAAAATAAATGAAGCATTAAGGCATCTTTATATAGGGTGGGAAAGAGTTCCACAGATTGGTGGCTGAATAGAGGTTCTGAAGGAAGACAGTTTTGAGCAGGAAAGAAGAAATCTGAAAGACACCACAGCTCCTCCTCACACAAACATATGTACCCCATTCACCCCTTCCATTGTAAAGGACAAATAGATTCTTACATTGGCTGCACTCTTTCTCCTGTAATGAGCATCTACCTCTAGGATATCCATGTCTTCCCGTGTCCTTAGAGTCGCTGAGCTTAAAAACAGAAACCGATCTCAGTCATTCCTGGTACGAACTTGGACTTTCATCTTGGCCAGGGTACAAGGGGCCAACTGATAAGGGGGCAATCAATAGCCGTCACTGTATCTTCCCTTGGTACCAGTCTGTCATGGTGTAGTAACTTCAAGGAAACCTCGACGTTAGCATGCTATTGCAAACGCGAATGCAAATGCAGTCGTGAATGTGGATTGTAAATGCAACCACAAAATGCAACCGTAAATAAACTCCACCCGGATACACGCAAATGTGCCTCACCCCCCGGGGAGGTGAACAAAATATATACCCCCGCTGTGCCACAGAGAGGAACACATCTCGCTGTGACATACCATATCAATCGAGAAGTTACCAGTATCTGCCATGATAACTGATAAATATCCATTCTCCGTAAAGACAGCCCTCTCATCTCAGAAGGCGCAAAAATGATATTTAGCCAAAAGTTAAAAACAGTTAAAAACCCTCTCCCTCCCTTGCATGCCACCCCTCCCCCTCCCCCTCCCTCTGCTAGGGTGGGTGGGCCATGTCCAAATGCCGGGCCCCTTCCCTTGCATGCCACCCCTTACTCCCTCCCCTCCCTCCCCTTCCCTTGTATGCCTCCCCTCCCTCCCCTCCCTTGCATGCCACCCTTTCTTCTCCCTCTCCCTCTGCTAGGGTGGGTGGGCCATGTCCAAATGCCGGGCCCCCTCCCTTGCATGCCACCCCTTACTCCCTCCCCTCCCTCCCCTTCCCTTGTATGCCTCCCCTCCCTTGCATGCCACCCCTTCCCCTCCCCCTCCCTCTGCTAGGGTGGGTGGGCCATGTCCAAATGCCGGGCCCCTCCCTTGCATGCCACCCCTTCCTCCCTCCCTCCCCTCCCTCCTGTTCCCATGTATGCCTCCCCTCCCTCCCCCTTCCTCTGCTAGGGTGGGTGGGCCATGTCCATCCCCTTGCCCCAGAGATCTTTCACCAAGCTCTGCTCTCAGTCCAGTTCCTGCCACACAATGTGGAGCTCCTGGGATTCTCCAATAAAATCTAGCAGAAAAAAAAATCTCTAACTGGTCATGACAGTCAGCTGTCTACCATACCAGACATTTTGTGGTTGGCACCATCTCCTTGGGTCAGAATTCCATAGGTACCTGCAGGACAGGGGCGTACCGCCCAGGGGAACATATGGGGCCAAATGTCCCCGGGCTGTGGCTGTTTAGTCACGGGGAGGGGACAGAAAATCACCCCCACACCCCTCCTCCCTCCCTGGTCCAAACACTGACTTCAAGACCTGGTACAAAAAATATTTGGTTGTGTTGGGAGAGGGCAGCCGCCCAGGGGGTGGGGGGGAGTGGAAAACTCCATTTTTGTACCAGCCTACATTTTCCATAGATACACCTGTGCTGCAGGTTCAAGAAGGCTGGGGACCTCTGAATTATGGAGAACATATGTTGTGTGATCAGACAAGGACCAAACACAGGGTTGGCCAAACCCCAAAAGAAGAAAAAAACCTTGCCCAATGCAAGGAGTAAGTTCAAAAGAATGCTGGAAAATAACAAGGTAACAATCCTGGGTTACAGACTAGTAGTCCAACAAGTTCTAGCCAAGCACCATTCTAATAGGTTAGTATTCAATCAAAGTGCTAACACATGCAATAATTGTATCATATGACCATGAAGTTCTTTCAATCGTCGTATTTCATTCCAATTCATTCATATTTTCATGGAACGCTGAGTCAAGGTATGGTGATGTCCCATCGACTCACCATACCGCAAAGATACGTCATAAGAACATAAGAACATAAGAACAAGCCAGCTGGATCAGACCAGAGTCCATCTAGTCCAGCTCTCTGCTACTCGCAGTGGCCCACCAGGTGCCTTTGGGAGTTCACATGTAGGATGTGAAAGCAATGGCCTTCTGTGGCTGTTGCTCCCGAGCACCTGGACTGTTAAGGCATTTGCAATCTCAGATCAAAGAGGATCAAGATTGGTAGCCATAAATCGACTTCTCCTCCATAAATCTGTCCAAGCCCCTTTTAAAGCTATCCAGGTTAGTGGCCATCACCACCTCCTGTGGCAGCATATTCCAAACACCACTCACACGTTGCGTGAAGAAGTGTTTCCTTTTATTAGTTCTAATTCTTCCCCCCAGCATTTTCAATGAATGCCCCCTGGTTCTAGTATTGTGAGAAAGAGAGAAAAATTTCTCTCTGTCAACATTTTCTACCCCATGCATAATTTTATAGACTTCAATCAGATCCCCCCTCAGACGTCTCCTCTCCAAACTAAAGAGTCCCAAACGCTGCAGCCTTTCCTCATAAGGAAGGTGCTGCAGTCCCTCAATCATCCTCGTCGCCCTTCTCTGCACTTTTTCTATCTCTTCAATATCCTTTTGAGATGTGGCGACCAGAACTGAACACAGTACTCAAGTGCGGTCGCGACCACAGCTTTATATAAGGGCATGACACTCTTTGCAGTTTTATTCTCAATTCCTTTCCTAATTATCCCCAGCATAGAGTTTGCCTTTTTCACAGCTGCCATGCATTGAGTTGACATTCCCATGGCACTATCAACTAAGACGCCCAAATCCCTTTCCTGGTCTGTGACTGATAGCACTGACCCCTGTAGCATGTATGTGAAGTTTGGATTTTTTGCCCCATGTGCATCACTTTACATTTTGCTACATTGAACTTCATTTGCCATTTCTTAGCCCACTCACCTAATTTATCAAGGTCCGCTTGAGCTCCCTCAAGAACCTTTGTGGTTCTCACCCACCCTACATAATTTGGTATCATCTGCAAACTTGGCCACCACGCTTACCCACCCCTACTTCCAGGTCATTTATGAATAGGTTAAAGAGCACTGGTCCCATACGGATCCTTGGGGGACCCCACTCCCTACATCTCTCCATTGTGAGAATTTCCCATTTACACCCACTCTTTGCTTCCTGTTTCTCAACCAGTTTTTAATCCATAGGAGGACTTCCCCTCTTATTCCTTCATTGCTGAGTTTTCAATAGTCTCTGGTGAGGAACTTTGTCAAAAGCCTTTTGGAAATCCAAGTAGACAATGTCCACTGGTTCCCTTATCCACATGCCTGTTTACATCCCTCAAAGAACTCTAGTAAGTTTGTAAGACAGGATTTGCTCTCTGCAAAAGCCATGCTGACTCTTTCTCAGCAGGTCTTGCTTTTCTACATGTTTTATAATTTTATCTTTTAATGACAGATTCTACTAATTTACCAGGAACAGATGTCAAACTGACTGGCCTGTAATTTCCTCGGTCCCCTAGATCCTTTCTTAAAGATTGGTGTGACATTGGCCATCTTCCAGTCTTCTCAGGGATGGAGCCTGATTTCAAGGTTTAGTTGCATATAAAAGTGAGAAGATCAGTACTTCATGCTTGAGCTCTTTAAGAACTCTTGGGTGAATGCAATCTGGGCCAGGGGATTTGGTAACATTTAGTTTATCAATGGCTGCCAGAACTTCTTCCTTGTCTACCACTATCTTTGTTAGTTCCTCGGATTCCTCCTAAGAAGCTTGGTTCAGGTGCAGGAATTTTCCTCACCTCCTCTTGGGTGAAGACAGATGCAAAGAATTCATTCAGCTTTTCTGCAATCTCCCTGTCATCTTTTAGCACACCCTTTGTTCCCTTTGTCATCTAAATGGCCTACCGCTCCCTTTGCTGGCTTCCTGCTGCTTTTGATGTACTTGAAGAACTGTTTGTTGCTGGTTTTGATGTTCACAGCCATGTGTTCCCTCATAATCCTTTTTTTGCCTCCCTTACAGCTAACTTGCTTCTCTTTTGCCACCATTTGTGTTCTCTGGTATTCTTTATCAGTTAAGTTGGACTTCCATTTTCTAAAAGACATCTTTTTTTTTTTTCCTAATAATTTCCCTCAACGCCCCTTTGTTAACCATGGTGGCTTTCTTTTTGACTGGGCGCTGCCTTTCCTAACCTAAGTGGAACACATTCCAGCTGAGCTTTTGTGACTGTGTTTTTAAATAACCTCCAAGCATCTTGGACATTTTTGACTCTCTTGATTTTCCCCTTTCAGCTTCCTAAGCACTATCCCCCCTCATCTTTTGAGAAATTTCCTTTCTGAAGGCAAATGTAATCTACATTAGTAGTTGTCACTTGTTCGCATGCAGAGATACTGAATCTGACAGCATTGTGGTCGCTGTTCCCTATCGGCTCAACAACACTGACTTCCCCAAGCACTCAGGTCCTTGGGTCCCACATAGAATTAGATCTAGGATCACATCTCCTGGTTGGTTCTACAACCATCTGCCTCTAAGCCTCAGTCATTTAGCATATCCAGGAATGTTCTCTCCTTACTATGACCTGAACATGCATTTTCCAGTTTATATGGGGATAGTTAAAATCAGCCTAATTACCTACATTTTTGCTTTTGTTGGCTCTCTAATTTCTTTTTCCATCCTCAGAATCCTCTTGTATGCTTTGGTCAGGGGACGATAATATATTCCTAATGTTAAACTATGCTTCACCCCTGGTATTGATATCCACAGTGCTTCTGTAGGGGAATCAGCTCCCCCTGCATTTTATATTTTCTCTGACACTATGCTCCCTTTGATGCAGAGGGCCACTCCACCCCCAATACGCTCTGTCCTATCCCCTTCCTGTAGAGCCTGTAACCTGGGATAACAGCATCCCACTGGTTCTCCCCTCATTCCACCATGTCTCCTGTGATGCCCACTATATCAATGTCCCTCCTTCAAAACTCTGTACTCCAGCTCCCCCATTTTAGGTCTAATGTTTCTACTATTAGCATAGAGACACTTGTATACTCTTTGTCTGCTCCTAACTTGAGATTCATGCGTTTTGCCCTCTATCCTTCTGTAGACCCTATCACTTTTCACATTGCTGTGCTCTTTCCTTTACTTGTATGTGGGTTGATTTAGAAAAAACCTCGCTTCTCTCTGTGTCTGCATCCCTACATGGACTTCTGTATTCCAACTGGCAGAGTACCACCTTCTCCAGCTCCTGCTCGGCTTTCCCCATGGGATCAGCTTAAAAGCTGTTCTGCCACTCTTTTTTTTTAATTGTGTTGAGCGCCAGCAGCCTGGTTTTCCCTCTTTTTGGATTTAAGATGAAGCCCGTCCCTTTTGTACATAGCCTGCCTGTCCCAAAAGGTTCCCCAGTTCCTGACAAATCCTGGAAACCCTCTGCCTTTGCACCACCTTCTCATCCACGCATTGAGACCCCATTCTCCGCTTTGCCTAGCTCGGGCCTCAAGCTGCCAAGTGGAACAGGTAGCATTTCCCAGAATGCCACCTTTTGGGGGGGTCCTGGATTTAACCTTTTTTTCCTAGCAGCCTAAATTTAGCCTAGGAACTCCTCCGGCTACATTCCCAATGTCATTGGTGGTACCAATGTGGGACCACAACTGCTGACTCCACCCCAGCACTGTCCTAACAGCCTATCTAGGTCGAAGCGTGACATCCGCGAACCTTCGTGCACTAGGCAGGCAGAGTCACCATGTGGTCATCACGCCTGTCACAAACCCAACTCTCTATATTCCTGATGATCGAATCACCCACTACAAGGAGCCCCCCACCTCCCCGAGGGGTATCCTCAGTGCGAGAGGATATCTGACCACCAACTAAGGAAGGGGTCCCATCTAAGGGAACATCTTCCCCCACCGCAGACTGGCACCCTCTGTCACCCAGACTCTCATTCTCCATGACATCTGAAGAGATGTCACCTTGGGAGTGGGACCCGGCTGCTGGGTCCCTGAAAGCCTTGTTTGTTGCCCTCTCTGCCTCTCTCAGCTTCTCCAGGTCTGCCACCTTGGCTTCAAGAGAACGGACACGTTCCTTGTATGCCAGGAGCTCATTGCAGTTATTCGACCTGTCTGCCACAAATGATGAAGTTCAGAAACGCAGCATAAGAGTCCAAGGATGCAGCGTTAAAGGGGCAATAAGAGTGTGATCAGTCAAGTATGACTTGGGGACTCTTCTCAGTTCCAGGGCATGTGGCACTCAGTCTGGATCAGGACTGTAGCGCATTTGGACAATAGGCGTCAGCCCCCGCTTCCCAAACAGTGACATTTCAACTTTGCTCTTTTTCTTTTGCCATCAAGCTGCAGCCAAGTTATGGCAACCCCGTAGGTTCTTGAGTCAAGAGATGTTCGGAGGTGGTTTGCCTTTTGAGCCTCTGCTGCTCAAACCTGGTATTCATGGTGGTCTCCCATCCAAATATTAACCAGGGCTGACCACTTCTGAGATCTGACAAGATCAGGCTAGGCAGGGATCACCAGGTCAGGGCAAGGTGTGATTTGGGGAAGCCCATCTATTTGTTGGGACACAGGTGGGTTTCTCCCGCTGGCCAGACTTAATTTTGGACTCTCTTTTGCATTTCTCATTTGAAGAAGAAGAAGAAGAAGAGTTTGGATTTATATCCCCCCTTTCTCTCCTGCAGGAGACTCAAGGGGGCTGACAATCTCCTTGCCCTTCCCCCCTCACAACAAACACCCTGTGAGGTGGGTGGGGCTGAGAGAGCTCCGAGAAGCTGTGACTAGCCCAAGGTCACCCAGCTGGCATGTGTGGGAGTGTATAGGCTAATCTGAATTCCCCAGATAAGCCTCCACAGCTC
Source organism: Sphaerodactylus townsendi (assembly GCF_021028975.2). Lineage (NCBI taxonomy): Eukaryota > Metazoa > Chordata > Lepidosauria > Squamata > Sphaerodactylidae > Sphaerodactylus > Sphaerodactylus townsendi. The sequence continues at coordinate 27,992,184 of NC_059439.1, forward strand.
AGGCGGCAGAGCTGGGAATCAAACCCGGTTCCTCCGGATTAGATACATGAGCTCTTAACCTCCTACGCCACTGCTGCTCCAAATTTGGCCATGAATGTCCCATTTGCTGCTCCGCCCATCTGCACTTTGTTGCCTTCCTAGAACCTGCCTAGCTGCCTACTTCTCTCTGTGAAGCAATGATGTAGGACAGGCTTTTGAGGAGCAAAACAGAAGAATACAATGTACCGGAAGCAGTAGACAAAGATCAGGACTCACAAAGGCCCCTCCCGCACACGCAAAATAATGCGTTTTCAAACCACTTTCACAACTGTTTGCAAGCGGGTTTTGCAATTCACACAGCTTCAAAGAGCACCGAAAGCAGTTTGAAAGCGCATTATTCTGCATGTGCGGAATGAGCCAAAAAAGTTAGAGAGAAACTTACCAGGATTTGCCAGGATCATTTCTACTTCTTCAGAGTTAGAGAGACCATCTCTTGAGCAGACGATTCTTCACTTTGGGCACTGAAGGCAAAGTCAACAAGGACACATCTTTTGGGGCAGATCCCTCTGTTAGCTTGAGACGCACTGCGGCTGGAAGAGTCCCTTGAAAAAAGACACTGTACCTTTCAGGTACTTTCAGAGAGCAGGCACCTGGACCCAACTGCCAAAAAAAATGATTAATAGCATCTTCGGCAAAGAAGGTATAGGAGAACAGAAGGTTCTTGCTAGACTCTTACGCAAAGGGTACACCCAAAAACCAAAACAAGACGCTGAGTGCTCCATCTTGTACCAGTAGTACGTGGGACAGAGTATCTTCTGTACTCTCAAAAAATACTCATGGTAAACAACATACTATTACCATCCCTTGAAGGAGGATGACAATTTGGGTGTGTCCTCCACCGGAAAGCGCTATGGAATTTGTTTTAGAATTCTATGGTTGTGACACCAACGGACACCAACGGAGCCTAAGGTCCAAGTGGCAGGTCTCCATAGGCCTTCTCAAGGATGAATTGGTGTCAAAGAATACAACAGCAGGCTGTTGTGTTGTTTGTGTCTACGCCACACAGGCTCTAATTCAGCGGCCCAAGATGGCTTTAGAACATTCCTATCTGGAACGGAATGGTGAAAAACTTACCTGTGGACACATCTGGCTCTCCTGGGATGCTCATTATGTCTAAAGAAGTGGCTAAAAGTCATGTACTCCAGAGCAGGTGTAACCCCTGTGTAAAAATGGGATGACCCAGAAAGGGGTGGAGTCTGAAAAGAAGCAGAATGCTGCAGAACTCCAGAGGTTGGAAGAAGCAAGGCTACCAGGCTGGGACCTTGAATGATTTTATTAAGCCCTTAACACCTTGTTTAACGTAACTGCAATGTTGTGGGGAACTAGTGGGAAGGGAGTTTATTTTTTTTTTGCTATATTGTAAACGTTAGAATTTATTGTTTCAGGGTTTTTGTGTATGTCAATGCTGAGAGTTTTCTGGGAACCTTCAACCCCTTGAATCCTGTTCACCAAGCCTCTGAAGTCTTCAAAACCAACCACCAGCCAAGAAGAATTGGACTTGGCAATAGCAGTAGACTGTAAATATAAGGACTCGAAAATGCAACTGAACAGGACTGTAAAGTGTAAATGTGAAATGTTTTAAAAGGGTTATTTGTTAAGAGAAGTAAACTGTTTTGTTTCAACTTAGTCCTTTGCAACTCCTTCCAAGTACTGCCCCACAGAACCCACAAAAAGGTTACACAGGCATCCCCAAGGCCTACTAACACCTTTCCTAGGGCCCACTCATTGTTTTTAGTTAATAGCTGGGGTTTGTGCCCAGTAGCACTTCTGACTGGTTGTGTAAAGCAGGGGTCCCCAAACTTTTTAAACAGGGGGCTAGTTCACTGTCCCTCAGACTGTTGGAGGGCCGGACTAAAAAAAACTATGAACAAATTCCTATGCACAAATGATTGTAAAATGTTTGATTTCACCTTTCAGCCTTTCTGTCATGGTCTATTTTTAGAACAGTGACCAAAGTATGTCAAGTACAGGGTGGGCTCCAAATATTGTTGGGGAGACTGTGGAATACCTTCCCCTGTAAAAAAAAAAGCAGAACTTTCCCAATGAAGCATTCCATCTAACCCAGGATCAGGTATCTTCCTGGGTTCTTCCTCCCTAGCAGCCAGCGAGCGATTCACCAGCCAGGCTGATGCCAATGGGCGTGAGGCGGAACAGAAAGCCAGAGAGCCACACATGGAGTAGCCGAGAGGGAAGGGCGGAGCAGGAGTTGCCACGTGTAAGGTTTCCAACTCTGGGTCAGAAAATTCATGGAGATTTGGGGGTGCCATCATGTAATTGCAATCAACAGCCGTTGGGGCCAGTTCCTCCTCTCCCTCGAGCCCCCACTGCACATGAATGGAGCCATCACCGCCATGCCTGGCGGGCCGGATAAATGCCTTCAGGGGGCCACATTTGGCCCCCGGGCCGTAGTTTGGGGACCCCTGGTGTAAAGTATCCCGTTCCAGGGGTAGGGAACCTGCGGCTCTCCAGATGTTCAGGAACTACAATTCCCATCAGCCTCTGGTAGGGGCTGATGGGAATTGTAGTTCCTCAACATCTGGAGAGCCACAGGTTCCCTACCCCTGCCAGAGCTTCTACCTTAAGTGTTGGAAGAGTTACTACGAGAACAACGCATAACTTCACCTGCTGACATTTTATGCAGCAGTGGCGTAGGAAGTTAAGAGCTCGTGTATCTAATCTGGAGGAACCGGGTTTGATTCCTCGCTCTGCCGCCTGAGCTGTGGAGGCTTATCTGGGGAATTCAGATTAGCCTGCGCACTCCCACACACGCCAGCTGGGTGACCTTGGGCTAGTCACAGCTTCTCGGAGCTCTCTCAGCCCCACCCGCCTCACAGAGTGTTTGTTGTGAGGGGGGAAGGGCAAGGAGATTGTAAGCCCCTTTGAGTCTCCTACAGGAGAGAAAGGGGGGATATAAATCCAAACTCTCCTTCTTCTTCTTCTATGGTTGGCTGCACTTCCTGTGGAAGCCATTTTGTTGTCGTGCCCCTGACCCTGAGTCAGAATGTGAAAGGAGCCCACGGGCTCCAAATGGTTGCGGATCCTTGCCCCATGGGTTGGGTACAATCCAGATAATTTCAATTTCTGAATTATTACTTCACGACGGATGCTGATTATTATCATTTTCCTTCGGCAACCTGCCAACTTGACTGCTGGCTAACTGGAGCACTTCTCCACTTATCTCACACGTGACGTCTGAAGGATATGTTTGCTCAGGGAGGAAGAATACCTTGCATTCCCTCAAAATGGTTGCCCTTCCTTATTATTATGAATAATTAGTCATTCCAATTACTAGCAGTCTAATTACCTAAGGCATGAAACAGACAAGTTTGAAACTTGGAAGTCTTGCTCAAAATCAGAATCCCTGCTGGCAAAATGTAAATGTTTCCAGGTAATCTTGAATCTCTATCCAATGTAAAGAAGAAGAAGAGTTTGGATTTATACCCCACCTTTCTCTCCTGTAAGGAGACTCAAGGTGGCCTACAAGCTCCTTTCCCTTCCTCTCCCCACAACAGACACCTTTTGAGGTAGGTGGGGCTGAGAGACTTCAGAGTGGACTGTGACTAGGTCAAGGTCACCCAGCAGGAATGTCGGAGTGTGGAAACACATCTGGTTCACCAGATAAACCTCTGCCACTCAGATGTAGGAGTGGGGAATCGAACCCGGTTCTCCAGATTAGAATCCACATGTTCTAGTACACCACTCTGGCTCTGCTCGATTTACTTATTTCATTCGTATCCCTCTTTTCTCCCAAATAGGAACCCAATGTGGCTTATATCATTTTACCTCTCCTGAGGTAAATTATGCTGAGATTGTGGCGTACCTAAGAGAGCTTCCATTGCAGAGTAAAGGACCCTGTGCTAATCTCCCAGTACCTAGTCCAGGGGTCTTCAAACTACGGCCCTCCAGATGTTCATGGACTACAATTCCCATCAGCCCCTGCCAGCATGGCCAAGTGGTAGGGCTCATGGGAATTGTAGTCTATGAACATCTGGAGGGCCATAGTTTGAAGATCCCTGACCTAGTCCAACCTTTTAACCACCCTACTGGCTTCTAGGGTAAGAATGGATGGGGTAAACTGCACAGGTGTCAAACTCACGGCCCTCCAGATGTCATGGACTACAGTTCGCATCATCCCCTGCCAGCATGATGCTGGCAGGGGATGATGGGAACTGTAGTCCATAACATCTGGAGGGCTGCAAGTTTGACACCTATGGGGTAAAGGATGGTCTGGATCAAAGGCTTCGGCTCAACAGAACATTTTTTTTCCAGTTCAGTCCTGTAAATGAGACACACACAATCCTGTTCCCCTCCTGTTGTACATAAAAAGATTCCCACTCTCTCTGAAGAGCGCTTCATTAAGGGCAAATCTATTTTCAGGCGCGGATGTCACACTCAGATTCTCTCTTACCTTGAAATCTTGGACATGAAGGATTTGACTTTCATCTTGCCCTTTCTCCGGGGGAATTCAGAATAGCATACATGGGTCCCTTCAGCCTTGGGGAGGCTGAAAGATGGGTGGCCGAAGCCACCCGGTGAGGTTTATGGCGGACTTTAAATTCAATCCTAAACCTCCTTACCTACAATGCAACACTCTGCCCCCTAAAACACACTGATTCTGGGGTTGCTGTCAATGCACTGCCTCTTTAAGGACAGTGAATACCACACATCAATAATATAGATCTCCTAAGCCCTTTCCTGGATATATTTTAAGTTCTAAACAAACGCGTGAATTATTAATACCACGATCTGCTACAGGGGAGGGTCTTTCCAAGCTGTCTCGAAAAAAAAACCCACCCTAATTCCTCAACAATAGCTTTTTTTAGCTGCTGCGGCTGCCTAGCATCGCACTGATGCGGTCACACAACTTTGTGGGATAAGCCTCCGTAAACCTTCCCAATTGTAAACGCAGGCTTTTCCCTTAGCTCAGCATTACCTTTATCTTTGAAGCTGTAAGCGGAAGAGAGAGTAGCGCATAACAACGGAGCAGCTGTCTGGCCAAACTTGACATTCCACTTCAAAAGAGGGCAAAGTGCTTGACCTTAAAACTTCTGTAACTTTTTTTTTTAATGAGCTTAAATAGTAACTCAGTGGACCGGTCCTTCTCTGGCTCTCTCTTTGCCCTGATCACTTTTTGCTGAGTGCTGTACGTTAGAGGAAGTGTCCTCGTTCTGAGTGCTTGAAAGCCAGTATTACGCAACTGAGAGAGATGGTCTGAACGTTCGTGGTCCATTTGGTTCCCCCAGTGTGCGCAGAACTAAGGTATGATTTCCACAGGCAGTGATGCATTTTTTCAGCGCTACGATCTTGGCACACTTACCGGCCCCTTGGAGAACGTCCCAACAAACTATAGCACCAGAGTGGTGAATACAGAAGAGTTCGATCTATATCCCCCCTTTCTCTCCTGTAAGGAGACTCAATAGGGCTTCAAATCTCTTTTCCATCCCCCCCCCCCACACACACACACAACAAACACCCTGTGAGGTGGGTGGGGCTGAGAGAGCTCCGAAGAACAGTGACTAGCCCAAGGCTACCCAGCTGGCATGGGTCGGAGTGCACAAGCTAATCTGGTTCCCCAGAGAAGCCTCCACAGCTCAAGTAGCAGAGCGGGGGATCAAACCCAGTTCTCCAGATTAGAGTGCACCTGCTCTTAACCACTACAGCACGCTGGCTCTCGACCCAATTATAGTCCTGATCAGGCTCTGGGGTTTCTAATAACATTTCTGACAATTTTTTAATGTAGTTGGGAAAGGTCAGACTTGCGGAACCTGCCAAGCAATTGAAGACTACCGTTTAACAATAAATAGTGGGTTGCTGTTGCATGTCGAACTGCTTGCTAGTACTTAAAAGGATGTGGGTAAGGCAAGTTGGTACATGCGCTGCATGAATTAAGTCTCAGGTTGCACTCATATGTAGCTGCTCCACAGTCTCAGAGGCGGGCACAGGAACTTTAGTTAGAACTAATTTGGCTCTTTGAAGAAACCTAGACAAACTTGTGCCTGGGTGCTGTCAAATCACAGCTGATTTATGGTGACCCGCTAGGGTTTTTAAGGCAAGAGATGTCTAGAGGTGGTTTGTCACTGGAAGTATTCCACCCAAATTCTAGCCACAGCCAACCCTGCAGAGCTCCTTAGCTCTGATGAGATGAGACAAGCCTGGAACTATTCAGGTCGGAAGAATTTATGACATGCCATGAATCCTACAATTTTACAATTTAACAGGAATGACGTTTCCTCTTCAGATACCATTGAAATTAGGCGTGGCCAACCCATGAAACTTGGAACACAAACAACGGAAGGCTAGCAAGTTGTCTTGACAGGAACTCCTACGATCAGAATGACAGTGCTTCCAAAATTCAATTTTAGTTTGCGGAAAATATTCCCTCTCAGAGAACTGGGCACAAGCATTGTAAAATAAATCTGAAAAAAATTAGGATAGAAGCCTGGCCCCAGATCACCCAGGAGGAATGTAGGAGCGGGGAAACAAACCCAGTCCACCAGCTAGGAGTCCGCCGTTCATGCGGAGTTGGGAATCAAACCCAGTTCTCCAGATTAAAGTCCACCTGCTCTGAACCACTAAACCACGCTGGCTAGCATTCTCCTAATCACTTTGCCTGGAAAGGGTAGAGACTGAGATAACCAGCCTCATCATTCCTTTGCAGGGATGGTTTTTAAAGATGTGTCCAAAGGAAGGCGTCACGAGTTAGCAAAGGATTTATAACAAGCAATTGTGGATGCTCAGGAAACACACAGACACAAGTAGTTGTACAGCCATAGAATCTCTTTATTCAAACAGAACACACACATACACACAACGGGGGAGGGGGAAGGAAAAATAATGACCAACATGGCATGACGCAGACAACGCGAAAGGCCACTTCTGTCCTTGGTGGTTTAAGAGCTTCAAGAAATATTGCCACTTAGATGGGGAGGGGGGGTGGAGAACGGGGGAGACGAGATCGAGGCTACTGACCACCTGGAAGTAAAGAGGCAGGGCAGATCTGGGGAGGGGCTTTAGTGCTTACGCAGGAAAACTACCCACAGGACCCAAACTACCCCCCGCCCCCCTGCAACTTCTCTGCCTTCTGCCCTCAATGTTTTAAGACTGACCTCCAGAGCTCTGGCATTAGCCCTTTCCCACTACGCTCCCCGCACACACACAGTTGCATGGACAACCCCATACAGACCCGACCCCCCCCCTTGTGGGTACTGATCCCACCCCCAAAGCCCCAAGGCGCTCTTGGGTGAACTTCTGCATTGTTCTGTCCTGGTTCTGTAGACAGAGGCAAGGATGAGGCAGTGATTTTGTGTTAACACTATAAAAGGAGCCAGGAAACTCCACAAACACCAGCAGCTGGGAGGTGGGGCCAAATGGAGAGAGAAGCAAGTGGTTCTGGAGTCTTCGGTAGACCCCCAACGAGGACCTGCGAGGGTAATTGGGCCTCTCTGGAATCAGGACAGAGGAGGGGGCTCTAGTCAGGACCCCTGGGCTTTCCTTACAACCACAGTAGGGTCTGGTGTGTTACGCAGGACTCTGAAACTCAGGAAAAGGCAGAGGAGTCTGGTTTTTAACAACGGCTACAAAGCCCAAGTAAACTCCAGGAGTGGTGAGCAGATGGAGAATATGCCGGACAATACAGTTCCCACTTTGGGACGTTCTGCTACCACACGCTGGAAGTTTTCCTCCAGCACTACAAGGCCAAAACGCCCTAAAGATGCTCCTTCCGATGAGCTTAGATAAGCGCTCAATTTTTCGGTCCCGTCCTTCGGATGAATTTGAGAGACAAAACGCCTATTGCCGTTAAGGGCAGCAAACAAAACAGGCCGGAACGCACGGAGCACCAGTTCTTTCCTTCTGAAAGCGCAGCTGGAATCTCGTACCTGAACAATGCAGCTGTGCCCAATCGCCCACGCCCTCCTGAGGAATCTTCGGCCTTTCCTAAATTATGGACATTCCTTTTGGGGACCTGGATGGCACACACCCACTCGCACCAGGACGAAATCAATATTGTCCTAGGTGCATGGATTTCAAAGAGCTTATACCACAGGAAACAAATGCAGTGGCGTGCGACTGTGCTTCTCTCCCCTGCTTAAGGGTGTTGCACGGATCTGCAGGGAAACAGTGGAGTTCTTGATCAAGCCCTTCAATAGTTGATACAGAAACAAAAAACAAAACCCAGTGCTGAAAACTGGGGTCAGGGGAGGCATTGCCTTTAGAAGGAAACTAGGGAGAAGGGTTTAGCTTAAACACCAGTGAGCTGGTGAACATACTGAAGAGGCAGAGAAACCAGAATAATTTTGGGAGGTATTAATTCAAATTTCTTTCTCTCTCACACGCACACTCTAAAATCTGAGAGGCTGAAGACCCTCCCCGCCGCCCAGCCTAGGGAAGGGAAGGTTCCTAGTGGGGGCTGGAACCCCTAGATGATTCCGGGCAGGGGTGACACCCCCTAGATTTTCAGCAGGGGCACCAAGAGCACATAGCTCTTTCGGTCACCTCACCGGACCATCTCAGATGTCAGCTTCACACTAGGGACCACGTATGTGTGCAAACACGTTAAGAAGCAATTCTTTTTTCAAAAAAATGCATTGACCCCCCCCCCATTTGTCACAAACCCCCACGCCCCCTCACTGCCCTCCTAGACCCTATTGCTCAAGGTAGCAGACCTCAGTGAAGTTCGTGACGAACCTCTGCAGCAAATTCACGACCCTGCGCGGGGACTTCGGCAAGTCCCCAACCGGTCCCTACGAACGACATGTTGGGAGTAGACGGGAGGGGGGGAGAGAGAGAGAAAGAGAGAGAGAGAGAGAGAGAGAGAGAGAGAGACAGAAAGGCTGTGGCAGGCTTGTGCTCGCGGGTGGGGCCGTCCTACGGAAGAGGAGCTCTCCATGCCGTCAAGAGAGGTTTTGCTTGCCTTATCTCCCTGCCCCGTTCAGCAGACCTCTGGTATGATTCAAGTGTCAATTTTAATTGCATCAAACAGACAGGTTTTGCTCAGTGCAGAAATGTGGATACGCGTTTGGAAAAGCAGGGGGGGAGGCGCTGTGCCAACAGAGGAGACTGCTCCCCCGCTCCCCGCTGGGGACGCAACGTTGTTGGGCTTCACCAACCAAGGTACCACAAGGGGGGAAGATGCTTTTGCCACCCTGTGCACGCTCGTCCACTTCTCTTGCAGGCGCTTGCTGGTACCGGGTCCTGATTTCTTCAGTGATTGCCAGGGGTAGGGGAGGGAGAGAGGCCGGGCTCTTTCTTTGCCTTCTTGCTGCTTTCTCTTCTGCACCCCCCCCCCCACCTGCCCACAGGGGTGAAGGCACCGGAAGGACTGGGGACAGTCCATTGCAAAATGGACTTGATCGAGCGAGCGGCTGTGAGCTTCCCCAGTGACGAGACCCACAGAGAGGCTTTATCTAGGGAGGAAGGAGGAGACAGGACAGCATTAACTGCTGGGATAATAGTAAACCCACAAGAAGAAGAAGAGAAGAGTTTGGATTTATATCCCCCCTTCTCTCCTGTAAGAAGACTCAAAGGGGCTTACAATCTCCTTTCCCTACCCCCGCTCACAACAAACATCCTGTGAGGTAGATGAACCTTGTGACTAGCCCAAGGTTACTCAGCTGGCATGTGTCGGAGTGCAAAAGTTAATCTAGTTCACCAGATAAGCCTCCACAGCTCAAATGGCAGAGCGGGGAATTAAACCCGGTTCTCCAGATTACAGTGCACCTGCTCTGAACCACTACACCAGGGGTAGGGAACCTGCGGCTCTCCAGATGCTCAGGAACTACAATTCCCATCAGCCCCTACCAGCATGGCCAATTGGCCATGCTGACAGAGGCTGATGGGAATTGTAGTTCCCGAACATCTGGAGAGCCGCAGGTTCCCTACCCCTGCACTACACCATGCTGGCTCTTGCCCACAGCTGGTAGCAATGTCACAGGTTACAGGCTTTCCCCTGTGGGTGCTCCTGTGTTTCTGTACAGACAGGACTTGATTTTATGTTGATTGAAAGTTGATTTAGTATATATGTGAGCGTGCATTTGGCCTTTGGGCTGAGAAACACGTTATTTCATGCCCTTGAGTAGCAACCCTCAAGTCTATTTAGTACGTAAGGGTGCGTGCATTTAGCCTTTGGGTTGAGAGAAACGGTGACCGGAAAAAAACCTAGAGGAAAGAAAGCCCACGGGGAAAATGCCCGTAGAAAAAAAAACCACCATCATGAATGCCCACAGGAAAAACGCCCACCCAATTTGGAGAAGGCTTGTGTGACCGCAGTGAAGACTGACTTCAAACACAGGTCAACTGTGCCAGAGCCTCATCAGGAAAATAAAACATGTTGGCCTGAAGACTGAATATATTATCATTGTTTATATCATTCTTTTAAATCATATTGTGAAGATATTGCATGCTGGGAGAAATTTTCAAGAGTGAACATTCCATCAGCGGCAGTTAAGGCAGTTGGGGAGAAATTTTCAAGAGCGAACATTCTATCAGCGGCAGTTAAGGCAGTTGGGGAGAAATTTTCAAGAGTGAACATTCCATCAGCGGCAGTTAAGGCAGTTAAGCGAAGCCCTCACACTGAAGGGGTTGAAAAAAGCTCGCTGGATATAGAAGCGAATAGTTATGTGAGAACAGATTGTTCACAGTTCAGCTAGAACTTGAAATGTGAAACAACTGTAACTAAAAGAGTTACTCAGTTTAGCGTATCTGGTAACAAACTCGAAGCTTCAGAGACATTATTTTGATTTTGATTGTTTCTTGAGGAATATTTCACCTCACAATAAATGAAATATTATTTTTTAATCGGCTCTGAGTGCTTTACGTCAACCAAATGGGGATGATGGGAACTGTAGCCCATAACATCTGGAGGGCCACGAGTTGGGACACCCATGCCCTACCGTACGTTGCCCCAACAACTATCCTTCCGTCACTCTTGCAGAGGAGACGGCAACGAAGGATACCTGTCAGAGAGTTTCTCTTGCTCTACTCATATCATGTATTTTTTATAATTTTAATTACATCCCCCCCACCCTCCCTGTGGGCATTTGTCCAGGCCCTGCTTCTGAGATGCACACTGCAGCCACCACAGGGGGGAAATTTGGCCTGAACCAGTAAAGCAATTCTTACAAACCCATTTGGAGAAACAGAGACAGCAAAACTGGAAGAAAACTCTATGGTACGGGGGTGGGGGGGGGGAATGGAAGAAGCTCTTGCTGTATGCTTGTGACCCAAGAACCCTTGGAAGCACCCACTTATGCCCTACTGTATAGGTGTCCAACTCGCGGCCCTCCAGATGTTATGGACTACAGTTCCCATCATCCCCTGCCAGCATGATGCTGGCAGGGGATGATGGGAACTGTAGTCCATAACATCTGGAGGGCTGCGAGTTGAACACCTGTGCCCTACCATACATTGTCCCTACAACCATCCTTCCGTCACTCTTGCAGAGGAGATGGCAACGAAGGATACCTGTGCTCCTTGCCTCACCTGGCTGCTGCTGGCTGCTGCTGTTCTGTCTGTGGGGAGCTGTGCTCAGATTCAGGAGCCTCTGTAGTCCCCTGGAGCAGCTGGGCAGAATCAGAGGTAGATGGGGAAGGTTCTACTGTGCTGCAGAGAAAGAGAGTGAGGGAGAGACAACAGGTTATGGGGCGGGAATCGCTCTTTCCCCACATTTAGTCTGTTCATGCTTCACAATGTTCGCATCTCTCCTTCCCACCCCCCACCCCAACCTCCCATATCTGCTCCTCTGCAACTATTTTTAGCATGTCCCTATCACTACAACAGGATTTCTCTCTCCCCTAAATGGGTTCGCCAACCACAGAGGGATAGAGAAGGTGTGGCTTGGGGGGGGGAGGTTAGAAGGTGTGGCTGGTGTGGGGGGAAGTGGAATGGGGATTTTGGGGAGGGGGGCTTTGCCGGGCCAGTGGAGCAGCAGGCGTCAAGATGCCCCTGCTCCACCGGCCAGGATGGCCCGGTGGAGGGTATTGTGTGCACAAATGAGTTTTTTAAAAGAAAGAAAATACCGGGTTTTTTAAGTATTATTTTAATGTATCTGCAGCAACCTGATTATCATCAGAATTCCAGCTCAGGATGTTCAAGAATTGTTGGCTCTATCAGCTACCAGCACGCCCAAATACCATGCCATTGAAAGGATGGGAATTGTAGTTCCCGAACATCTGAGAGTCAAGAGGTTCCCTACCCCTGCACTAGAACAGGGGTAGGGAACCTGCAATCTCCCAGATGTTCAAGAACTGAAAATTCCCATCAGCCCTGGCATGGCCAATTGGCCGGCAGAAAACTGATGAGGTGCTAGTTCCCTAGTATCCTGGGCTGATCTAAAACTTTTATCAAGTGAAGGTAACAGGACTACTGAGGTTCGTGTGGGTTTGTTTTTTGTTCTGGGCCTTATGGTAAATGAAAATCCTCACTTATATCAGTCCCCATGGCTCCCACTCCTCTCAAGACATTTTTTGGGGGGAAAGGCAGCCAATTATGCCCCAGTCATAGGTGTCAAACCCCCGGCCCTCCAGATGTTATGGACTACAGTTCCCATCACCCCCTGCCAGCATCGTGCTGGCAGGGGATGATGGGAAGTGTAGTTCATAACATCTGGAGGGCCGTGAGTTTGACACCTGTGCCCCAGATCATCCCTCTCAAGCTTACCTGGCTACTGTTGTCCCGGTGGTGGGATGTGGTGGGTCACATCCTTCTGGCGGGCCTGTGTCTGGAGTGGGTAGATCCTGTTGCACACTAGAGGCTGCGGCAGAGGCGGCAAGGGGGGAAGAAAGAGCAGAAATGCATATTCAGACTTTGTATACAATTCTCCAGTGGTGGGCAAATTGCCTCTGACTCCAAAAGTATAGGACCGTGGTGGCGAACCTTTGGCACTCTAGATGTTATGGACTACAATTCTCATCAGCCCCTGCCAGCACAAGCAATTGGCCATGCTGGCAGGGGCTGATGGGAATTGTAGTCCATTACATCTGGAGTGCCAAAGGTTCACCACCACTGGTATAGGACATATCGGGACGTTATGACACAATCATAGAGAGCCTCCGAGACAACAAATTCAGAACGTAAGTTCTTTTTTGGGCGCCGCTGGATATTTGTAAAGTTTGATTCAGGTTTAAAACATGAAAAAATCGATTTGTGTGATAACAAAAGCTTAATAGGAGGCGTATTTGCCCGTGGTCGTACGATTGGAACGGTTGTGTTAGAAACGATTTCTGTATTTTAAAGGTTTCAAACTCGCAGCCCTCCAGATGTTATGGACTACAGTTCCCATCATCCGCTGCCAGCATGGCCAATTGCTCGTGCTGGCAGGGGATGAGGGGAACTGTAGTCCATAACATCTGGAGGGCTGTGTGTGCAAAATGGTGAATAGTACTTGGGTACTTTTAGTCAAATAGTGGAGTAGAGGTAGTAGTGATTCTAGATCCCGGCATACAGCTTTGCAGAAGTGCAATTTTACTCACCTTCGGTGGGGGATACATTGCTTTGCGTCACTTCCTGAGGGAGGTTGGCAGGATTAGGAGGACCCGCGAGTGCTTTGGAGGGACTGGAGAGGCAAAGGATGAAACAATAAGCACAGTCATGGAGGGGGGGAAGGAAACTGTGTAGCAAAACTCCATCCTGGTTCCCTCAGAGTCAGCATCCAGCCTCAAGAGCATAGGTGTCAAACTCGCGGCCCTCCAGATGTTATGGACTGCAGGGGATGATAGGAACTGTAGTCCATAACATCTGGAGGGCTGCGAGTTTGACACCACTGCTCAAGAGGAAACCTACAGGCCCATAGCTTCACCCTGTACACTTCGGCTCTGGCTTTCCTGAGGGAGCAAGCTTGGTTTCTGCTGCCTCAGAGACTAGGACACTGAGTAGTGGATCCAAGGTGCAGGAAAAGAGATTCCACCTAAACATTAGGAAGAACTTACTGACCGTCAGGGTTGTTTGACAGTGGAATTCACTGCCTCGGAGAATGGTGGAGTCTCCTTCTTTGGAGGTTTTTAAACAGAGGCTGGATGAACATATGTTGGGAGTGCTTTGATTGTGTGTTCCTGCAGGGCAGGGGGTTGGACTGGATGGCCCTGGTGGTCTCTTCCAACTCTATGATTCTAGGATTTCCAAGACTTAAGCATTCTGAAGCCTCACCTTTCTTGTTGTGCATGGGGTTCAGCAAAGGAGGCCCAGTTCTCATCAGTGGTGGAGCAGGAGGAATCTGAACTCGGCCTGTCCCACACTGCTGCTCCGGTGTCAGCAGCCACAGGTTGGGGGGGCACAGTAGAGGAATCTTCTGCCCAGCTGGGATCTAGGGAAGAGGAGGGTGGCACAGGAGGTCAGGTCAACTCAGTGATACAGTTAACAGGTATGGTGACACCTGATGGCGTGGGGGAAGGGCACTCTAGCCACTGTTCTGTGGCTCTGGAAGTTTAAGTGACACAGAAAGGAAAGCGGCAGCATGAGAAGGAAACAGGATCATGTAGCCCCGTCTCTTCAATACTATCCATCACCACAGACTGTAACTGTAAAGGATGAGATTCAGAGTTCCTCAGCTCGGTATCCTTGGGATGTGAAATGTTTGAATCCTTATGACAGGGACTGGAGAGGCAAAGGTGTCAAACTCGCGGCCCTCCAGATGTTATGGACACCTTGGTATCCTTGGGATGTGAAATGTTTGAATCCTTATGACAAGGCAACCAAATGGCTAGGAGTCTTCCTCAAGGCTTTTCCCTACGCTCCATCACCATGATGAAGACCAGAATACTGCAAGACCAACGTGACTGAAAGAGCCAAGGGTCCCTCTGTGTTTGTCTCTATGATCTGGCTTCGTTGCAAGCACTCATAACTTTCCTCTTTGTTGGACACGGGGAACTGCGGTGCATTCCTCTCTTCAGCAATGGCATAGTGGTTAAGAGCAGGTGCATTCTAATCTGGAGGAACTGGGTTTGATTCCCCGCTCTGCCGCCTGAGCTGTGGAGGCTTATCTGGGGAATTCAGATTAGCCTGTGCATTCCCCGCCCATGCCAGCTGGGTGACCTTGAACTAGTCATAGCTTTTCGGAGCTCTCTCAGCCCCACCTATCTCACAGGGTGTTTGTTGTGAGGGGGGAAGGGAAAGGAGTTTGTCAGCCCCTTTGAGTCTCCTAAAGGAGAGAAAGAGGGGATACAAATCCAGACTCTTCTTCTTTTCTTCTGTAACAGAGGTATCCTCAACCTAAGAAGCAACTGACCACCTGGACTTTGCTATCTACCAACTCCCCCAGTGGTCCCATGTGGCACTCTGACCTCCCGATGCTCTCTCCTCCTCCGTCTTTTCACTGCAGCCGTTGCTGACCGGAGCGGTTTCTCCGTCTCCCCCGCCAGGATCTTCCTCCTCAGCTTCTTCTTCTGAATCTTCACTGTCCTCGCTGTCTGTGCTTCCGACGCTCCTGGAGTGAGGGAAGCAGAGATCATCCTGATTACGACCTGATCCGATTTCAAAGCCACTGAAGGAAACGAAAATACAGCTGTTCCCCCACACATCTGGGTACCACACAGATGAGACCAAGCAAGATGCCAGCCAGCGAAAAAGAGGTCTGAGAGCCAGCGTGATTATAGTATTATCAGAAATAACTGTCATGATATATTTTTAAAAAGAGTGAAAAGTTCACAAAAAAGGTCATCTTCTAAGTTAGCAGAGGGTTGCCAAACCCAGAGGACGGAGACAGTCAGTCTTGGGGCGAAGGAGCATTTAACCTTTAACATGATTGGTGGGTTCAACTGTAACTCTAGACCAATGAGAGGCTGATGCCTGGGTGGGGAAAAATATCCCTGATGTATGTATTGTACATGCTGTGTTGACACAGATAGAATCTGAGTTAAGTTCTGTGTGTGTTGAACTTTGTTCTGGCTGAAGTGTTCTGTATAGTATTATAGTGTTGTATAGGATAGACTTGTGTAACCTTGCAACTGCTAAAGTAAAACCCTCCTATGGAAAGAACATCTTGCATGGAGGATATTCTTTTCCAGAGTGGTAGAAGGTTAAATGCAAGAAGACTATTATCCTTCTCATCTTACCAGAGTAGCTCCGCTTTAAACTCTGCTGATAATAACACTTAATATTTGCCTTTCCACGAGCCCAGCAAAAAACCGAGTGATCCGACAGCCAGCATGGTATAGGGTTAAAAGAGTGGTTAACGCTGTAATCTGGAGAAACTGGGTTCGATTCCCCACTCTTCCATATGCAGCCTGATGGCTGATTTTGGGCTAGTCACAGATTTCTGAGCCCCACCCACCTCACGAGTTGCCTGTTGGGGAGGGGAGGTGACTGTAAGCCTCTTTGAGACTTTTTACAGTAGAGAAAGGCAGGGTATAAAAACCAGCTCTCCTTCACCAAATGGGACCAGGTCACAAGGCAACACAATTCAGGGCCTTGTAAGCCCACAAACTAGGGAATGAGTTCATTCAGGTTTCATTAACTTTTTGCATAGTTTTATGTGGTCTGTGTTCTGCAGTGTCAACGAAATCCTTCCATTGTCTTCATTTCTCCCATGCAAGTAACTGTAGCCACGTTTTGTTTTCCCCAAACAAAAAACGGAATCATAAGCATAAGCATTTTATTGTCATTGTGCACGCACAACGAAATTTACAGCAGCATTCCTCGATGCACACAATTTCAGACTCATACATCATCCTCACTTTCCCCTTACTCCACCCATCCCTACACAGCCCCAAATACATCAATATGAATATGAATCGGTTGTTTAAGAGCGCCGATGCCGTCCCCAGATCCCCTGGGCATAAAAAAGCGTGACGTAGATGCAGGCCAGCTCTGAAGTGAGCCAGGCGGCATGTTCAACTGACTGAGGGCTGTGTGTGTGTATATATATGTGATGGAGAAGGGATGTCAGGCTCTGCCTCAGATATCAAAGTGACAGGTGGTGGCAGCTCTCCATCGCGTCTGTGAGAGCTATTGTTTCAAGGACAACCAACAGGCAAACAGACTGCAGAGGAGCTGGGGAAGCAGGGCCCCCATCTCTGGTCCATACACGCCTTGCTGAAAGGGGCCTGGACAGCATGAAAATTGAAAATCCAATCGGTGGCCTTAAGCGGAGGCCTAAGAGGTGGAACAAAGGCCCTGGGTAATCAAAACAAAAACCCTTGATAATTTCCTTAACTCTTCTTCCTGCATTCCTGTTGGCCCAGGATATCCTTCCTTATTCATTATGCATGATCTCATTTTTGGAAACTTATAAAAACTAGCAACAAAAAAAACCCTATCTGATCGGAATCTCCAGAATTGACATAAAGAGGCATATAATTTTTGGAAAGTTTACATGGGCATATATTAAATGTTGAAACGGACATAACAACCATCCCCAACAGTATAGATATGTGATCTAACACATACATGAGAATTAACTCCTGCTATAAACATCTCCAAGCGGAAAAACAGAGAAGCTCCAGCATGATAACAAATACACAGTGTGTAACAGACTTCCCTCTGTGATGCACCTCTGAAGATGCCAGCCACAGATGCAGGCGAAACGTTAGGAACAAGATCCACCAGACCACAGCCACACAGCCCGGAAAACTCACCACAACCAGTTGAATCCGGCCGTGAAAGCCTTCAACAATACATTTTTTCTCTTTGGTTGAAACTTCTAAAAAGCCCTTATGGGATAGGCCCTACTAGGCTATGCACAAAAGTACACCCCATACCTGGCTGCCGTGGGCTGCGCATGGCCAGAAGAGACAGCGGCTTCCTTCTCTTGCCAAATATCCTCCCCATCAGAACCGTCAGCCTCTTCGTCGTCATCAAACTGTTGGATCCGTTCCTTGTAGCAAAGGTCAAAGAGGTTGGAGTTGGGCTGCAGAAAACCAGGAGGGGAATCATCAGCGCACAGGTCGAAGAGGGAAGGGGGAAAGGCAGGAAGCTGCTACGAAGGATCAACACTTACACTGTCGTCGTCCGCGTTCAACGAGAAAGTGATGTTGGCCGTCTTGTCAAAGGGGGCACTGGAAAAGAGCAGAGAGCGAAAGGTTGAAAGACATAACAGAGAGCTTCCTTGGGAAAGAAGCAAGCCCTAGTTCAGAAAGAAGGGAACCAAGAGGGATCCCCACGGCCAGATATGGAGGGGGAAATTTATCCTGCTCTTGAAAACCCCAGAAATACATCCATACTCTGTACTGAATCCTGTGCAAAGGTCTCCCTGTTGCAGATTGCTCTGCTCCCTGAAATCTAGCTCCTTATGGTAAGCAGACCGCAAGGAACAGCACTTGTGGGGAGATCAGCAGAAATGTCATACTCCAACCACCCTGAAAATTAAAGCAGTGGAGAGAAGATGGCTCAAGCAGCTATTTGCCTAGTGCCTCCTGGTGAGTTCACGGGGCAGGGGGGAAAAACGTTGCCATTCGTGGGCCAATCTTTGCTACAGGGCTTCACTATTTTTTCTTCCAATCCACCAAGTCTTCCTTTCATACTGGCATTTTTATCCAGAGCATCATCCCTGATTCTAACGCCACAGACCCTCTCAGAAAGAATGCAAACTTCAGTTCCTTGGCCTGTTCTGAATACTATCTGCACTCCAGCTGGATATCTGAGGGAACAGCTAAATGTTAGCTCCCTAAGTACCAGATCCGGCTTCTGTTTCCCTGCCTAATGTGTCTTTTCTAACTGTATAGTGTAAGTCCACAGATACATTCATTTTTGAACAGCACCTTGGGGGTATTAAGTGCTTTAATATTCATGTGTAGCCAGCAGATGCCACAATAAACAAACCATCTTCATCAATTAATCAATCGCCAAGAAACAGCAGACTAGACAAGCACCTGCTGCTCCAGAGACTGGGACCAGGAATAATGAGTTCAAGGTGAAGGAAAAGAGATTCCACCTAAACATCAGGAAAAACCTCCTGACAGACAGGGCTGTTCGACAGTGGAATGCACTACCTCAGAGTGTGGTGTCTCCTCCTCTGGAGGTTTTTAAAGAGAGGCTGGATTGGCCATCTGACAGGAGTACAGTGGAACCTCGGTTTTCATTGATTTTGGTTTTCATCGATTTTTTCAGTGAAAAATTTGTCTCGGTTTTCATAAATTTGCCTCAGTTTTCATCGATTTGCAGTAAGGTGCAGGGGTTGTGGAGAAAAATCAACCGGACAAAGCTGTTGCAGGCCATGTCTGCAACTTGTTTAATGACCATGTCTTGCCCCATTTCAGACAAATCTTAAAAAGGCGTCAGAAACAGACCTCTTTGGAGAGCTTTCTGGTGCGACATTGGTCCACTGGCTCTGAAGCTGGTCCTAGTGTTATTGTTTGTTACTGTTTTCAGCATTAAACACTATGTTTATTCACCAAAAAATGTGTTTTTGGTATGTTTTTTGGAGTGCCTAGAACAGATTAATTGGGTTTACATTGATTCCTATGAAAAAGTTTGCCTCGGTTTTCATCGGTTTCAGTTTTCATCAATTCTTTTCGGACGGATTACCAATGAAAACCAAGGTTCCACTGTACTTTGATTGTGTGTTCCTATATGGCAGGGAGTTGGACTTGATGGCCCTTGTGGTCTCTTCAAACGCTATGATTCTATGATCATAAGAAAATTCAGCAGCCAGGATCAAAGCCCTATAAGACACCATAATTAGCCAGGCAGGCAGGCTGTTCCTTGATTTGTGTCATACTGTTGAAACGCGGGTCATTTCTAAGGGCCGCTAACCAACCTCTCGTCATAAGAACTGACAACTTCCAGCCAACATAGTCATCTTGGGAGCAAGTTAAGAGATGGAGGGGAAAAGAGGTGCTTCCATGTCCCATCCTGTGGCCAAAAAGGAGTGTAGCCGGGGGTTAGGAATTACCTTCGCAGCTGTCGGAAGTGAGCACTGCAGGGCAGGGCAGACAGGGAGTGGTAGAAAGAGAAAGAGAGAAAGAGAGAGGGTGACACATGAAATCTGGGGGGTAGGGGAAGGAGAGAAGCTGTCCTCGGGCAGGCGGCAGCAGCGGGGGGTGCGGGGGGGTGTCAACAATTCCCCCAGGCTCCCTCTCTTGCAACAGTGTTGAAGAGTAGGATTCATGCTCAACCTGCCTCAACAAAAGTATCAGCCAAGAGTGACACACGGGGCAATCTTTGCGAAGACCGTTAAATATGTAAATGGTAACCCAAGGCTGAGAAAAAAGCCTCCCTCACTACCTGGTGAAGTAATCTAGGTGAGCTGAGCAAGGCAAGCAGGGAGGAATGGAAGCTGGGCTTTCATTCCCCTCCCCACAAACCAAGTAATCCTACTTTCCAGACCTTTATTTATTTATTTATTTATTTATTTCGATTTATTATACCGCCCCCATCCCCGTAGGGCTCTGTGTGTGTTGTTGGCACGTGTGTGTGTTGTTGCCGTCACGTCACTGCTGATTTACAGGAACAGCAGTGGCATAGTGGTTAAGAGCAGGTGCACTCTAATCTGGAGGAACCGGGTTTGATTCCCCGCTCTGCCGCTTGAAGAAGAGTTTGGATTTATATCCCCCCTTTCTCTCCTACAGGAGACTCAAAGGGACTTACAATCTCCTTGCCCTTCCCCCCTCACAACAAACACCCTGTGAGGTAGGTGGGGCTGAGAGAGCTCCAAGAAGCTGTGACTAGTCCAAGGTCACCCAGCTGGCATGTGTGGGAGTGCACAGGCTAATCTGAATTCCCCAGATAAGCCTCCACAGCTCAGCTGACAGAGGCTGGGAGATCAAACCAGGTTCCTCAAATTAGATATATGCTGGAGGCTCTTAACCTCCCACGCCACTGCTGCTCTTGAGCTGCTTGAGCTGTGGAGGCTTATCTGGGGAATTCAGATTAGCCTGTGCACTCCGCACCATCATCTAGGCTGACCGTTGGGCTGGTCACGGTTCTTCTGACTCTCTCAGCTACCCTTCCCTGGCGTGTTTATTGGGAAGGGCAAGGAGATTGCAAGCCCCTTTGAGTCTCCTACAGGAGAGAAGGGGGGGATATAAATCCAAACTCTTCTTCTTATGGCGACTCTGAAGAGTTTTCAAGACATGAGGGCTTCAAAGTTCGTTTGCCATCGTTTGTCTCTGCATGGGCCGAGAGAGTTTGGAGAGGACTGTGACCATCCCAAGGTCATCAGCAGGTTTCATGTGGAGGAGTGGGGAATCGAACCTGGCTCTCCAGATTACAGTCCGCTCCTAACCACTATACCACGCTGGCTTTGGTATGTCCCCCTAAAATAGCCCAGTTCTGGCATCTAAAATCTCCCACAGGGCACAGGTCCAAGACGAGAGGAAACAAAACAAGCAACTTCAGTGCGTTGTGCATTCATGTATCTCCACATAACAGGTTCCTGATGCAAGTACCGCATGCAAGAACATGCAACCATTTGCATGCTCCTTAAAAACTGTGAAAAAGGTTGATGAACAGACCTCTCCTTCTGGAGGAATCCGTGACTATGGCACGGGAAGCTCAACAGGTAGACACATGAGGCCCAGGGGCCAGATCTGGTCCCCTGAAAGGGCTTATCAGGCCCACAAGCCAGCTGATACAACCCCCACCCTGCTCCCAATCTGGCTGGACAAGCCCACGGGGGGAGGCTGCTGGGAGCTCACCAGCCGAAGCAGCTGCAGCACTCCTCCCCCAGCCCAACCAAGTCACTCTGATGTGATATCCTGCCCTCAGAACAGAAGAGCTCGACATGCCTAGTCTAAAAGGAGAAACATAGCACTAACTTGACGTTCTCTTCCTGCTCGCCAAACTCTTCGTCGTTAAAGCCAAAGTGGTCGATGAACGCCGACGTCATCTGCTGCAACTGATAGTCGACAAAGGCCTGAAGGGAAGAGAAAGAGCTGAATGTAATTTTAAGTTCAGATGCCACTAGTCTTGCAGGTGGTGCGTTCCGGCAAAACACAGGGCAAATGCTGACAATCTGGGCAGGGGCTTCTTCGGCCAGCTGGGCCCTCCCCCCAAAAGGGAGAAAAGACCAGTGGACATTCAACCCTACAGCCAAGTGTATTTGAATACACAAGAAGGTGTCTTATATGAGTCTTGCCTACTCTGACTAGCAGAAGCTCTCCCGGGTCACAGGTTTCCCGTCCCCTATATACATCCTGATCCTTTTAACTGGAGACTTTGGGCACTGACCCTCTACTTGCAAAGCAGGTCCTTTACAACTGTGCCACACACACACCCCTCCTCCAAGTCGCTTCTCGTCCACATTTCTGCAGCGGCGCCTGCTGATCTAGGAAACCGAGGGAGGAGAAGGGGTCTCCCACCAGGAACAGGAAGCGGAAGTTTTACTTCCTGCCTCTCCAGCAAGCTGGTGGGAAACACCCACTTTGAAGAGATGTCTTCCTGCTTAGGGGAAGACAATGTTTTAACTCCCAGGAAAAGATTTGGTGGTATTAAAAAAGAAAATGGTCCAGACTGGTTAGGCCAGGGGTCTTCAGGGGACTACAATTCCCATCAGCCCCTGCCAGTATGGCCAAGTGGTAGGGCTCATGGGAACTGTAGTCTATGAACATCTGGAGGGCCATAGTTTGAAGACCCCTGTGTTAGGCCATGGCTGCTAAGAAACCGGGGTCGGGGGATACACATGCTCTTTCAAGAGGCCTGCAGGGACCACTCAACCTACCTGCTGCAGCACAGCCTCCTGGGAGAAGCTGAACTCCTTGAGGTCATTCTCATCATCATCACTGGACGAGTGCAGGTTGTGCATGTTGACCTATAGGAAACAAGGACAATAACTCTACTGGGGAGCTGGCAGAATCTGACCAGAGGAGATCGTAAGCTCCTTTGAGTCTCCTTACAGGAGAGAAAAGGGGGGATATAAATCCAAATTCTTCTTCTTCTATTTGAGACCCAGTATTTACATTTAACCAGGCGAAGTCAGTCCCTAAATACCTGCCCTGTGACCTTAGCAAGCTGCATTTCTGCAACTGCACCCAAGGACACCTCTATCCCATGGGAACACAAGACAGAATAATGATGGCGACTCACGAGATTCACAGTGTTCTTCTTGTTAGTCTCCAACAAAGGCCCCGAGACAAACTTCTCCCACTGCTCTTGTTCGTCCTCCGGCAGCTCTGCGAAGGAAAAGGCAGCCGTTCAACGGTCTTGCTCCGCAGCACACAAGACGGAGGAAAAACAGACATTCCTTCCTCCCTCTGCAGAAAGAGGGAAGAACTGCACGAGGCCAGTGGGAGCCAGAGAACCCAAAAGAATCCTGGGTTCCTGGTTCCCTTCAGCCACCCATCTATTCCCTCTCCCACAACCAAAGAAAGCTTAGCTTGCTCCAGAGGCTCAAAGCTGTATGAACCTGCACACGGGATTATGCAACCCGTTAGGTTACTTAAGTCAATTATGTTTGCTTCAGCAGACATACGCTGTCCTGATGTTTTTGGAAGAAAGGTGGGATGAAAGTAATTTCAAACACAGGCTTTTAACTACATTGTATAAACATCGTGAACTACAGCCTGGCGTACAAGCGGCGAAAGGAGTAGGGTTGTCTCATTCCGCTTCCGTACAATTTTCATTATATCCTTGACTTTGCATTCCTTACCTTTCACCCTCCCTAACGTGCCTGAATGCAAACTCCCCCCTTCACAAACAAAACTTATCTTAAGAACTAAACAACCAGGGAATTAGGACCATTCCTAATTGGTTTTTTTAAACCAAGCTCAATTGTTTAAAAAGCAGTTGGCAAAATTCATAGCATTAGTTATCATGATACAGTCAAGATTGGGGTGCTGTGTGGTTTCCCGGCTGTATGGCCGAGTTGTAGCAGCATTCTCTCCTGATGTTTCGCCTGCATCTGTGGTGGCATCTTCAGAGGAGAGAATGCTGCTAGAACACGGCCATACAGCCCGGAAACCACACAGCACCCCAGTGATTCCGGCTATGAAAGCCTTCGACAATACAGTCAAGATTATTGATGCAAATTAAACAAGATCGTTCAGATAGGATTAATCCTATCTTATATGATGGACATCGTGGATTTAGATTTACTGTCAGGATTATGGTAATTTGTATCACTGTTTCTCAACCAGATTATGTGATAGCTGTGTTGATACTGACATTGTAATTGCTATTTGCATTACTGCATTTTCTTTTTCTGTGTTGTACTTTACTATGGCTGTGCTGAAGCAATAAAGGGACTATCGGGTCTAAAAAGAAGATACTCCCATCTCTCTCTAGAGACAGGGTCCCTGGAATCTCACCCCCAGGGTAGCTGCAGCCCACTTTACTCTATTGTTGATAGTGGTTCTTGAGAATTCAGAGGTTAATGATCATAATTCTAATCAGCCCCTGCCAGCATGTAATAATTATTGATGGGGAATTGTAATCCAACAACCCCTAAGTGTAATCAAGGTTCCTCCACTAATTCCACTGCTCTATTGTTTCAGCATGGCCATAGCAAACAATACAACACAGAAAAGGAAAATGGAAAGGCAAGAAGCTGCAGTCTCAAAGGGCTCCCACGAGCCAAGTGTTCCCAGCCATGCAAGGACACAGGGCGACCTTGCCCAGCGTGGCCACCTGCTGTTACCTTTCAAAAGCTGCTTGATGAGGGTTGAGTGGGGCCACTTCTCAGAGCCTTGTGCTAAGGCGTTGGCAATGCGGGTGAGGTGCCCCATGTAGCCCTTGCGTCTGCCCCCATCCGACCTGCAATTGGACACGGGTAATGTGAAAAGGCACCAAAGAAGGAATGTACACATGAACTGGCGGGGGAGGGGACGGAAGAAGCGGGAATGAAGTGTAGCAGTTAGACCTGCCAGACTAGGAATGGGGGAAACCCAGGTTTGAAGTCAAACTCAGCAGTGAGGCTCAAAGCTCAGGGAAGCACGAGTGCCACCTGACTCCATTTATTACAGTGTGAGATGAAGGCAGAGTAAGCAGAACTGTGGTGGCCTCTCGAGGTGGCTTGGAGCTCAGCTCGAATCTGTTTCAGAATTTCTGTACATCCCTCTCTTGGTTTTGACAACAGTTGTTTTGTTCTTATCATTGGCTTCACTTTAAGCAATAAAATTGTTTTGGCATAATGTCGCGGATGATGTTGTCATCTGCATTCGCCCCATTCCTGTCGTTTCTTCCTCTTTAATTGGCCGCAAATCTTTCTCAAGCTTCCACCTTAGATCAATTCCGCTGAAAGACTGGTGTCGAGGCCCTTTTAGGTCGCCAATGCGACGGAAAGGTGCACAGTTTTCCCAATTTAGCCCACACTGATGCCATTCTTCTTATTCTGCCCCTGTGGCAGCCATTTCCCTCCCATACCGGAAGGCTTAAAAAAATCAGTAGTAGCTATATCCCTGTGGCTTCACAACACGACAACAATCAATGCAATAGGTTTAATTTAAAAATCCACTTTCTGGTACTCCTGCTTGTGCAGCCAATACCTTCCCTCTTATAACTATGCAGCTAAAAGGGCTAGAGGCTTTAAAAGAAAATAAAAGCTGTGAACGAGTATGTTGTTATGTCTGTTTCCTAACAGAAGTGCAAAGGGCATTCTTCTCTGTTAAAAAAAATAATTAAAAAGATCAGGAGGACCTCCAACCGTGGTACCCCAATCTTCTCGATCAAGCACTCACTGTGACTGTTCATTTTCTTCCCAGGCAGATAAGATTCTTTGGATTAAGCGACACTTCTGCAGCAACTACAATAAAAGAGACAATGAAACTCACATGAGGACTGTCCCCTCATTTATTGTGTCACAATAAAAAGGATTAAGGTTGCTCACATGACCAACAGTTTCAATATTTCTAGCTTTCAGCCAACCTTTGGTCAGACATAGAACAGAGAGAGAACCTGGTCAATTCAAGAAGTCCACTATTTGGCCTTAGGATTAAGATTGCTCACATGGCCAAGAGTTTCAATATTTCTAGCTTCTAGCCAACCTTTGGTCAGATATAGAACCTGGTCAGAAGATTCAAGAAGTCCACTATTTGACCTTAGGATTAAGGTTGCTCACATGGCCAAGAGTTTCAATATTTCTAGCTTCCGGTAACAGGTCAGGCATAGAACCTGGTCAAAAGATTCAAAGAAGTCCACTATTTGTAGCCTTAGGATTGAGATTGCTCCACATGGCCAAGAGTTTCGAACTAGCCTACACAGCTTCTAGCCAACCTTTGGTCAGATATAGAACCTGGTCAGAAGATTCAAGAAGTCCACTATTTGACCTTAGGATTAAGGTTGCTCACATGGCCAAGAGTTTCAATATTTCTAGCTTCCAGCCAACCTTTGGTCAGACATAGAACCTGGTCAAAAGATTCAAGAAGTCCACTATTTGGCCTTAGGATTAAGATTGCTCACATGGCCAAGAGTTTCAATATTTCTAGCTTCTAGCCAACCTTTGGTCAGATATAGAACCTGGTCAGAAGATTCAAGAAGTCCACTATTTGACCTTAGGATTAAGGTTGCTCACATGGCCAAGAGTTTTAATGTATCTAGCTTCCAGCCAACCTTTGGTCAGACATACAACAGAGAGAGAACCTGGTCAGAAGATTCAAGAGGTCCACTATTTGGCCTCTTAACTTCCCATTACTGTCCTCTGTTGATGTATATTCCAAAACAGAGAGGTGGGATGAACGTTTTGCCATGAAAAAGATTTCCACCCAGACTGCTAACCCAACCATTCTCTAGAGTGGTTTCTAGATTAGTGACTGTGAACTTGAACCTGTCCCTACCCCCATCATTCAACCCAAGGTCTCATCATACCTCTGGGAGCGCATCTCCCCGTATTGCCCTTTGACGTCCCTGCTGGAGGTCCCTGGCCCAAAGGATATTCAGCTGGCTTCTATGAGGGTCAGGGCTTTTACAGTCCTGGCCCCTACCTGGTGGAATAAGCTCCAGGTGGAATAAGCTCCAGGTCTTAAAGGGTTTCTGCAGGGCCTGTAAGACGGAGCTTTTCCACCAGGCATTTCCATCTAGCCAGCCAGCCTGATCTGTTATCATCTTTGGCCTTCTGTGAGTGCGGAAGGAGGGAGGGTTTTTTGCCATCTGTGGTTGGTCTATTGGTCTTATGATTGGTTTTATGGTTGTTAAATGCTCTTAAGGTTGTTTTACTGTTTGCCGCCCTGGGCCCTGTTGGGGAGGGTGGGATATAAATGGAAAAATAAAAAACAAAAATGAAATTTCCCAGTCTGTTCCGTTTCTTTGACCTTCCCTTCAATTCTCCTCTCTCAAGTTTCACGTTGTTTTCACTCGTCTGAAAGCGTATCACTCCTCTACTGGTCACCCCACCCCACCCCACACACACACAAACACACTTACGTGCTGGATGACGGGGCTCTCTGGCAAGGGCTCCGAGTGGTTTTCAATGGTCTCATCCCCAGTATGGGAGCGGAAAACATTGCTAAGGCAGGCCTCCACCTGAGCATGCAAGAAGTTGTTGTATGCGTATTTGAAGTAGAGGTCCTGGAAACAAGAGCCAAAGAGTAAGCCCAGTAAATTCATGATGATTTAGGCACTATATCATACGCAGATACAAGGTGCAGGAAAAGAGATTCCACCTAAACACTAGGAAGAACTTCCTGACAGACATGGTTGTTCAACAGTGGAATGCACTACCTCTGAGTGTGGCGGAGTCTCCTTCTTAGGAGGTTTTTAAAGACAGGCTGGATGATCAAATGTCAGGAGTACTTTGAAAATGCCAGCCACAGATACAGGTGAAACGTCAGGAGAAAATACCACTGGAACAAGGCCACACGACCCGGAAAACCCACAACATCCTAATTCATTTTTTGGATCAGTGGGTGGCTCCGGAGGAGAGGTCAGGCAGGGGCACTTAAAATACTCACCAACATTGTGTTGACAGCCCCGAGTTCTATAATCTCATCTCGCAGCGCTGCATTTTCGGTGCCCAGCGAGCTGGCCAGCAGCTTCACCACGTGTAGGCGTGTGTTTCCCAGCGGGGGGTCCAGGATACCCCAAGTTGTCTGAAGGGACTCTTTCTGCCAGGAACAGCGGGGTCAGACACTAAGTTCCATGTGCATTCGACCCCACTCCTGAAAGAGGGAGAGGGTGTTCCGGCTTCCTCCCCCCTCCAGAGAACTCATCCTCTGCTTCAAGCAAGCTTTCCAACAAACGCCCTATGAGGTAGGGGTGGGGCTGAGAGAGCGCAGAAAAGCTGTGACTAGCCCAAAGTCATCCAGCTGGCGTGTGTGGGAGTGCACAGGCTAATCTGAATTCCCCAGATAAGCCTCCACAGCTCAGGCGGCAGAGCGGGGAATCAAACCCAGTTCCTCCAGATTAGAATGCACCTGCTCTTAACCACTGCGCCACTGCTGGTTAGAGAGCCACTCAGTGCGGTCTGCTAGTCTTCCTACATCCTCAATCCACCTCTCCACCGCAGGCAGGCAACACGGACGTGCATACCCACCTTTGGCGGGTCGAGGAGCAGCTGGTGAAGCTCCCTGAGGCGTTGTTTGATGGCAAGGAGAGTGCCCAGACTGGCCTGGCTGGAAGCCACTTCATTGGTCGGCACGGTCATCTCCATCTGCCCCTCCAGATTGCAGTAAAAGCCCCCCATGTCTCCCATCTCCGTCCTGGGAGGAAGAGCAAGACAGAAAGGCGCTTTTTCAAGGTAAGGCTCTGAGGTGGCACGGGCCCCCCTCCCCGCATCCCAAGCCTGCCCGTGAAGCTGAAATCCTCGTGCGAAATTACGTCAAATCAAGTTCATCACATCGGGCGTGCCGCTTGATGCTTTTGAAGGCCTGCCCTTTCTACCAGGCAGAAAGAATTTATTTTCCCGGAGACACAAGGCGCAAACTGATAAATAAAAGGGGGGATAGTTCTGACGCGGAACAACCCCACCTCCTCCCTCCGCAAGCTTTGCAAAAAGGAACATCTGAAGCTCACACGGTCCCGGTTCAATTTGCCTTGAGAAAGGGAATTCTTTTGTTTCCAGTTATTCTTCTACCTTTGTGAGCTGCCTCGGAACTGACTCGAGTCAAAGAAATCAGTAACCAATCCCTGCCACCCTGATCTTGTAGATGCTGTGCGATTCACACCCATGTAAATAACGACCAGCACCTACCTACCCTGCTGCGACATACACACACCTGGGTTTGCGTGGCTCCAGCAGAGTCAGCAAGACCTGGATGCCGTTGACGATGACGGATTCGCTCCGTTCTCCATCCAGCATATTGCTTAGGAGTTGCTCGATAGTCTCCTGCCTGAACACAAGGGAGAATTGGGCTGGGTACCACACACTGGGAGTCAAGTTTTAGTCACCCCCTCGAAGAAAATGTTGTTCTTAAAAAAAAAAACACCTTAGGGTGTTTCAAAGACCTGGGGTGGAAGAAGAAGAGAAGAGGAGTTTGGATTTATACCCCACTTTTCTCAACCGTAAGGAGTCTCAAAGTAGCTTACAAGCTCCTTTCCCTTCCTTTCCCCACAACAGACAGCTTCTGAAGTAGGTGGGGCTGAGAGAGTTCCGAAGAACTGTGGCTACTCCAAGGTCACCCAGAAGGAATGTAGGTGTGCGGAAACACTTCTGGTTCACCAGATAAGCCTCTGCCACTCAGGTGGAGGAGTGGGGAATCAAACCCGGTTCTCTTAACCACTACGCTACATATATCCCTGAAAATGAAAGATAGCTTATTATTACCCCTTGTTCCTCCTTACCCCTGCAGTGCAGGACAAATCATTGTGCGGGAAGGACAGCAAGCTGCCCTTCTCCAGAGAGTTCTCTTTACAGGCTATGCCATCTGAAAGCCAGAAGGAGATCCCCAGTTTTAAGTCATATCCACGCCAGAGGAAGGAACCTTCTAACTGTGGGCACGGTTCATAGCAACTCAGAACCTGATAAGGGAATCGCAGACGGCACGAGGAAGATTTACACAAGGTTAATTTTGATTTCAGAATCTTGTTAAAGTAAAAAATATTTAACCTTTTCAAAAATCCGCCCAGTGTAGAAGTTAAACTACCGCTTTGCGCCATACTGAACACACTGCCAGAAATATTAAAAAAGAAAGTCCACATTCATTTCAGCATTAGAGAGGTAACTCCTTTCTGACTGGAAGGTAAAAGTGCCTCTTTCCCCCCAGCTGATGACGCTGCCACCAGTTTAGCGCTCACTTCTCAAGTGTGGCCAGTAGCTGGTCAGGCTCAGGACTATCCTGGATTTGGATCATCTGTTCACGGCTCAGCCGGATAATGTCGCACAGGGACTGTGAAGCATTGGAATGTTGCTGAAGAGAGACACGAGAGAAAACAGAGAGAATAAGCACTATTAGACACGACTTCACAAACAGCAGCATTTTTGACAGAGAAGAAGAAGAAGAAGAAGAAGAAGAAGAAGAAGAAGAAGAAGAAGAAGAAGAAGAAGAAGAAGTAGAAGAGCAGCAGGAGGAGGAGTTTGGATTTATATCCCCTTTTCTCTCCTGTAGGAGACTCAAAAGGGGCTTACAAACTCCTTACCCTTCCCCCCTCACAACAAATACCCCGTAAGGTAGGTGAGGCTAAGACATAGGTGTCAAATTCAGGCCCTCCAGATGTTCATGGACTACAATTCCCAGCAGCCCCTGCTTGTATGGCCAATTGGCCCTGCTGGCATGGGCTGACGGGAATCGTAGTCCATGAGCACCTGGAGGGCCTGAGTTTGACTCCTATGGGCTAAGAGATCTCCAAAAAAACTGTGACTAGCCCAAGGTCACCCAGCTGACGTGTGTTGGAGTGTACAGGCTAATCTGACTTCTCCAGATAAGCCTCCACAGCTCAAGTGGCAGAACGGGGAATCAAACCTGGTTCCTCCAGATTAGAATTAACCTGCTCTTAACCACCACGCCACTGCTGCTCCTAAGCATGTAACGCCTTGAGAATTTCACCTTTGTTCCCTTCTGGGCTACATTTAGAAACTGAAGTTTATTTCTCTAATATTTAGTCTTGGATTTCTTTCTGCTGCCTTTCATCCAGGGAAACTTCAGTGACGTCCCAAGGTCTGACTCCTACATACAGAACAAGCCAAACTGGACAAGAAATCTGAAAATCCAGGAAGAGGAGGAGGAGTTTGTATTTATATTCCACCTTTCTCTCCTGTAAGGAGACTCAAGGCGGCTTACAAGCTCCTTTCCTTTCCTCTCCCCACAACAGACACCTTGTGAGGTAGGCGGAGCTGAGAGAGTTCTGAAAGAACTGGGACTAGCCCAAGGTCACCCAGCAGGGATGTAGGAGCAAGGAAACAAATCTGGTTCACCAGATAAGTGTCCGCTGCTCATGTGGTTCACCAGATAAGCCTATGCCACTCAGGTGGAGGAGTGGAAAGCCAAACCCAGTTCTCCAGACTAGAGTCCACCTGCTCTTAACCACTACGCCACGCTGCTGTTTTGTGTGGGAGGGGAGCGGGATTTGGATTCACCTGTTAAAAAGGAGGGAGGGGGGGGTTAGCTCTTGCTTTACACCCAATTTCCCCTCTCCGCAACTTTGAATGGCTCCTGGAGTTCCCATTTTTGACTGCAGGGAAAACCTGACCATCATATTCAACAACAGCCCTGACAGTCACGTGTTTTCAAGGAAAGCAGCCCTTCCCAGTCCCTGAGATTAGTGCTTCGCAGTAAAAAAGGTAGTGATTCAGCCATATGGTTTCACCCAAAGCTCGAGGAGAGAACAGACGCATGGGACCGTTCCTACTCACATTGTCATCTTTTGAAGGGTGGATCATCCCAATTAGCCTCTGAACAATCTTCTCCTCGTTAAGCCACTTGAAGGGGGGAAAAAGAAAAGCACCAACACAGGGAAGGTGAGAGTCAGCAAGTATCCTTTGAGACAGTCCTCCGATGATAGCTGCTCGAGGACAGAAATATTCACACCCCGGTCCAACGATAACCCACAATCTTGACGCTAATGCCTGCCCCCAATACCCTTGAAATCCTCTTTGTACCTACACTAGGAAAGCTCTATTCTATTCTAGTGACTGCTAGTTATGCCAGAGGCGTAGCTGGGTCAAACTGCGCCCGGTGTGCAGTCTGTATTCCCCGCCCCCCCCCCACGGCGCCCCCCCTTCCCCCTTCCCACACTTCCCATAGCTCCTTTCCTTTTCCTAGAATGTTTTCAGGCTGAAAAAAAGCCTATTCACAATTCAGGCTTGATGGGAACTATACCGCCCAGGAGACCTTGTGAGCCCCAAGGTCTCCTGGGAACTGAAGTTCCTCAGGCCGTTTTTAGCCTGTACTGTGAACAGGCCTTTTTTTCAGCCTGAAAAAGTTCTAGGGAAAGGAACTAAGGTAACTGTGGGAAGGGGGTGGGGTGGGGCGCCGCAAGGGGGTGCTGTGGGGGGCGGGGGAAGGGCCTAAGGGTGATTTTCCACCCCTAGGCTTGTGCCTGGTGCACGGCGCACCCCACCCCCATGTAGCTCTGCCACTGAGTTATGCCTGCACTGGATAGAATAGGCATGACTAGTATCCATGGATAGCCCTATTTTGACTAGTAGCCATGGGTAGTCCTATCCTCCATGAACACCCCCCAACCCTCTAAAAGCCTTCCAAGTTGCTGGCCGCCACCACATACTGGGGCAGGGAGTGCCACAATTTAACTATGCACTATGTGAAGAAATACTTCCACTTGTCCGTTTTGAATCTCTCGCCCGACCCCTCAATCAGTATTGACCAGATAAACCCATGCAACCACCCATCTTTCTCCTCCCATCACTCCAGCAAAAGCCGCTAATGCAGGACGAAAGGGTTATAAGGTGAACTGATTGGCAGCTTATCTCTGGACACAGTGACATCAGGGAACCAAGCCGTCCAACCACCCGTTGCTTTGGAGGAAGTGGGGGAAGAGGGAGAGGAAGTGGGGGGAGCATCTGTGGCAGGGCCCTTACATTGAACACGTCTTGCCTGAGCTGTGGCTGCTCCACGCAGGTGAGGAGCCGCAACAGGAGGTCCATGATGGCCGAGGTACCAATGTGGCACAGCAGCAGGTTGACAAAGTCGTCCTTCTTGCGCAGGAAGGCAACTATCTAGAAGAAGTCATTCGAGTTAGCGGAGGAAGAGGAGGAAAAGAGCGGAGGTATTCCGCCAGGCGTGTGGTTGAAGTCAGCGACAGCTTTTCTAACATGGCTGGCCTCCTGAGCCATACCCCTTTCTTTCCTTCTTCCAATTCTCTTTATACCCACTTCCCTTCCCTGCAGAGGCATACCGCCTATGGAGACATGGGGCCACCCATGATACCGGGCACATGCCTGTGGGGCACCCAGAAGGCTCCTGCCCCCCTCACCACCTCACCCCACCCCCCATCGACCACCACCGCCACTGCTCACTGGCTGTCTGGACGTCGTCCCCCAACCCCCTTTGGGCAATGCTCCAAAGATTGTTTAAGCAAGTAAGCGGGGCTCTGCAGGGGGGTGGGGGGCCGGAGGGATTTTAGTCTCCGGGCGCCATTTAGATCCGGTACGCCACTGCTTCCCTGTTTTTTCTTCATTCCTGCTTACTTAGAGTGGATTTTGGCGCTACTGAGCCCTCCGGGGGAGGGCGGTCTATAAACCCAATCAATCAATCAATCAATCAATCAATCATAATAATAATAATAATAATAATAATAATAATAATAATAATAATAATAATAATAATAATAATAATAATAATAATAATGGAATTTTTAACTAAGGAATCCTGTCGTAAGCCACCCCCGTGGCAGCTTACAAATAAGAAACAAGAATGAAATAAAAAAGGACAACAGTTTTATTAACTACATGGGAAAGAGCTTCCAGACCCACCACTAGGAGAGATATTCGCACATATAATATGGTGACACAGAAACCTTGCTGAAGTTAAGCAGGGAGGAATTTGGTCGATGCCTAGATGGCAAAACACCAACTTTGAGGCCCCAGGAATAAAGGTGAGACAGAAATGACTCAGCTAAAACCTACAATGTAATCTGGAAACCTTGGTTATCTTATATAGCCCAAAGATATAGCACACCAAATTTAATTAACTATGTGTACATAGAATCAATTTAATTTGGTTTCTGATCCGCTTATCTTTCATGATATTTCCTATAGCTTTGAGTAATTGCTTATCATTTGCCTATATATCTGACTAGATTAAATAACTGTTAGTTGATTAAAGAGGAAGTTGCTATATTATGTTCCTGTTAAGCTATAATGTTATATAGCTTTTCATCTAAATTAACCACTACTATCTTAACCTTATGCTCTTACTTTTTCTTCATCTCTCTCTCTCTCTCTCTTCTATTTATCTATTTCCTTTCCTACTATCAACGGTTTATTGTAATTGACCTTCAACACTTCAATGACACTATTGCATTAATTATTATAAACTTCATCAAATAAAGGATTTTTTTAAAAAAAAGAAATAGAATTTGTTATCCGCCTTGAGGGTATGACTCGCAGGGGTGGCCAACCTGTGGAGCTCCAGATGTTCATGGACTACAATTCCCATCAGCCTCCTGCCAGCATGGCCAATTGGGCTGATGGGAATTGTAGTCCATGAACATCTGGAGCGCCATAGGTTGTTTGGCACTACGGGGACATGGTGGGACATAATTACTTTAACATAAACTACATCTGCAACTGATTTTTGAGCACCCCTACTTAACGCACAGGTAGAACCATATGGCCGTGCTCTCAATCTTCCTTTCTGTATCGCAAAGACTTTGCCTTGGATGCTATGCACAAGTTCCACTCACACTACTTCTGTCCGTGTGCCATCAATGGTTTTTAACGAGCCCTCATGCAAAAGATAACGCTGGGAGATAAAGAAATGTGTGCTGCACAGAGGCTGTCTAACATGCGCGGAATCTGTGCACAGGATACAGGCCTTTAAAATATGCTTTTCTGTGAGTCACAAAGTGCAGCAGGCAATTTTGGGCTGGTCACCATCTCGACAGGCCGAAAATTCAAAACATAATGAAGGAACTAAAAAGAGTTCGGAAAGAAACTGACATACTTGGAGGAAGGGTGAGATAAACATGTAATCCACAATAACTAGGGCCTGGTAAACACATCGTGACATTGAATCACATCACTAACCCCACACGTGGTTAAAATGTTATTCCTGATGGCATCCCGGGACAGCAACAGCTGGCATTTAGCGCATCTGAAAAAAACGTTTGGGAGTCTACAAGTGTCCTAAAAGCGCTCAGTACCAACTGTTGCCACCTGAGGGAGCACTTGAAAGAACCGTCCACCATATATCCATTATGAGCTCAGTTTCCCAGCATTCTGCAGACTTCGACCGCTTCCAAGGTGCTGGCCTCCGGGAGGACTGAAGGCATTAATATGTATACTAGGAAGCAACCAGCACACCTCCTGTTTGGGGGGGGAAAGGTCCTGGAAGGTCAAAGAGCACGTGAGACGCTACCTGATCAGTCTTGCGGTTGATCAGGATCCCCATGACCTTGCTAAAGAAACTGGCCAGCAGCGGGTTGAGAATGTCGCCAGTCTGGAGGAAACCGTAGAGGCGCCGCAAGAGGGACTCGTCCTCGCCCAAAGCGTCATTTATCTGAGTGACGTCCGACGTCAGAATCTCACACGAGACACTTGGGTATCTGGAAGGAGATGCAGGAGAAAAGGAAGAGCGGGAGACTTTAAGGCTGCACGGACATCTCAGCACGAACATCTCAGTCGGCGTCTTCTTCCGGGCTGCTTCACCACCCCGTTCGACCCTGACCGTTTAGCACTGCCTTTCTGCCTCGTGGGTTTTGCCGCTTCTGATACTGAGATACATCACATGACATCATGGACACGCGTATGTTCCCTGATCTGATTTTTAAAGAAGCTCTGCGACAAGGGAACTTGTGGTCCGCAAAACTGTGAGTCCTGAAACTTACAGATCCTTTTAGCAGTCCTGAAACTGCTAAAAGGATCTGAGCAGCAGCACAGTGGTTAAGAGCAGGTGTACTCTAATCTGGAAGAACCAGGTTTGATTCCCTGCTCTACCGCTTGAAGAAGAAGAGTTTGGATTTATATCCCCCCTTTCTCTCCTGCAGGAGACTCAAAGGGGCTTACAATCTCCTTGCCCTTCCCCCCTCACAACAAACACCCTGTGAGGTAGGTGGGGCTGAGAGAGCTCCGAGAAGCTGTGACTAGCCCAAGGTCACCCAGCTGGCGTGTGTGGGAATATACAGGCTAATCTGAATTCCCCAGATAAGCCTCCACAGCTCAGGCGACAGAGCTGGGAATCAAACCTGGTTCCTCCAGATTAGATACACGAGCTCTTAACCTCCTATGCCACTGCTGCTTGAGTTGTGGAGGCTTATCTGGGGAATTCAGATTAGCCTGTGAACTCCCACACATGCCAGCTGGGTGACCTTGGGCTAGTCACTGTTCTTCTGAGCTCTCTCCGCCCCACCCATCTCACAGGGTGTTTGTTGTGAGGGGGGAAGGGGAAGGAGACTGTCAGCCCCTTTGAGTCTCCTTGCAGGAGAGAAAGGGGGGATATAAATCCTACTCCTACTCCTCCTTCTTGTCATTTTCAGACTAAGGCTTTATTTAGAAGCAACCAAACGATTTGCCCCCCACCCTGCAACATAAAAAACCCTGCCGCAGGGAAAGCGCTCTGGCAATTAAGACACTAAAAAAAGCAGGAGGGAGGGCGGGAATTAACTTGACAATGTTTCTCCTTAATCCTGGAGAACCTGAAGCATCAATGGGGGTTCCATCGGCATCCTGGCAGAGGAACACATCACTCGTGAACAGACATAGCCGCTTCTTTCCTCCAGACGTCCTACAGGCCGCAGGACCTGTAAGACCAAGACACACACACACACACACACACACCCCACACACACATACACACTTACTTGTAGCGCACTCTCTCGTCCACATCTCCTGGGGGCTCCTCGGTCACACACGTGACCAGCGCTTCCATGTGCTCAGGCTGCACCAGGAAGTCCACCAGCTTTCGATTGACCACCTTGCACTCCTGCAACACATCCTCTTCGTCCAGCAGCTCAAAGAGGGTCACGTTGCCACGCTCCAAGAGGGTGTCGATATGAGAGGTCGTATGGAGGTCAAACTTCCAGAACATGGCTTGCTGCAGGAGGTAGGAGAAAGACAGAGGGGGAACATTAAAAAAAACAAGGAGTTGGGGGGATGGACCCGCCTGCTAGAAAGCCCTTTAACTGTCCCCTTCTTAATTCAGAAAGCTCCAAGCACAGGGGCCAAGGCTAAGTACAGGCTCTGCCAGTGAATTAAATAAATGGTTTGGAGCATAGGTGTCCAACTCAGGCCCTCCAGATGTTCATGGACTACCATTCCCAGTAGCCCTTGCTAGCATGGCTAATTGGTCCTGCCAACATGGGCTGATGGGAATCGTAGTCCATGAACACCTGGAGGGCCTGAGTTTGACACCTATGGTTTAGAGCAGTGGTGGCAAACCTTTGGCACTACAGATGTTATGGACTACAATTCCCAGCAGCCCCTGCCAGCATGGCCAATTGACCATGCTGGCAGGGGCTGATGGGAATTGTCGTCTATAACATCTGGAGTGCCAAAGGTTCGCCACCACGGGTTTAGAGCATACAACAGAAGCAATCAGTTCTCTCGTAAAGAAGAGCCCCAGGCTGACAGGACAAGACTTTGAGGTAGTCAGAGGATAATACAAAGGGGAAGGCATCGAGACATCACATCACAGGCTCCATTTAACAGGGGGTATGACAAGTGCCACAGACGGTCCATTTAGAGGTCAGAGCAGCTTCTAGATCGTACAAGAACAAACTTCAGGCCAAGAGCACAGAACCAGGGGGGAGTGCTGCCACAAGCATGGCGTACAGTCGAACGTGGTGAACAGGGTTTGATTCCCTTCTTCTCCACATGAAACCTCCTGATGTCCTTGGGTCGGTCCCAGTTCTCTCAGAACAGGAAGGGAGGGGGACTGTAAGCCGCTTGGAGACTCCTTAAAGGTACAGAAAAGTGGGATATAAAAACCAACTCCTCGTAGTCTTGTGAGGAGGGCACAACAAAAAGGGCCAAGATCGAAAATTGGACAAGCCAACCCACAGGTTTCACAGAATTCAAGGGAACTCACAGAGAATTCAAGGGAACTCACAGAATTCAAGCAGAGGCACAGAAACGAAAGAGACTCCAGAAGGAGAAAGGAGAAAGCTGAGATGAGGTTAATACAAAGTGATGACGGAAAAGCAGGCACAGAAGGGGGAGGCAGAAATGACCCAAGTTTGCACAGCATGTATTTAAGACAAGTATTTAAGCATGTTTTTAAGAGAGGAAGGGAAGGAGTTTGTAAGCCATTCTGAGACTCCTTACAGTTGAGAAAAGCGGGTACAACTCCTATCCTCCCCTGTAAACTTAGCATCACCCCATTTCAGGGGCTCTACATGCTTCCAGTAGGGCCCAGCCCATAGGTTGAGAACTCCTACAACTCATCCCAGCCAGGAGTATGACAGTGGTTCAAAAGCAGAAGAATCACCTCCCCCTAAGCCAGTGGTGGCGAACCTATGGCACAGGTGCCAGAGGTGGCACCCAGAGCCCTTTCTGTGGGCACACATGCACAGAGTTCATCATGTGGGGGGGGCGGAAAATCACCCCCCACCCCCCTAGGCTGGCCTGGGCATGATCCTTTACCTGGGAGTAAGTTCGGTTGCTGGCAATGGGGCTTACTTCTGAGTAAACCCTCCCAGAGTCGTGATTCATCCATTCGAAGCATCGCACAGTTGCTTCACCAAGCTTACTCCCGAGTAACATGCGGCTCAGAGCCAACTGTTTTTTCTAAACTAAAACCTCAGTAGTCAGGTTAAATTGCCGTGTTGGCACTTTGCGATAAATAAGTGGGTTTTGGGTTGCAATTTGGGCACTCGGTCTCGAAAAGGTTAGCCATCACTGCCCTAAGCGTACACACCCCCTTTCGATGCACAAAATAGGGATGTTAAACCGCATTAGCACCTACAGTACCCAGAATGGCTGACATTGTGGACTAAGTAACACAGGCACCCTGGCAGCGTGATTTTGAACATGGCACGGGCTTCTTTTCGCCAGTGCCCTCTGAGCGACTCAGCTAGGAAGGCAATTCCTTGTGCCGGCGTGTTTGCAAGTTTCCCTAACTACAGCTGCAGTTCACAGCGGCAAAGAACTCTCTGTGCAACCAGATGGAGGGGAAAACACCAAGAGAAGTAAATAGTAACGTAGCGACTCATTTCCCTTTTCAACCCTGCTGCCGCCCCGGCACTGTGAAGGCCAAAACTTTTTACCCGGTTTCCAGGCAACCTCTAGAATCACAAGACTTTTGCAATACATCAGATCAGATGGCGTGGCTCACAGAAACTGGGGAGGGGGTGAGAGGGGAGAAAGAAAGGGGGGGGGATAACGGAAGACTTCGCAAAGTTCAGGCCTTAAAACTTATCACACATAAAAACACTGAGATTTGCAAACTTGTTTTCCATCATCCTTTTTAACACTGCAAATCGCGTTATGGTGCTTTAACTCTTTTATTTATGTAACAGCTCTATGAACTGGGTCTTGGCCTAGCCTTGTAAACACGGTCAAGAGGGAACTTGTACCCATACAGTCAAAACCACTGCTTTGAATTGCATTCTGGTCACAGAGGGCTGCGTGTGGTTTCAGATAGTTCCAGCTTTCTCTTAAATAAAGCAGCATGTTTCTAGCAGGAGGCAGTTATCATCTTGGCCTGTTTGTGGGCTTATGCACAAGAGTGCTGGACAAAGTAGACAATTTAGAGATTCTGTAGATAAAGGTTGTTCTATTATTCTATCATACAGCTGATAAGCACCTCCTGAGGTGAAGGAAAGGATCGTGAATCACTTTCAGGTATTTCCGGAGGTCTAAGGAACACATCAACATTCCCCTTCAACTCTCTGGCACCCAGAGCACCGAACGCCAAATCCAAAGCAGCCCTCAAAATTCTCCAGCTGGCCCCCCACCGCCTCAGTTGTCAGCAGTGACAGCGGCTATGACTAGGACAAGCATGTCAGGATAACAACCACACATTTCAAGCATCTGAATTCGTTCAGGCTGTTTGCAGTCGAAATTGAGAACAGGAAAAAAAAAGATTTCACATTCTCAGCCCAAATTCAAGACTTCCAGAGCTCAGGATTGGCCTCTAAGAGCAGGTTGTTTCACACACACACAGTCCCACTCAAAAAGCGCTTGCGAGGTAGGTTTAAAGTTACCTGGTAGGTTTAATAGGATAAAAGGGGTATTCAAGGCCAGGTCTCCCCCAGTTTGAGTTCATCTCCCTGACCCACGGCCACCACCTAGTCTCTTCCACAAACTGGAAAAGGTATCTTAAATTCTTAGACTCCGACTCCACCATTCAGGAACCAGCATTCCTGTATATCTCTTATTCTTCAGATCCTAATACAAAGTAAGAAAGAGATCATAATCTTCAGAAGCCAGGGATAAGGGCTCTGTGCTGCAATGCCACCTTGCAGTACTGTCTTCAGCATGAACGTTCAAGGCCTCATGTAAAAGGAAATTCGTAATACCGCTAATTGTAAATACATATAGAATACAATTATTCCAGGAGACCCAGCCAAAATACCCTTACTCAGGGAAATAATAACAAACAAGGAGAAAGTAGGCACACACACACACACACACACACACCCAAACCAAGCCAAGGGAGGAGATCAGAAGCATGTGGAAGATCAGAAGGAAAACTATGAAGTTAAAGCCTTTAGGATCCTCAGAGGAAGAAACAATCCCACGCCTCTGCGGCCCCTTCCGCACATGCAGAATAACGCACTTTCAATCCACTTTCACAACTGTTTGCAAGTGGATTTGGCTGTTCCGCACAGTAAAATCCAGCTGCAAAGTGCACTGAAAGTGGATTGAAAGTGCATTATTTTGCATGTGAGGAACTTTTTGCTACTCCAAACGGAGGCTGCCACCCAATCGTGTAGTTGAAATGGGTTTCCAAAAGCACAAAAGTTCTACACTGAAGACAGGATCTACTGAAGCTGGTCTGAATCAGTAATCCCCCTTTATTCCACCTAACCTACAAGGAGATCAGGCTCTCTCCTCCAGTATCTTTTCAGAACAGCCTTGCTAGATAAACAAGGGGGAGGGTGTGACTAACCCCAGGTCACTTAGAGAGCTTTGCATGGGAGTAAGAGTCTTGAGACCAGATCTCGTTTTCTTATTCCAATACTTTAACCACAATACCACATTGGTCCATTATTTGCTGCGCTTCCAAATTTGTCTCCACCTCTTCTAATGCTGAGGCATAACCCATTAATTTTTAAAAGTTCCCTCCAACAAAAACCACCCTGACAAGAGCAAGGTTCCTCATATTCTAGTTTCTATACATCTCCAGAGTGAGCACATTCCTGAGTATCACTGAAATAAAAATTAATACCTTGGCGTAAGGAGAGAGCTTACAGCCAGATTCTTTCTTCTGTAATCCAATTAACGCAGCCCCTACTTAACAAGGCTCGAAAACAGACCTTGTTGTCCATGAGCAGCATTTGTCGTTGGGGAAAAGGTTTTCGACCCCCTGCTGCTTAAGCCTCCTTCTTACTTTCTATTTTATTACCATTAGCTCAAGAGAATATTTCTTCGCAGCAAAACTTTGCACCGCCAAGTTGTGGGCAAGGTTAGGAATACAGGCAACCGGGCTGTTTGCGAGAACGTGATCAGGAACAAAACTTGGTTTATTTGTTCATTTTGAGAATGCACCATCAGAGCGCAGGTATCAGGAACAGGACTTTAGCTAAAGATTGTCCCCAATGTCCCCAACTGATTCGTTTCAAACACAGCAAAGTTATTATTTGGCATGAGGCTTCAATGGACAAATCTTTGGGTTGAATCTAACCAGCCTTTCTGCTGATGCTGAAGACGACAAGTTTGGGTTTATATGCCCCCCGCCTTTCTCTCCTATAAGGAGTCTCAAAGGAGCTTACAATCTTTTTTCCCTTTCCCCCTGACAACAAATACTCTGTGAGGTGGGTGGGGCTGAGAGAGCTCCAAAGAACTGTGACTAGCCCAAGGTCACCCAGCTGGCATGTGTTGGAGTGCACAAGCTAATCTGGTTCACCAGATAAGCCTCCACAGCTCAAAAGGCAGAGCAGGGAATCAAACCCGGTTCTCCACATTAACCACTACATCACGCTGCTTGGCTCTCGCCAGCTTTTTTTTCAGAGTGACTACTCCAAAGACTACCTTAGAGAGCATGGAACTGGTATGGACAAAAGCCACAAAGGGACTGTAATAAAAAAGGGGGATTGGATGAGTCTAAGTACAAAAGCTGGCGAGAGCCAACCAATGGTTCTCAAAACCCACTAGCCAAAGCTAGGGATGGGCTTCTGACAAGTCAATATAGGATCTGGGAAGTAGACTGTTTAAGTACTGTCAAAGCTTTAACTTGATTAGAACCAATAAAAAGAGAGATAATCTAACCATCAACTAGTTTTGATACTTGTGCTGATAAAAGTTTCCAAAACAAATTAGTTATGAAACCCTGAAAGCAATTTTTCAAGAAAACCTGGAATGACTTGAATACAGTTTCTCAGGGATGTTTTACGAGGCAGCCAATCAAATTTCCCTGGTCCCTCTAGCTAGTAAGATGGAGTCACGGGGAGTATCTTTTTCCGCCACCAGCTGCTTATGTTTGTGTTCAGAGGAGTCCTCAATTATAGACAGGGACCAGCAGATGTTGTTAGGAGGGTGCTGAGTTTGGCTCAACAGCTACAAGAGAAGTGGGAAAAGCAGCCCCCGTTTTTGCTCTCACTAGCAAATCACAACGCATTGAATTTTTATCAAGGTGAGTTGCCATCTATTCACAGTTGTGTTCTTGGCTTCAGGCTAGAACACTTGATGGCCACGAGATGACTGGACGGGACTGGCGAACCTTGAGCAAAACAGAATTTTAGAAAACCCATATGCTTTGATCCAGTTTGCAAGCTGCAGTTTGGAATAATGTTTAGACAGACAGGCTTTATTTAAAGCCCAAGTCAGTAAGACCTGTGAAGCTGAAAGGGCGGAATGCAAACACCCAGGAGTGGGTCAAAACCGCCTGTCCTTGGCCCCTTCCGCAAATGCAGAGTAATGCACTTTCAATCCACTTTCACCATTGTTTGCAAGTGGGTTTGGCTATTCCACACAGCTGCAAAGCGCATTGAAAGTGGATTGAAAGTGCATTGCTCTGCATGTGCGGAAGGGGCCCTTGTGATTTAGAGTGAGATCTGAACTGAGCATCGAAGGAGGTTTGTAAAAGAAGCAGGGGGGCACTCTTTACACAGACTTAGTAGCTCATCAGTTCTGTGGAGACCAGACAAAGATG
Organism: Sphaerodactylus townsendi; assembly: GCF_021028975.2. Classification (NCBI taxonomy): domain Eukaryota; kingdom Metazoa; phylum Chordata; class Lepidosauria; order Squamata; family Sphaerodactylidae; genus Sphaerodactylus; species Sphaerodactylus townsendi. Next base: position 28,035,383 of record NC_059439.1, read on the forward strand.
GGCCTAGACATGCACCTTCAACAAAATCAACACTACTGCCCAGAGTCAATATCTGTGGACAGTTACTTACATTCCTTCTTATAGACAAGAACAATTTGTTCCAGGAAAAGAGGTGAGGAAGCTTCAATAAATGAAATGCAAGACACAAAAGCCACTTATTCATAAGAAAAGTTTGGATTTATACCCCACCTTTCACCTGAGGAGGCTCAAGGTGGCTTAAAAGCTCCTTTCCCGTCCTCTTCCCACAACAGACACCTTGTGAGGCAGGTGGAGCTGAGAGAGTTCTGAGAGAACTGGGACTGGCCCAAGGAACGTAGGAGGGCAGAAACACATCTGGTTCACCAGATAAGCCTCTGCCGCTCAGGTGGAGGAGTGGGGAATCAAACCTGGCTCTCCAGATTAGAATCCACCTGCTCTTAACCACTACACCATGCTGGAATTAAGACCCACACAGTTTGTGTTTGAGCCCTCCAGAACTCTTCATCTGGTGCAGGGGTCTGCAGCTTGTGGCTCTCCGATGTTCATGGACTACAATTCCCATCAACCCCTGCCAGCATGGCCAATTGGCCCCTGATCTGGTAAATGTGTGTTTGAGGTGGGGGGAACAAATCTTTCCAGCCCTCACTTTAATGCTTCCTGCCTGCATGCTACAAAGAACGCTGACAGATTCTTTCTCCTAGAAGCCCAAAGGCACAGCCTGGTGATACCAGTTCACCCGGCCTCACTTTATCTATCCAAATCTGCTTGGCATACACAGAACACAGACAAAAGGCCTTAAGACGGGAGCCTGAAACAACTGCTTTTTTTCCCTCCCTCCCTCCTTCCTTCCTCTCCCTTTTTCAAATGGCTGCCTGATGAAGAATCCTAGGGAACTTGAAAGCTTGCATACTGTTTTGTTAGATCTGAGTTCAGTATCCCCTCGGAGCTGACATGATTTTAGGGTCTAAACTTTTGAGAGTTTTGACTCTTGAAAGCTTACACCCCGAAAATCTTGTTGGTCTTCCGGTGCCACGGAGCTCAAATACAGCTCTTCTGCAGACCAACAGGGCTACCCTCTTATACTGTTCTGTGTCACTCCGACTCTTTAAGAAATGGCGTCAGGTGGCTTTGTGTTCTAGATTTTGCTTTGAACCCACACAACTACCAACAATCTGTCTGGCTTTGTTTTTAACGCGGAAAATCATCCGGGCTTGTTTGTATTAGGACTTTGATGTGCCATGAATGACTAACGCAGGTATGCGTGGGCAGGCATGCTGGAGGGTTTTTAATATATAAATATATATTGTGGTTTTATTTGCATGGCTACATTACAGTATCATCCTTGTTTAGATCTGGACATCAGAAATGGGGGCTGGGAAGTTGCTGTTTCCCCACTGAAGGTCAGTCACCCACTTTCTGATTTTATGTCTAAACTGTTGGCTACAGCAGACTGTTTTAATCCTACCCTATTCACTTGGAGCTAAGAGGTGCTGAAAAGTGTGTGTGTGGAAGGGGGAGATTACACAATATGGAGACACAATTCAGTGTTTTATACTCTGGACTAAGGAGTGGCAAGAACCAGGCAGGACTGCAAGGGCAACGAATAACTGGTTCTGTACCTTTGCAGCCAGGTAAATGAATGGAGAAGGCAAATTAGCTCAGCATTTAAGCTTAGGTGCTACAACCGGACAACTCATGAACCTACAAAGAATAATAATAATGAAACGCTTCTGACACCTTCATCATTCATACATGAAGCTTTGCTATTTGTGGATTTTTGTGAAGGATGATCAAGAATGAAACTCCTGCAGCAGCCACCTCAAATACTAAACGTGGCTTGAAATAAAAGAAGCTCAAAGCTATGTTTCTTGGTTGAGTGGAACTAGGCCAGCCAACCATCAATTCTTATGGCTCGAAGGGACTCTGCGGCTACACTGAGCTACCACCAGCCAGAGATCTTGCGTTAACGGTCGGCTTTTTACTGACGAGGACCAATCCTGACCCCCACTGCTTCTGTGCAAACTCTTCAATAAGCATTCAAACAAACTGATGTCTTCTCATATAGGACACCGCTCATTGCTTGCGGTGTATTTTAACATTTCCTCTGTGTTAAGCGATATCCAAGCTTTGTTCTGGTACAAATCCAAGGAAAGGCTGAGTTTGCCCTGTGTTTGTGTTTCTGCTGCTTTGGTCAATGAGTTGACATGAGCATTGAAGTGAACGCACTCTAAGAGCCCCATCCAAACCTTGAGGCAGTAGGCCGCGGCACTGATGCAGTGCCACCCCACCCACTCCACACGGGCTTTTCGGCAGCACAGGAGAAAGCCCTAGACCTCCCCACTGCTGAGAAGCCCCATAGGACAAACACCACCAAAAGGCAGGCGTAAGCCCGAGGGCCAGTGCACTGTGCAACCGGCCCTAAATCCTGGGAGGGACCACTGGGAAGGTCCCTCAGATTTCAAAATATTGGGCGGTCTTCTCTTCTGCCCAAGAAGATCATACAAACCCCCACAAAACCAACCTCCGTTCTGATGCAAAGCTTTACAGAAGACTTGTATGCTGATGGCAACAGAGAGTATTTAACCAACAGGCCTTTTGTGGTAGCGAAACTACAGACCACAGACAAACAACATGCTTGGCCAAAGACTCCGTTGCCAAGAACAACCCGACTGGCGAGTTACTAGTAAGCGAACTCACTAGAAAGACTCCGAGCCCAAACCGCAGCTCCCTGTGTGAAGCAACACAGACTATCCATTCAGAGAGATTATATTTTAAAAGTATTTGTTAAATAACCATCAAGCCTCAGAGCAGATGCTACAAGTAGGATCACTATTAACGGGGATGCTAATACTAGGCCTGAAATATCCCGAATACACTCAAAACTGTTAAACAAATGTGCCCTCTTTGCATAATTATTTTAAAGCAGACCTTCAGTATTTCTTTTCTTTCTTTCTGGTTTTTGTTTTGGCCAAGTGGCTATGCGGCAAGCACGGCAGCACGAAAAACAGAGTAGCCGTGATTTTCAAAAACATCTCCCAACAAGGTCGAGAAATCTGCTGTTTAATTGTTTTAACAGGGCAAGTTAGTCAGGAATCCATGATACCCAATCAGGTTTGAATGGGAAAGACAAGCAGCCCCGTTCTTCATTTTACCAATGGAAAACTGAGGCAAGTTATGCTGTGCTCAAAAGCCACTTACTTTGCTGCATAGATCGCGAGAGATTACATATTGCAGTATATACATCCAAGCATCATAAAAAGTCGAGCCATTAGTGTTCCGTAACAGGCTTCTACGATATCTTCACCCCAGCCTGCTTTCAACATTTCCTGTTTGAATGCCTTATTAGGTGGCTGGCATCAATTCCAAAAACCTTTTTTCATTCTCATTCACACAACATCCCTTGGTCCACGGGTTCGGCCGAGATCACTTACCCAATTTCACTGAAATAGGTACCGGTGGGCCACGTTGCAGCAACCCATAATGAGTCCTTTACATAGTCTCCTAAAACACCAGACCCAGAAGTCAGCTTGAAATAAAAGAACCCAAACATGCTGAGAACTATCGTTTGAGCAGAATCTGGGGCAAATTACGAGGGAGTGCTGAAAATGACCGAGGCACTCAAAGTGGGCAAATTCTATCCAGAATCCAAGATACTGGACAGCAGGGCTAAAATCTAGGACAGTGATGGTGAACCTTTTTGAGACCGAGTGCCAGGGGCGGAGCAAGGGGAAACTGCACCCGGGGCACGCATGAGCCCCCCACCCCTGCCATGCCCTTGTCCGCCCTGCCCCGGAATGCCCCTGGATCGCCCCGAAACACCGCCGCCACACCCCCGAAACACCCTTGCCATGCCCCCACAGAGGTGCATGCCCAGTGCAACACGCACCCCTTGCCCCTTTTTGCGCTATGTCACTGTCAAGTGCCCAAACTGGGGCGATGGCATGTGTGCCCACAAAGAGGGCTCTGAGTGCCGCCTCTGGCATGCGTGCCACAGGTTCGCCATAACACTGATTTAGATCAGAATTTGCGTTTTCCTAGATAGCCAGTTGTTTCCTTATCAGTTTCTACCAGCATGGCCAATTGGCTATGCTGACAGAGGCTGATGGGAATTGTAGTTCCTGAACATCTGGAGAGCCGCAGGTTCCCTACCCCTGTTCTGGACCAGGGGTAGGGAACCTGCGGCTCTCCAGATGTTCAGGAACTACAATTCCCATCAGCCCCTACCAGCATGGCCAATTGGCCATGCTGACAGAGGCTGATGGGAATTGTAGTTCCTGACTGACTAGGACAAATGCTGGGGAAACAGAGGACATGGGAGGAACTGACCAAAAAGAAAACATGAAAAAAAGGACAAATGCTGAAAAAAATTCAAATGATTGAAGGCACAAAGGCATCATCTCAGTCCGTAAAGATTATGTCCTATTGAAAGACAAGGAGGAAAGAAATAAAAACTTCTCAGGGCTGAAGATTCTCCAAACAAAAGCAGCGACAGAGTCAAGGCCGAGGTTTTAGCAGGCCTTGCTAGCTCATTGCCTCACAGTGCTGGGACAGCCACACGCCGTAATATAGGCGGGGCTCGCTGATAATTGTGGATAGGGCTACGACTTTTGATGAGTAAGGCATGAAAGGGTGATCTATTTTGCAAGCCACCTGTTTCACAACAGACCAAAAAAAGTCGACATTTTCTTCCTCTCATACTTGCCACTTTTATAGTTTTCTCACATACACTTCAAAATTATTATTGGGCGAGTTCTGCCCTTGAGTATCTAGTCCTATACTTCCCTTAACTTCCCTCTACAGAAGGGAAACCATTATTCAAATGTCAATACCGTGATGTAACCGCAGGTCTAATCTCATTTTATTACCTCGCTTTGGCAATCATTTGAGATTGCACAGGAAAATCAGCAGAGCGCTGTGAGGTCACTCACAAACCGTGCCAAAACTTTACACAGTTGCATCAAGAGAAGGGAAGCCGTTCTTCGGTACAGTCCCTCCTCAACTGTTGGCCACAAGAGCCACAACCAACGATCTTTTGGAGGCTGGGGAGGTATCAGTGAACTTCGAGCCAATGGGGAGCGTGCTCAGAGATGAGGTGGGTATGTATGTCTTTTGAAGACTGAACACCCACGCAAGACGGATACGCACAGCTCTGTTTAGGTTTGCACATCCTGTCCCCAGCCTCACTACCCACCTCCTTAGGATGCTAAGCACTATAAAAGTATCTGCAACGCTGGCCAATTGCAAGGTATTCTGGCCAAATCACAGTATTTGTTTTAGGTCTTCATGATAATCACATAACTCTCCAGCTCATCATGACACGCACACTTTTCCGGCATCCACGGATGTGAAGTTCTATGCAGAACAGTAAGCCCAAGACCAGAGAATTCACTTTACCTCCCAACACGCTTGCTAGGTTGTTGAAACAGAAAACCTGCATTCCAGAATCTGAACAAAGTTGTCAGGTTGGGTGTGGAAGTTGTCAGTTGGCCTTCCTTATTGAAACTGGGCAGTACTGGACTCTACCGTGTCAGGAGTCTCTCACAGTGACCGGGGTGAGGACAAGAGGGGACGGGGTGACCGAGGTGTGCTGAAATCTGACATCTTGAACAGTAATGCCGGATAGTTCCTTTGTGCTTTATAAATCCTCAAGCAAATATGGCTCATCTTTTCTTTCTGTGCTGTGCAGGCATACGATAAAGAGAACCAGCAAGTTACAAGCTCGGCTGAACAATATACGGTGGCAAAAGATGTAATCTTCAACCAGATATTTTGAGAGAACTAAAAGTTGTCTTAATAATTTAATTCCTCTGCAGCAGGGGTCTGCAACCTGTGGCTCTCCAGATGTTCATGGACTACAATTCCCATCAGCCAATTCCCATCAGCCAATTGGCCATGGTGGCAGGGGCTGATGGGAATTGTAATCCATGAACATCTGGAGAGCCGCAGGTTGCAGACCCCTGCTCTACAGGAACAGTCCCAGATTCTATCCAGCATCCTGTTTTTAACAGTGGCCGGTCAGATGCTACAAGGAAATCTGTAAACAGGGTAGGAAGGCATCAGATAACCCCTATCAGCATGCCTAACACCTTCCCAAATAATCTTTTTTAAAAACCCTGGGGCAGGACTTTATCTTGAAGAGGCCTTGTTGATTCTTCCTCAGCAAGATTCGGGATTTTATGTTGACTAATTCGGGCTTCCCGTCAATTTACCTAAGTTAGAATACTAAGTCTGTAAATTCCTAGCTCCGTGCAGATCTATTTTCAAGAATGTGGTGCTAGGATAAGTTAGAAGCCAGCACGGTGTAGTGGTTAAAAACAGTTGACTCTACTCTGCAGGTTGGATTCCCCTCTCCTCCACATGAAGCCTGCTAGATGATCGTGGGCTTGTTGCAGTTCTCTGGGAACTCTCTCAGCCTAGGTAAAGGCAGATAAACCTCCTTTGAATGTCTCTTGCCCTGAAAATGCTACAGTCTTGCAATAAATAAGTTGTGACTTGATGGCACAAACACAGAGGTTAGAATTGGATAGAAATGGGGAATACTGATAACTACTACACTGTCACGAGATGATACTCTGAAAGTATAGTAAGGTGTACAAAATAAAGTAGTACACAGACAAATTAAACTACAAATCCTTGAGAGCTGCTTGTGAAAAAGGAGGAGGAGGAGGAGGAGGAGCAGTTTGGATTTATACCCCACCTTTCTCTCCTGTAAGGAGACTCCAGATGGCTTACAAACTCCTTCCTTTCCTCTCCCCACAACAGACACCTTGTGAGGTAGGTGGGGCTGAAAGTGTTCAGGGAGAACTGTGACTAGCCCAAGGTCATCCAGCAGGAATGTAGAAGTGTGGAAACACATCTGGTTCACCAGATAAGCCTCTGCCATTCAGGTGGAGGAGTGGGGAATCAAACCCAGTTCTCCAGATTAGAACTGTTTTTTACAGAGCTGTCCACAGTACTAGACAGATTCATTCCAAGATGATCTCCTAGAGATGTGGTGTTCAGATTTTCCACTCTAAAGGCCTTCTTCCCACATTAGCTAGCATGCTAAAAATAAAATAAAATAAACCCTATACATTTTCCATCGAACTCATGCATGCTCTGGGGCGCAAGACAGATTTAAACACTTCAGTTTTCTGTAGTTAAACTAAGAATATACCCAGTGCTACAAAGTGCATGGCACAAACAGTGTGCTGTTGTCTCAAAGGTCCATATAATCGCCAGGGCGAACAGCCCAACAGACTATCAAGTTAAACTTTGCAACACTGAAAACACATCTTCAGCGTACAAACATATCCTGAAAGATACATTTACAGTAAAAGCAAGCATCATCTAACACGGCAGGTTGTTTTAACATTAAAATCTTCATTCTACCCATGTTGAGCAATAACGTCTCTTTAAAAAAAATCATTTTGCTCATTCAAAAAGAAGAGAAACATTTTTAATGCTCCCAACAATAGGCAAAATTGGGAGTCTGTCATTTGCACACTCTAGCTACATTTTAGCAAAATACATTTTTTTTGTTAGCTTTGCCTGTATCTAAAAAACGAACGAACACAAATCGGGTCTCTCACCTTCCCTCAATCGTCAGCGTCGGTCAATAGCATCACCCTTACTGTTAAACACGACCAGATCCGACTGCTGCTCAAAAGTTATCCAGCTTTAATGTTTTGCTCTTTATTCTTGCTTGGCTCCCTCCCATTTTGCAGCGCTCATCTGCCTCAGAGCAAGTAGCCAAGGGCCAAAGTAAATCAGCCAGCCTTCCAATCTCCACCCCATTCCCCAAGCCTGTTGCTCTGGTAGTGCTGAATTTCCTCTGCCAGGGAAGCAAACTGCAGCGCTACGGTCGCACTATTGGATTACTCTACCTTCCGGCTTCTAAAGGCCAGAAAACAAAGAGAGAAGGCCAAACATGTCAGCAGACATAGTGCTTTTCCTCAGCAGGGGAAAGCAAGCTTTTTTATCCTGGTACAAGCAAGCATATAATAAATGCCACAGCTATTTCACCCATGCAGAAACGCAAGGCTATATCTCAGATCACAAAGGCCCAGGCTTGCCACTAAGCAGCCAATCTAACCTCACCAATGAGTGTATCTATAAGATGCTCGCTTGGGAGCACATTTTGTCCTGTTTCAAGGTGTACACCCTAAAAGGTAACGTGTTAAAAAGGACAGCCGTGACCCTCAAACTGCCCAAAATATTCAGCAAAGATGCATGCCTGAAAACACCCAAGAATGTCTTGCTGAAGCAGATAAGAGCCTCTTCCTCCACAGAAGAACCCTGGGGTAAACCTTATTGGTCAAACAAGCTCACCTGTGAAAACACACAACTTTAGCGCCAGCTCACTGCCCCAAAAAGGATGACGTGAAGTGCCGGGAAGTGATAGAGGATGCCTACTGATAGGGCATTTCCTCCCGACGCAAATCCATCACCGCTTAGCAAGAAGAGGCATGTGGCAAAGTCAGTTCTACAGCAATAGATGCCTCAAGACTGTGCCGCTAGCCTGCCCACAGCAGAGACATATGCTTTCTGCTCAACCAGCGATGGAAGCACATCCGTCCCACCCCAGGTCAACCCTGCTGCAAGAAAGGAAGATTTAGGATCCTGGGCTGTCTGTCAACAGTACTAAGAGACGCTTTGTTGGAATCTCAACTCTCTTACTTCCAATTACTTCCTTATGTGTTGATTGTAGCACTGGGATTAGCTTTACAACCCTCCTGCCAAAACCGTCAAGGGCTCTGTAGCAACACGCCTCTTAGATACGATTAGATTGAGCAGTTTGAATTTTCTCAACGGTGCAGGCTAAAACCTTTTTTTTAAAAAAAAAGTCAGAACCAGATACAATGAACTCCTGCAGGGTTAAGAAGAAAAACTCTCCCAAATGTTCTGAAGTAAAGGGAAAATGGACTGACATGATCCTTTACTGTCTCGTGATTATTAACAACCAAGCCAGCGGAAAGGGAAAGAGAAATGCCACACTCTTTGTGTGTACTTTAATATCCTCGAGGAGCCGTGTGGCGCAGTGGTTAAGTGCCTGCACTGCCACTCACACGGTCAGGAGTTCGAGCCCCCTGGGGGTCAGATATCCTGGCAGCTGGCTCATGGTCAACTCAGCCATCCGTCCATTTCTTGTTCGGTAAATGAGTACCTCGCTCATAGCTAGGGGGTAAAGAATAGCCGGGGAAAGCAATGGCAAACTACCCCACAAAAGAGGCTTGCCTATAAAATCACTGCTCGCAGTGGTACCCCACGGTCGAACATGACTGAAGGGGAAACTTTACCTTTTTTAATACCCTCGAAGAATGGAAGCAAGAAAAGGCACAACATTGAAAAGATTTGATGCCACCTTCGCCAAATAATCGTTACCAATTTTTCCCTATTTGTAAGTGAGAGAGATAGAGGAGAAGGGCAACAGGAGAAAAAGAAACATTTACCCCCTGAAGCACTTTAGTATAAACTGTGAATTTCAGATCATGGATGCGTGCAAAGATGGATGGAAAATTTTCTAGTCCTTTGCTGCTCTGCTGAAAGATCTCAGAAGGTTTGTGGTTTGACAAACCAATGAACTAATGTTAACTGCCAGTACAATACTGCGCAAGCTTGACAGTTTCCGAGGTGTAGTTAATATTTTTTTCAGGTGAATATGCCAAAGAATTGTGAGAGTCCAGGCATGTTTTATCGATGAAGCCACAAATACACAATAAGAAGAGGAAGAAGAGGAAGAGTTTGGATTTATATCCCCCCTTTCTCTCCTGCAGGAGACTCAAAGGGGCTTACAATCTCCTTGCCCTTCCCCCCCCTCACAACAAACACCCTGTGAGGTGGGTGGGGCTGAGAGAGCTCCGAGAAGCTGTGACTAGCCCAAGGTCACCCAGCTGGCGTGTGTGGGAGTGTACAGGCTAATCTGAATTCCCCAGATAAGCCTCCACAGCTCAGGCGGCAGAGCTGGGAATCAAACCTTGTTCCTCCAGATTAGATACACAAGCTCTTAACCTCCTACGCCACTGCTGCTCCTTTTATCGATTTTATCGATGAAGCCACAAATACACAATAACCCAATACACACTCCCCCAAAATCAAGGTCTCCATTCACCTGATTGAGTAAAAGGATGCTGTAATCACAACAGCAGCACAGCTTTGGCTATGCAGGTCAAATTTAAAAAAACAACACCTGAGTATTCAACTAACATCATGGTATGGAGCATAGGTGTCAAACTCGCGGCCCTCCAGATGTTATGGACTACAGTTCCCATCATCCCCTGCCAGCATCATGCTGGCAGAGGATGATGGGAACTGTAGTCCAAAACATCTAGAGGGCTGCGAGTTTGACATCTGTGGTATGGAGACTGAAGTGAAACTGAACTGTCACATCCCCCACCTCATGACCTCTATGGAAGACAGATCAACTGCACACAGAAATGGATGAATGGACAACCACTTCCACAGCATGACTCTGGATATGTGCAGAATCTGTTTACTAAATGCTATTAAGAATATTTACTAAATGTTCAGCTTGTTTAGTAAACGCAAACCAAAGTAAATCAAATCACACTCCATTTAGGACATTGTGAAACTATACTCATCCTACATTCATTTTAACTTGACACAACAGAATCACAGCATACAACTCCTGCATATCACAGGCTTCTGGCCCCAGTGCGTACAAATGTTTGTCTACATTCATCAGCCAGGCATGACTAAACTTCAGGCATCTGATGAAGCACACTCTAGTCCACATCAGCTTATGCCACAGAAAACGGTTAGTCTTTATATCAAACATGCTCAACCTTGTCTCACTGAAAGATAAAAAGCTCAGTTGTGACCCAATACCCCTCTTCTTCCTGTGGAATGCTCCGCCGTGGGTGTGGCTCTTCGGGAGTAGACCTACAAATGGAGCATTCCACAGAAAGAAGAGGGGTATTTGCTCAGAACTGAGATTCTATCTTGCTGAAACAAGGTTGTGGTTTTTTTTATACAAGTCTCCTTTTCCCCCTCAATCCTAAATATGCTGCTCATATTCTATTTAGGGTAGAATGTAGATGTTCTTGCCTCCTGAGCACCCAATACCAGGCTCACTACCACCCCATACCTTGAGAACACATCTTAAATGGGTAATGCGCTGTCAGCGTTTAAAACAAAATAAGACTTTCTCTCCAAATGCTCTGACAGAGAAAGCAAAAATTTTACAAGACTCACCTCCCAGCCCCGTCTGCCCCGTTTTCAAGAATGCATTAAAGGCACTCTTATGCATCTAGGGCAGGGGTCTTCAAACTATGGCCCTCAAGATGTTCATAGACTACAATTCCCATGAGTCCTACCATTTGGCCATGTTGACAGGGGCTGATGGGAATTGTAGTCCATGAACATCTGGAGGGCTGCAAGTTTGACACCTGTGATCTAGGGTATGTGTCTGATGAAATGAACTCTGACTCACAAAAAGCTTATGCTGGTACTGACTTTGTTAATCTTTTAAGGCGCTGCTGGACTCCCAGAAGAGGACACCTGTTGGCTCCTTTCCTGAAGCGAGCAGCAAAACTGCCTTTCCTCTGACTAGTCAACACAACATTGCAGGCCACGGAGAGCGACTGGCGAGGAATTGAGCAAAGCTGCATTCAGAGTATTTGGAGACAGTAGAGTATTTGGAGACAGCAGAGTATTTGGAGACAGCAAGACAAAATCAAAGGGGTGGGGAGAGGAGAAACAGAGCATGGGAACCCCGTAAATCTCAGTAAATAGTCAAGCAAGAGTTGGGGAAGAAGCCTAGGAGATTGGGCCTTTCTGGAACATACCGGTGAGGAGATTGGGCCTTTCTGGAACATACCGGTGAAAGGGAATACCAGGTCACAGCAGTTAGGGTTATTACAAAGTCAGCAGGGAGACGTCAGTAGCCAGTGTATGAACAGTTATCGGAGCTTAGTTTATCCATTAACACACTTCGCCACCCTTCTGTGCACAGCCAGGAGGTTGTTATATAATAAGAGCGGATGCTTTCCCCTGCTTTTTAAACACATATGGCAACTTCCAGTCACATTAGCGATTATGAGAAGAGAGCTACAAAGGGTAGCAATTATTTCACACATTATTAAAGGAGTGCAGCATATAGAATGCGTACTAGTGGGTGTTGCAAGGGGAGCTAAAGAGGAGCGGCTTACTGCCAGGGGCACAGAGGGTGTGGAAGGAGTTAGATATTGTATGTGCTTTCCTTCCAGCGTGAGGAACGAACATCTAATGAACCTAAGTTCTGAAAGACAGTCTTTTGCAGTTGGGTAGTCAAACACCAAACATACATGTTTGTGCATATGCAGGCACACTTCTAGCCAATATTTAGGTTTGTGCATATGCAAGCAATGCTTCCATCCAGTGGTGGGATTCAAATAATTTAACAACTGGTTCCGGTGGTGGGATTCAAATAATTTTAACAACTGGCTGTTTACAAGCACCATTTTAACAACCAGTTTTGCCGAAGTGGTGCGAACCTGCTGAATCCCACCACTGCTTCCATCCAATATTGATACCAATATGCATTAAAGCCACGGCCTGTCCTTTCCAGACAATCACCAAAATCAAAACCTGAGCACCTGAGGATCAGGCTATAACTATGGCCCCTTCTGCACACGCAGAATAATGCGTTTTCAAACCACTTTCACAACTGTTTGCAAGTGGATTTTGCTATTCCGCACAGCTTCAAAGAGCACTGAAAGCAGTTTGAAAGTGCATTATTCTGCATGTGCTGAAAGAGCCTATAACAGGGACGAGGGGTGGTGGTGGCAAGAGTTCCATTTAAAGAGCCCAGCAGGGTTTTTAAACACCCATTTTTCTCCACTGGTTTCTTTCTCTGCCACTCCAGATGCCAGCATTGAACCCTTCCCTCTGAACTGTGGGCAGAAGCGAAAATCCGAATTTAAGAAGCCTCGAATCCGGACACTTGGGCCCCTTTCCACACGTGCAGAATAACGCACTTTCAATCCACTTTCACAACTGTTTGCAAGTGGGCTTGGCTATTCCGCACAGTAAAATCCAGCTGCAAAGCGCATTGAAAGGGGATTGAAAGTGCATTATTCTGCACGTGCGGAGGGGGCATTGGAATAGGAAACTGTTAAATTCAAAGGGGGGGGGAGAGAGAGATTACTATGTTACCTGACAGGAAAGGAAGACCTCGAAAGGAATCAGGGGGCGGGGCGGGGGGAGAGGAAACATGACAGAAACTAAATAGGGGGGAGGAGGTCACGGCAAGTGGGGAGGGGGACACGGGGGGTCTCCCACAGGGAGCTCTAAAATGGCGGCAGCTTCCTTCCCACAGAACTCCCCGATCTCGCGCGCGCGCGCGCGCCCCCGTCCCTCCCCTCTCCCACCCACCCCCACCCGCTCTCACCGGGCTCGAGCCCCCTCCCTCGCTCGCGGGGGTGTCGCTCGCGCTCGCCCGTCACTTTTTTTTTTTTTCCTCGCTCTCCACCGCTGCGATCCCACAATCCCCTGCGCGCCGCTCCGGCGGCCGACCTGCTGCGACTGCTGCCACTCTCCTCCTCCCACCTCCCCGCCCTTACCCGAATGCCGGAACCAACCGAGGCAAGTGCGCCTGCGCCATGCTCCTCACCCTGCCGCTGCCCTCTCCTCTCGGCTCCTCCCTCTCCTGCTTCTCGCGAATGGGACGAGCTAACGCAAGCGCGTACGCGGGCCGTACGCTCGGGCTTTAGTTACCGCTTTGGAACACAATTGCGCATGCGTTAAGCCACCCTTGTTCTTGGATTCGGCTTTTCGCCGATAGAGGGTCGGAGGGATCTAGTTGCGCAGGCGCACATTCGCCTTAGGTTGCATACGCTTGTTTGGGTTAAACTCCTTTGACCAGAAAAAGGAAAACTAATGCGCAGGCGCGGCGTTGTTTCTTGCTTCAGATTTAAAGGTTAACTCCGCACATATTTAATGTGGACAATGGGGGAAGCTGCCAGCAAGAAAGTTGATTAGTTAGAAATGTGGTGTCTTTTTCAGTTACTCTTGTTATTATGGCCACTAAACACTTTGTGGTATAACTTTTCTAATGCTATCTTTATATTCTATCTTAGTTTATCATTTATGGTTTATGGTTTTCTTTCCTAATTTACAATCTACATCTTATCTTGACTCTTAGGCTCATTCCGCACACGCAAAATAATGCACTTTCAAGCTGCTTTCACAACTGTTTTTGCCATTCCGCACAGCTTCAAAGAGCCCTGAAAGCAGCTTGAAAGTGCATTATTCTGCGTGTGCGGAATGAGCCTTACTTAATACTTATCAAATAATACTTAAGACTTCTATGCACATATAAATTTCTAATAATATAAATCCATTCTTGGATGTTGTGGGTTTCCGAGTTGTATGGTCGTGTTCCAGTAGCATAAATCCATTCTGTTCCATTATTGTCATTTCATGCGGCCACTACACATTAACCTCAGTTTGGTCATTTGAGCTTTTAGGAAGAGTGATTTTTGAATAGCTTAGCCCTTGGGACAGGTATCTTTCAGCTGTTTGGCAGACGTTTCCTAGCTTGTTTTGTAAAGAGCATTTTTTTTTCAGTCCCATCCTCTTTAGAAACTGGAGCTGCTTCCAAAAAAACCCACTTTCTTTGAACATTTTCACATCTTACATTCTAGGCAGACCTGGTGCAGTGTAGTGGTTGGGGAATGCTGGCTTAGGATGTATCAGCCTACATTTGTAAGATTATACATCTAAAGCACTTTAGAGGAACAGTGGGATAAAACGGGGTGTTGAAACTGACAATATAGAATGGATTGGGGTGGAAGCAGCTGAAGCACTGAGACCCCTTCCGCACATGCAGAATTATGCACTTTCAGTGCACTTTGCAACTGGATTTTACTGCGTGGAATAGCAAAATCCACTTGAAAACAATTGTGAAAGTGGATTGAAAGTGCATTATCCTGCATGTGCGGAAGGGGCCTCAGGGATTCTACTCGCCCGTGCCCAGCTAATGACAAATTCTCTTTACATCCACTCACTGTCTCCTTTGCATCAAACAGCCATTTTTTTTTAAAGGCCCCGCTTGCGTGGGGGCACACAGAGAAGGCAAGGTAAAGGGTTTATTATAAACTGAAATAAGGGATGGTATGGGAGTGACATACCAATATCTGTGCTCTGGGAATAATTCTACATAGGTAGCGATGTTGATCTGTGCCAGCAAAACAACACAGAAGTCCAGTAACACCTTAAATGACCAACAAAATGATTCCAGTATAACCCTTTGTGAGTCCAGTCTCACATTTCATGGGATTTGGGAGTGACAGCTGAAAAAAGCTAGTGGGAGTACAGTTTTTCTGCGTATGTGACAACAGGCAACAAAGAACCATCTGCGAGATGCTGAGAAACATTATAGAGCAGTGGTGGTGAACCTATGGCACGGGTACCATAGGTGGCACTCAGAGCCCTCCATGTGGGCACGCGTAAGCAGAGTTCGTCACACATACATCTAGGCTGGCCTGGGCCGCTGGGCTCGATTATTAGCATTAAACCTAAGACCTAGTTTTGGGGAAGCAGTGTAGGTAACCCTGTTAAGGGCTGCTAAACCCCACTGATTTTCATGCACGATCCTTTACCTCGGAGTAAGCTCAGTTGCTGGCAATGGGGCTTGCTTCTGAGCAAACCCTCCTAGGGTCATGATTCACCCGTTCGAAGAGTTGCACAGTTGCTTCAAAGCAAAGCCACCGACTACCACCGAGCTTACTCCCGAGTAACGCAGGTTAAATTGCTGTGTTGACACTTAGCAAAAAATAAGTGGGGTTTGGGTTGGAATTCGGGCATTCGGTCTCAAAAAGGTTCGCCACATAGAGGAGTTTGCTCTGCTGCCTCCTTGATTACTTTGTACCTTTCTGCCTCAGTCCATTAAAGAAGGGCCATATACACTCAAGTCTGTGTAGCCCATAACAGCTATGCTGTAGTTGGCTGCCTTTTTGACTGCAATGTGACCAGAAACTGTTGCTTTAACGTTGCCAGGAACGGAAAGATTCCTTCGCCACAAGAAGCAAACCTGTTTCTCCACCGTGATCCTCCCTCCCTATAGTTGACCTTCACTCCCTCACATAACACGGTTTGGGCCAGGCCTTCGTTCTCACACATTCAAAACTTGTTTCCTTATGTTCAGTTCCAGTCTGGGTACCTGTAGGTCCTTGCCCTTCTTCATAAAAACAAGAAAGACAGGTGGTTTTTGCTGCATTCCTCTTGAAAGCTTCACTGACCCAACCCAAGACTGATATAATCCAGTTATAATGATCTCAGCGAAGGCTGGGGTGCTGCATCCTGAGGCGTGACACCATCCGCAGCCATTTTGCCGACCCTTCAAGCA
The DNA here is from genome assembly GCF_021028975.2 of Sphaerodactylus townsendi. NCBI lineage: Eukaryota > Metazoa > Chordata > Lepidosauria > Squamata > Sphaerodactylidae > Sphaerodactylus > Sphaerodactylus townsendi. The sequence goes on from NC_059439.1 coordinate 28,051,689, forward strand.
ACCTCCATCTGGTTCTGATGGCATCCAAGCAACTCTATAATGGCAGTTTCTGGAGTCAGGGCTATCGATCCACTTTTCCAGCCCGTCGCTGAAGTCAAATCTTTGGACCCCGATTTATTATCCCTTCAAGCCGTGAAGCTACCGGAACAGCTACGCACTGAGCATTATCTCCTTCTCAACAACAAATACTTCCATTTGTTAAAGCTTCAGTGGAAAATGTTGTGGGTGTATGTGTGTGTGTAATTACCTGTATATAAGCAACTAAGTTGCCTAACAGTCTATCTAGCTCAGTATTATCACTGGCAGTAGCTCTCCGCAGGATCTGAGGGAGAGAAAAGTCCCAGCTCACACAACCCAAGGTCCATTTTGAATGCCCACGATCAGACCTAGTATCTTCCATGTCGAAGGCATGTGACTGTAGTCCTCGCCACTCCACAATAATGGCAACAATTGTGAGTGAAACAGTGACAGCTGGACGTATTAACAGGAATTTGCTTCAAAGCAAAGTATATCAAGGACAAGGCTCAAATCCATTCATGAGTCACATTTAACTCTATGGCCCCTTCCGCACGTGCAGAATAATGCACTTTCAATGCACTTTGCAGCTGGATTTTACTGTGCAGAATAGCCAAATCCACTTTCAAATCATTGTGAAAGTGGATTGAATGTGCATTATTCTGCACGTGCGGAAGGGGCCAAAGTAACGTGGCAGTAGGGATCAGCAGGGTGATGCAGCGGTTAACGTTTCAGACTAAGGACTGGAAAATCCAGCTTCTAAACCCCACTCTGCCATGGAAGCTTGCTGGGTGAATCACACGTACTGTCAGCTTAACCTACCTCACAAGGTTGTTGTGATGATAAAACAGGAGAGGGCAACAACGTAAGCCGCTTTGGGTCTTCATTGGAAAAAAATGTGGGACAGAGAGTAAGGAAACAAACAGTAAATAAACTTACAGGGCCAGAGGAGGGCAACCAAAATGGTAAAAGGTCTGGAATCCATGCCCTGTGAGGAGAGACTGAGGGAGCTGGGGATGTTTAGTTTGGTGAAGAGAAGGTTAAGGGGTGACATGATAGCCATGTTTAGATATTTGAAGGGATGCCATGTTGGTGAGGGAGCAAGCTTGTTTTCTGCTGCTCCAGAGACTAGGACCAGGAGTCATGGGTTCAAGGGGAAGGAAAAGAGATTCCACCTAAACATCAGGAAAAACCTCCTGACAGTAAAGGCCGTTCAACAGTGGAATGCACAACCTCGGCGGGTGGTGGAGTCTCCTTCTTTGGAGGTTTCCAAAGAGGGTGGATAGCCATCTGCCAGGAGTGCTGTGATTGTGTCTTCCTGCATTGCAGGGGGTTGGACTGGATGGCCCTTGGGGGTCTCGTCCAATTCTATGAATCTATGGATGTAGTCCAGGCCAAATGCCAGTTTAGCCACACATTACATAAATGGGATCCAGCAAGCAATGAACTCTGTCCTCAGTTCCATGTTTGTAAAACGGCAACTCTAATTAGACACCTGGAAAAGGCAGCTGGGATAAGGACTTTTAACAATACAAAGTTCTAGATAAATAAGTACTTTCCCCACACAACAGTTTAATGTGAGTGGCAAACATCTGGTTTCCCCTACCCTCATTTATAATGTGTGTTTTCTGGTGAAGAGGGGCAATTCCCATTGGTTTGGAGGACTGAACTGGCCACGACAACAATAGTTCCCAATGCACTTGCCAGATCCTTCCAAAAAGCTACTAAAGTTGGTGACCGGCGCGCCTTGCAACAAGCGCCCTCGCTAATTCATGCAACGTGTGAAGAAATGTTTTCTTTCGCCAACGATTACCTCTAGCGGCAATAAATTGCACCAGATGATCACAAGTTTTAAGGATGTTGCAGGAAGAAGAGAGTAAATCTTGGATTCAAAAAAACCAGCCGACTTTCCAGGGGAATCTGGACTTCGTTTCTCAAACATTTTCCTCCCCCTTCCAGTATCATATGGCAAAGTTCTGTTGAAACTTGGAGGGGGATCATGAGCAGCCTGCGATGTACCAGAGTTCTCTGCCGTTCAAAACTGGCCCTCCTCCCAACAACCTCTTTTGCTCTGCAGAGTGCAAACGGTGCAGACAATGTGCACAGATGAACCTGCTTTGGATCACATCAGTCTCAATATTGACAACACTGGCTGATCATGATTCTCTAGAGTCTGGGGCACAGTCAAGTCTTTCCCCAAGTCCTGCTACTTTCAAATCTTTAACACGGATGTGCCAGGGATTGAACCTTCTGCATGTAAGGCAGGAGCGTTCTGCCAGTGAGCAACCTCCTCTTTCTACTCAGAGGAGGAAGCACTGGCTGTGGTGCTTCTAGTCCAGGGGTCTGCAACCTGCGGCTCTTTCAGCCTTATACTGCGGCTCCACATGGCCTGGAAGTCGGAGGGTAGCGTGGGCGTGTCCCTCCAGCCCTCCAGAGCAGTGCTGGAAGGAAAGGTGAGTGGAGGGGCTGAACCGGAGGCGGCTCCATGTGTGAGGGCGCCGCTTTTAGTGTCCCCTCCACTCACCTCTCCTTCCAGCGCTGCTCTGGAGGGACATGCCCATGCTGCCCTCCAACCCCAGGGGGTCGGAGGGTAGCATGGGCGTGTCCCCCCAGAGCAGCCGCATCATCCCTGCAGCTGCCATCCCCCTCTGCCCCACGGAGCAGGTGGCTGCCTGCTCCATCGGGCAGAGGGGGTTGGAATGGCCGCCTCTCCGGCTCGGTCAATCTGCAGGGCTGTGGGAAACAGGTTCAAATGGCTCTTTGGGTGGTAAAGGTTGCTCACCCCTGTTCTAGTCAGTCATATATGCTCAATAGAATCTCCTCTTTGGTATTTCTTTTTCTAAGAAGAGAGGGACGTGATAAAGAGTTCAGTATCTGTTGACAGGAACAACAAAACGTGCCAGACTCATCACCCAAACCAGCAATGTGTGTTTTGTTTTGGTTTTTTGGCCTTTTTAAAAGCAAGGCGTAAGCAAACACAGCAACAGCACAGCAGAACAGAACAGCGGGAAAGGTGGAAGCTGCCAGCGTACATCCATCGGAAAGAAGTCAACGAGGGGACATTGTCCATCTTGCGTGCTCCGGCTTGGAAAATAACAGATCCCAAGCCCCGTGGTCTCAGAAACTTGTAGCCACAAAAGGACACTTGGATCCTTCGCACTGACATTCTCCGAAGCCTTTCCACTTAGGAGCAAGGCTCCCTCTAGGCACGCCTTGAAAGCAGCAGTTCGGCACGTTTACCTGTGGAGCAGTTAATGCGCACCTGCTTGTGCCACCGGTAACTTCAGATCAGATAAAGGAAACAAAAAAAAAATGCAAACAGTCCCCTCCCCACCTCGATAAGCACCTCATTTTTTGGACAAAGACACATATCTGTAGGAAACAGGCTTCATTGACCAATTAAACATGGGGGATTTCACTTCCCAACTGTGGGTGTTCAGCTACCTATTTGTAACTGTGAGGGCGAGGACAGAAAAGGCAGGAGGGTGGCAAAAGAACAGCGCTAGAGGGCGAGGAAGAGGATGTTACACAGCCACCGCTTATGCAAGTGTCTTCCTGCCGACGGTTCAGTTCACCAGCGACGTCTCCTGTTACGGAGATGTCTTCTGTTCCTCCCGCCTGTTCTCCAGCGAACGTAGGATAAACACGGGCGTTTCCATCAAGTGTGTCCAACTGAAACGGCTCCAAGTGCAAGCGAGGACTTCCAACAGCGTCAAAACGGGGGATCTGGGAAGCCAAGTTACCGGTCCATGCTGTTTTCATCAGGTTGGCTTTGGAAGCAGAGGCGTAGCAAAGTCTCGCAGAAATCCAGTTCCTCCTTTTGAGAGGGAGAGAGACAGAGAAATTGGGAAACATTTCAGTTCCCTCTCGAGCCGTTACACAACTCCAACTGGATGTCAATACGGATTTAGAGTCATTGGTGGCTTTCTGTTCAGAACGCTGCCCGAAACATCCAAAAGATACATGGCTTCGCAAGCATATTTGGACTACGCCACCTGGCTGCGTATTTGGGTCGTCTCTAAGCGCCCTCTGGTGGACAGTCAAAGCAGAAAAGACACCATAGAGACATGGTGATAGGGCAGGCCCTCCCTTTCATTTGTCCTGGAAGGGCAGGATAGAAAGAAGAAGACTTGGATTTATATCCCCCCTTTCTCTCCTGTAAGGAGACTCAGAGGGGCTTACAATCTTCTTTCCCTTCTCCCCCCTCACAACAAACACCCTGTGAGGTGGGTGGGGCTGAGAGAGCTCCGAAGAACTGTGACTAGCCCAAGGTCACCCAGATGGCATGTATTGGAATGCACAAGCTAATCTGGCTCACCAGATAAGCCTCCACAGCTCAAGTGGCAGAGCAGGGTATCAAACACGGTTCTCCAGATTAGAGTGCACCTGCTCTTAACCTCTATGCCACCTGGCTCTCTTTTGGGGAGAGAGAATATCACTGTGGATCTGGGGACTTAGGAATAATAGAACATGCATTTCTCAATTGTCAGTATTAGATTTATTCCACCACTGCTGCATAGACTTCCAGGTTGCACAGAATTTGGTGGTTCCCCCCCTAACAGGGTGGGCGGGCAGGATGAGGGAGAGTTTTAAAACCCTACCGCAAGACTGGCTCCCCGTTCTCTCCACTTACCACATTAGCCCAATTGTTTAATTGTCAAGTTTTGGGCACTCTAATTGCTGCGTTCAGAAGAAAACTGTCACCGCTAACAGCAGGAGTGGGTACTAATTTGCTGATAGTAAACACAACAAGAGCCGCAGACAGGGAGAAGAAGGGAATGTATCCCCCACCCTGATAATCAAGAAAAAAGCGGGGGGGGGGGGGATAAAATCAGAATGGCCACATGCCAGGAAATTAGTAGCACACAGAAGACTACAGCACCAATTCTAGCAGCATATGGGAAGCCATCGCCTAAGAGAGAATAACTTTTCTGTATTGTCGAAGGCTTTCACGGCCGGAATCACTGGGGTGCTGTGTGGTTTCCGGGCTGCATGGCCGTGTTCTAGCAGCATTCTCTCCTGGCATTTCGCCTGCATCTGTGGATCTCTGAGGATGCCAGCCACAGATGCAGGCGAAACGTCAGGAGAGAATGCTGCTAGAACACGGCCATACAGCCCGGAAACCACACAGCACCCAATAACTTTTCTTCTCAAGCAGAAGACAAATCCACTGGGAGAGAGGGAGAAGGCCAGAGCCCCCCACAACCAGGACTTCCTCTCCGGGGCCCCTTCCGCACATGCAGAATATAATGCACGTTCAATCCACTTTCAATGCCCTTTGCAGCTGGATTTTACTGTGCGGAAGAGCAAAATCCACTTGCAACCAGTTGTGAAAGTGGACTGAAAGTGCATCATTCTGCATGTGCGGAAGGGGCGTAAAACTGAAAGCTGCCACGGGTCATGCAGTTCTACAGCAGGGGTCTCCAACGTGGCACCCACCAAGCAGGAGGACACAGAGGGGCTTTCCCCCAGCTCATGCAAAGCCTGGTTAGATGCCTGCAAAACGAAAGACAGATACTGCCCGATGAGGGTTTTCCAGTGAGCTCAGCATGTATACATTTTATGTGTACGCAGGAAACTATTACAAAGTATGTCCATTTAAAAAGGCATCTGGTTAAACAGGGTTTCTGCCTGGAACACTGAAGAGTTACTATCATAGACCCCTTTTGCACATGCGCTTTCAATCCCCTTTCAATGCACTTTGCAGCTAGATTTTCCTGTGCGGAACAGCATAATCCACTTGCAAACAATTGTGAAAGTGGATTGAAAGTGCATCATTCTGCATGTGTGGAAGGGGCTATAGTTATGCACAACCTCATTCTCTGATGTGTTGCCTTTAGCTCCACTTCTTCCAGCAGTAGCCATTTTGTGGTTATGCCCACCCCCCCTTTGTCAGAGCTCTAAAGATACTGGCACACTCCAAAATGGTGGGGACCCCTGTCCTATGAACGGAAGCCAACGATGTTCCTATCCCTACATATAATGCTCAACTGCCCCAAATACGAGGAAGCTAGGACCAGGCTTTTGACCTTCCTTCCTGCTAAGTTTAAGGAATACTCTGTTGCTGGGAAGGTGGCATTCCTACTAAACAACTCTTCTTCTGTGATTTTAAATTCTGTAGCTAGGTTCCTTTTAGGAACCTTGGAATAATACCTGTGGTGGTTTTATATATGGAACATCTGTCTGGATAATGCTGGTTGTTATATTCGTTTTATGCCTAATAAAGGTTTTATGTATGTATGTATGTATGATGTTCCTATCCCTGTATGGTGAAAGCCCCCAGAACTTTGCATCGGAAACCAAAAACACCATTACTTCAATGGGAACACTGGACCCGCCTACAGGAACTGCAGAAAGACTGGGAACCCTTTACAGCAGGGGTCTTCAAACTATGGCCCTCCAGATGTTCATAGACTACAATTCCCATGAGTCCTACCACTTGGCCATGCTGGCAGGGGCTGATGGGAATTGTAGTCCATGAACATCTGGAGGGCCATAGTTTGAAGACCCCTGCTTTACAGAAAGCTGATCATCCATCAACGAGAAGCTCCAGCAGGTGGAAGAGAATTCTGGGAGCAAGGAAGCTCCTCCCACGTGACAGAGGCCCCGTGCAATTGGCTCTCCCTTAGGGCCATTCCTAAGCACCAGCCTATCAAAATTGTACCATATTAGCTGCGAGACTGACATCACAGGGGTGACGCCATTCATTTGAACTACTACTGATTCAGGGCTGCCTGCACTTAAAACTCAATGGTTGTCCCAAAAGACACAGAGCGCTTTCCCAAAAATAGCAAAGGCTTTGGAGAGAGCCCATTTCTGGCCTACCTGAAACTCTTCCTGTTCCTTCAGTAGCTGGCACCGCTCCTTTAACAGTTCCTCAAGCGCCAGATCCGGCTGTTGACACTCCTGAACCCCCTGAGGAAAATCTGTCACCAGGCTAAAGTCGAGGACCACCGAGGGAAAAGGGGGATTAGATAACAGGGAAAAAGTTTTACCTCAGCTCATCCCGTTTCCCAGGCCCTCCTTCCCTCCTGAGCCCATCTTCTGAAATCCTACACGGGCCAAATCAAGTGTTTGCAGCGAAATCCAAATCCCTGAGAATATTTATTTTATTTATTTGTTGGATTGATATCCCACCTAATCCCCGGAGGGCTCTGGGCGGGTTACAACGAGTTTAAAACATTCTATAAACGTTCACATTAAAAATATAAATCCTAACCAACAATTTAAAAATCGCTGCGGCGAAAATCAACGTAAGTTCGTCTGCCTCCCCATCCACCCCTCTTTCATCCCCCTCCCCGCGGAGACCGAAAGGTGTTATACTGTGTTCGATCAAGCCGGCTGGCTAGTTGGAAAAGGCCTGGTGGAACAGCCGTGACTTGCAGGCCCTGACCCTGAGTTGTTGTCTTTATTTATTTTTATTTATTTATTATTTAGATTTTTATACCGCCCAATCCGCGGGGGCTCTGGGCAACCTCTGTTCTTTGTGCTTATTGACAGAAGAAGCAGAGAAGAGTTTGGATTTATATCCCCCCTTTCTCTCCTGCAGGAGACTCAAAGGGGCTTACAATCTCCTTGCCCTTCCCCCCTCACAACAAACACCCTGTGAGGTAGGTGGGGCTGAGAGAGCTCCGAGAAGCTGTGGCTAGCCCAAGGTCACCCAGCTGGCGTGTGTGGGAGTGTACAGGCTAATCTGAATTCCCCAGATAAGCCTCCAAGCTCAGGCGGCAGAGCTGGGAATCAAACCCGGTTCCTCCAGATTAGATACCTGAGCTCTTAATCTCCTACGCCACAGCTTTCAAAATGTGGAGAGGGAGCAATAAATTCTAGAACCGTCAGCTTGGATTCTTATCCACTACAATTTCTGCTTGCAGTGGTTTTCAAAGACCCTTTGTGCCAGTAGAAGTGCTAGCAGAAGAGGAATTGTGCCACTTTGTGCATGCAGAACTCATCCATAGTTGGTAATTATCCTTGTCTGGGCAAGAAGCGAGGGATCATGTCCTTCAAGGTCTGTTTCCAGTAAGGTCTGTTTCCACCAGCAGGCCCTTCCCAGGGTCTAGATTTGACTCGCAGCAAATCTAAACCCCGGACTGTGAATTCTGCAAGTTTGCTGTGTGAAGCAGCACTTTCCTGAATCAACCATTCATCAATTTCATTGGGTGTTGCTTAGGCCCCTTCCGCACATGCAGAATAATGCACTTTCAACCCACTTTCACAACTGTTTGCAAGTGGATGTTGCTATTCTGCGCAGTAAAATCCGTCTGCAAAATGCATTGAGAGTGGATTGAAAGTGCATTATTCTTCGGGTGCGGAAGGGGCCTAAGTGCCAGTCTTTTTAATGAGGAATTTGTGTCGTTTCCCAAGAAATACAGATTAACAGCCAGCATCCTGACTCTTTATCACTCTCCGCATCTGTCTGATAGAAATTTGATCCTATCACCCCTGCATCTCCCAGTTTCAGAGGCTCCTTCCGCACATGCAGAATAATGCGCTTTCAAACTGCTTTCAATGCTCTTTGAAGCTGTGCGGAATAGCAAAATCCATTTGCAAACAGTTGTGAAAGTGGTTTGAAAACACATTATTCTGCGTGTGCGGAAGGGGCCTAAGAGTGGCAATCTCGTGCACACGTAGTTTCACGGAGGACTGGGTCATCACTGGCCGGTAGCCAGCATGAATCAAGGGAACCTCCCTCCACAGATGCAGCACAAGTCTGAAAAGCAGTGATTGGAAAGCATCAGGAAAGGGTCTTTGGCTCCGCACCCTGTCGTTTGAAGAAGAGTTTGGATGTACACCCCATCATTCTCCTTACAGGAGACTCAAGGTGGCTTACAAACTCCTTTCCCTTCCTCTCCCCACAACAGACACCTTGTGAGGTAGGTGGGGCTGAGAGAGTTCTGAATGAACTGTGACTAGCCCAAGGTCACCCAGCAGGAATGTAGGAGTGTGGGAACACATCTGGTTTCCCAGATAAGCCTCTGCCACTCAGGTGGAGGAGTGGAGAATCAAACCCGGTTCTCCGGATTGGAATCCACCTGCTCTTAACCACTACACCATGCTGACCCTCTAGGGCCGTGGTGGCGAACCTTTGGCACTCCAGATGTTATGGACTACAATTGGCCATGCTGGCATGGGCTGATGGGAACTGTAGTCCATAACATCTTGAGTGCCAAAGGTTCGCCACCACTGGACTAGATAGACCTGGTCTGATCCAGTTCTTCTTGGTTCCCACTTTATGCAAACACTTTTCTTTCCATCCAGAGGGTCTACAGGGTCCGGCTTCCCCTCCGTGCTGCTCCCTCCCCTCAATACCTGCACAAGGCTCCCAAGACGTGTTCGTGGAAAGTGCTGTGTTCCGTCCGAATCAGGGCCACCAGCTGCTGGACCATTCCCATCGAACAGAGAGTTTCTGGGAAAGGGAGAGAGACAGTCAGTCTGAGCCAAGAAAAGGGCAGGTGGGTATTTAGATGGAGGCAACAGCAAGCTCCCTGCCTAGTAATAGAGCTGGGTAGGGGGACCACCCCTCTTCTCAGCTGGCGGCTTCTCAAAGCATGCCATCCTCCGCCACGTCCAATCAATGTGCTTTATGATAGATTCTTCTGATGAGAGAGGGCTATATCCAGCGGTGGGATCCAGCAGGTTCTCACAGGTTCCTGAGAGTAGGTTACTAATTATTTGTGTGTGCCGAAAGGGGGTTACTAATTGGTGATTTTGCCACATGATTTTTGCCTTAGTTACGCCCCTCCCCTCAGAAGTAGCGCAGAACTTGAAGCAGTCTAGCAGGAGGTGCACTGGTGTGCGTGGCAGCCTACGCCTGCGTGCACTCGTTTCCCGCCCAAGGACCGGCGCAGCGACTGCGTCCTTGCCACAGTCCTGCCCACGAATGCCACACCCCCATCGTGCCCCGCCCAGCCCCATTGGCGCTACGCCACAGTTTGAATCCCACCACCATGGGAACCTGTTACTAAAATTTTTGGATCCCACCACTGGCTATATCTGTTACAGGCACATGTCCACAGTGCATCCCACGAACCAAAAAATATAGTTTCCAAGATATATTTCCAAGGGCAAAGCCTTATTATTATTTTGCTAAGAACAGTTCGCTTCTACATGGTGCCTGTGTCGAACAAGAGAACCTGGTCCAAATCTCCAATCAGCCACGGTAATTCAATTAGGGACTCTGGACGTCTCACTCCCTTTCAGTATAATATACCCCACAATTGCATTTTGGTTTAGGGGGAGGGGAGAGAAAGAGATTTGTGCACCACGACAAATTCCTTGCAAGACAGGCACGGTTAACTCTAAAATCCTCAGTTGAAGAAGAAGAAAAAGAAGAAGAAGAAGAAGAAGAAGAGGAAGAGGAAGAGGAAGAGAAAGAAGAAGAAGAGGAGGAAGAAGAAGAGGAAGAAGAAGAGGAAGAGGAAGAAGAAGAGGAGGAGGAGTAGTTTGGATTTATATCCCCCCTTTCTCTCCTGCAGGAGACTCAAGGGGGCTTACAATCTCCTTGCCCTTCCCCCCTCACAACAAACACCCTGTGAGGTAGGTGGGGCTGAGAGAGCTCAGAAGAACTGTGACTAGCCCAAGGTCAGCCAGCTGGCGTGTGTGGGAGTGTACAGGCTAATCTGAATTCCCCAGATAAGCCTCTGCAGCTCAGGCGGCAGAGCGGGGAATCAAACCCGGTTCCTCCAGATTAGATACATGAGCTCTTAACCTCCTACGCCACTGCTGCAGTTCCCCCAAATTCATCAAAGAGGCAGTGTGGGTCCTCCAAAAAAGTACCTATCACAGGGAGTAAGCCCCTCCCACCCCCCTTCTCACCTTTCTGCTCCGGGTGATCGACCAGAAGGTTCTGCAACAGAAAGGCGGATTTCACTTTTAGCTTTTGCACGTTGCTCTGCATGGCCCGCATGAGAACCGAGAACCCGTCCAGGCGCAGGAACTGCAGCAAGCCGGCTTCTTGAGCTCGCACCAAGCCTGGCGGCAGAGAGAAAAGAGGGTCAGGAAATAAATGCTCTTGCGCCCCAGGCTCGCCGTGTAACCTTTTCACACTGAACGTGTTAAACGTGCTTCACAAACCCCCAGACAAACATGGCTTCTAAGGCCCCTTCCGCACATGCGGAATAATGCACTTTCAATCCACTTTCAATGCGCTCTGCAGCTGGATTTTACTTGCAAAATCCACTTGCAAAGCATTGTGAAAGTGGATTGAAAGTGCATTATTCCGCATGTGCGGAAGGGAGGCCTAACTATTCCAAGAATTGTAACAACCAGCGATAAAGAACTCACGATTTGTGCCTTGCACAGGACGAGAAAAGGATCTATAGTTCCTTTTCTAAATGCCTGCCAGGTAGTAGGGAGGGCATTCTTGGTCATGGCCCCAAAATGCTGGACTTTTCTCCCCAGGGAGTAAATTTGTTCCCTTCTGTTGCTGTCTTCTGTAAGCAGGTGAAGACTTTGTCGTTTCATTTGGCATTCCCTCCGCGATCCCTCCTTCTTGAGCGATATTTTTACTGCTGTTTCGAGGTCTTTCTACATATTTTTACGGTGTTTTTAATGGGTTTTAATTTGGGAGGGGCCGGATTTTAATGGCTTTACAATGTGATTTTATCCTACATGTTTACATTGTTAGTTGTCCTGGTGGTCCTCGGGAGGACAAAAAGACGGGACAGAAATACTGCAAAAGTAAATAAAATAACCATACATGTAAGAAGGAGAGTTTTAGTCAAAATCCTCATCTTAGCAGTGTGTTCACTCAACAGCCCTCCCTCCATAGAATCATAGGCCCCTTCCGCACACGCAAAATAATGCATTTTCAAACCACTTTCACAACTGTTTGCAAGTGGATTTTGCTATTCCGCACAGCTTCAAAGAGCACTGAAAGCGGTTTGAAAGTGCATTATTCTGCATGTGCGGAATGAGCCATAGAGAAGAATCTATGAATCAGAGAATCATACCGTTTCCCCGAAAATAAGACATCCTCTGAAAATAAGATGTAGTAGAGGTTTTGCTGAAGTGCTAAATATAAAGCATCCCCCAAAAGTAAGACGTAGCAAAGTTTTTGTTTGGAAGAATGCCCGTCGAACAGAACACCAGAGCATGCAGCTGTGGAGCGGAAAAATAAGACATCCCCTGAAAATAAGACAAAGCCCATCTTGGGGAGCAAAAATTAATATAAGACACTGTATTATTTTCAGGGAAACACGGTAGCTCTCTTCCGACCGCAAGGGCCATCAAGTCCAACCCCCTGCCATGCAGGAACACACAATCAAAGCACTCCCAACATATGGTCATCCAGCCTCTGTTTAAAAACCTCCAAAGAAGAAGACTCCACCACCCTTCGAGGTAATGAATTCCACTGTAGAACAACCCTTACTGTCAGGAGGTTATTCCTGATGTTTAGGTGGAATCTCTTTTCCTGCACCTTGAAACCTTTACTCCATGTCCTAGTCCCGTGGTGGCGAACCTTTGGCACTCCAGATGTTATGGACTACAATTCCCATCAGCCCTTGCCAGCGTGGCCAATTGACCATGCTGGCAGGGGCTGATGGGAATTGTAGTCCATAACATCTGGAGTGCCAAAGGTTCTCCACCACTGTGAGGCAGAGGAAAATAAGTTTGCTCCCTCTTCAACACGACATCCCTTCAAAGATTTAAACACAGCTATCATGTCCCCCAGCCAAACAAAAGGAGGGAAGAGGAGCCGTTCCCAGACTCACAGGAGATGGCGAAGAGCGCTTTAATCCGGACGGCCTCGCTGGGATCGTGGTCCAACAGCCGCAAAAGCTTCCTCATGCAGCCCAGCGCCAAGGCTTGCTCCTGCACCTTAGGCACATTTTGGGCACAGGTGCCCACCAGGTGGGCAGCCCGCCAGCGCAGCTCCCCTTCCTCGTGCTCCAAGTAGCGGTGGGCCAGAAGTCGCATCCCTTCCAGTTTGCAGAAATCTACAGGAGGGTGAAAGGGGACAGCGGGGGATGGGGCAGAATCGTACAAAACTATTGGCTCAGCATTAACAGCCACGTACCCAGTGAACATTCTACGCTTATGCACAACGCTGATAAACCTGTGTTTAATTAGTTTGCTGTGACGTTGGACAGCGGTGACAGTGTTTACAATGCACCCGTGATATCTGATCAGTCCACCCACAGAACATAACACTTCATGTACATCACAAAGTGAGCTCTATACAGCAAAAGTACGCCACCCAAATCTTAGGCCCCTTCCGTACGTGCAGAATAACGCACTTTCAATCCACTTTCAAAGCACTTGGAGCTGGATTTTACTGTGCGGAGCAGCAAAATCCACTTGCAAACAATTGTGAAAGTGGACTGAAAGTGCCTTATTCTGCATGTGCGGAAGGGGCCTTAGAGAGGCCACAAATTGGGGGTGTTGCATTTGCAAATTAAAAGCAAGTTTCAGTCCATGAACACAGCACAGGCCAATCTAGAAGACACTTTAACAGATTGTGTGCTAGGAAAAAACTGAACTTTACGAGGGCTTTTTTGTCCTACTTCAAACAGACATTAAAAATTCCCCACTTCCGAAATTCTTCCAAGGATCTTACCGCAAGCTGTTTTCAATCCCACTTCCAAGATGACCCCTCTTCTTGGCAACCCTTCAAGCATCAGTTACCCATCATGCTCTTCACACCCTCTCCTGCGCATGTACACATGCAAATAAGGACATCTCCGTACCCGCAGCATTATCCAAGTTTTCACACAACTCTGCCAGAAGATCCAATGCCTCTTCTCTGTTTGTCCGGTCTGAGAGGGTTTCTTCCAGACTCTCTTGGCTTCCGGTTCGGGGGGTCTCTGCCTCCAGCACCCGCAAACACTCCTTCATCTGTTCTATCTCATTCTGCTGACCCCTGAAGGCTTCTACCATCACCTCCTGCAGCCACTGCCTCCGCTGGGGAAACCGACCAATGACGGGGGGAGAGAGAGGGAAAAAACACAGGTCAGATAACCCTGAAACACAAGACCATCCTCTTCTTGATGAGAGTCCAGATTCCATCTGGAAATACCCATGCTCAGGGCATCCCTTAACATTTTTGACCCAAGTCGTGTCCTTGGGACAGTCTGTATGCACAAAAAAGGAAGGAAAAACATAAAAGTGATATATATAAACATGTATTCAGTAATATAACAAGTATTACAACAATTCCCACCAACATGAAATACAACCATGCGGACATGGAAATTATGTTATATTTACCTGTTGGATTTCTGACTATAATTCACAATATTAAAAAAAACCCCTTCATATTTATTTATTGGTTATGTTGGAGGTTTTATTGTACCTATTCACTTTTATTAAGTTGCACTGGTTCACATGGTTGTATTTCTTGTTGGTGGGAATTGTTGTAGTACTTGTATATATATATATATACACATACACACACATATGTATACACACACATATATACATATATACATATACACACACATTGTAGTACTTAGATGAGCATTTATCCACAGTAATTTGTTTTGTGTCTCATTGTGCACCGCCCAGAGCCCTTCGGGGGTTGGGCGGTCTATTAAGCCGAATAAAATAATAATAATAATAATAATAATAATAATAATAATAATAATAATAATAGTATACACACATATATACATATACACACATGTTGTAGTACTTGTATACACACATATATACATATATACATATACACACATGTTGTAGTATTGTGTGTATATATATACATATACACACATATATATACACACACATATATAAATATACATATATATATACACATATATATATACACATAAGTATATAACATTTACATTTTTTTCTTCCTTTTCTTGTGCCAGTTATACAGATGTTGATCAGATAGATTGTGCTTTTTTATTGTGAGTTTTGCTGTGTTGATCTTCTTTTTGGATTTGACATTCTGCACACGCCAGACTTGCTCTTACAAGCAAGCCACAGAGACGGTGCCCCCAAATTTTAGATTTAACTAACTGGCACCCCACCCCCCACCCCCACACACAACTGCTTGATTGCAAGGAAACAGATGTCTCAGATGCACATTTTCACACACAGCACTCTAGAGACAACTATTTCACATCGCTGCCCCTCCCACTGGGCGGAGCCACGTACCTCCTCAGACATGGGCTCCAATGAAGCCGGCTCAGCGCTTCCTGCCGTGACCGCCATCTGCAGCAAGCCCTGAAGGCTGTGGGGGTGTTCCCGCGGAGGCTGGTTCCCACCAGCGCCCCCTTCAGCCATGGCTGGGGACTGCCGTTCCCGTTAGGGGACAATTCACGATGCTTCAAGGGAAACACACAAAGGAAATGAATGATCAGAAAGAACTTTTTTAAAAATCAGCTGATCTGCCCCACATTAACGCACCCACCCACCCACCCGAAAACCAAGGGATTCTGGCTTCATATCCCCCCCCCCTAATCTTCTCAAGATTACATACTTTACTAACAAGAAGATCTAAAAGGTTTGCCCTCTAACTTTCTCCCACTTAAGAGAACTTACAAATTCTGGCTTCCTGTTTCCTATGGCCTGCCTATTACCCATGCTTACCAAAAGCAATGTGGTGTAGTGGTTAAGAGCAGGTGGATTCTAATCTGGAGAACCGGGTTTGATTCCCCACTCCTCCACCTGAGTGGCAGAGGCTTATCTGCTGAACCCGATGTTTCCACACTTACAGGACAGAAAAATGGAATATAAACTTTCCTTCTTCTCTTTGGCACTGTGGGTTCAGCTAAGGGCTTTGCCAGAGGCTGTTCTGGGTTTTCCGAGCCGTGTGGCCGTGGTCTGGTAGTTTTTTCTCCCAACGTTTCACCTGCATCCACAGCTGGCGTCTTCAGAGGCATGTCTCGCAGGGCCCGGGTCGTCGATGCAGGTGAAATGTTAGGTGCAAAAACTACCAGACCGTGGCCACACAGCCTGGAAAAACCCACAACAGCCAAATATTTCGCCTCTACATCTCTGGAGGTCACAAGCACTTTGAGACAGCCAAGCTCTTTCTTGTAGCTTCACCTCGGCCCGATTTAAAAGAGTGACTCACTCAGAACTACACTCATCCAATATTTCCTTTCATTGGGCTCTTTGGGCACAACAGCAAAACACCCAAGCAACCTCAGCTTGGGCTGCATCTCTCCAGTAATTCTTTAATTAGATATTTAAGCCCCGTTTTTCTCCCCAATGATGCTTTTCGCATCATTCTCTCCTCTTCCACGGTGTCCCCACAACGACAATCCTTGGAGGCAGGCCGTTCTGAGAGAACACAATTGGCCAGGCAGACCATCAAGCATTTGTTTTGAACCTGGGTCTTCACCCTATGTATGGACCTGGTTTTGACAAGAGGCTAGATCTCATGCAACACCACATGGACAAATGACTCTTAACCAGGGGCTTTTAAATTAGACCCTCGCTCATCACCTGGGGGCAAAATAGGGCGGAGAAAAACCAGCTGACCTCACTTCCTGGAAGGACAGGTAGGATCCCAATCAGGTGGTTTTCTTTTTAAGGTTTAGAGAAAAAGAGCAGCTCCTGATAAGCCCTGCGATTAACAGGTAGTGGGGGGGGGGGCGTTAGGAGTGCCCCCACTTTCTCCTCCATCGCTTTCTCCCTTCCTGTATTTACCTGCATAAAAAGAGTTGCTGTCCTGGCAGCACCTTGGTCTGTTCGAGGTTTCTCCCCACCCCAAAGGAACTCCCCCCCCCCCCCACCGGCCTTCTCTAACCCCAGCAAGATCCTATTTCCCTAGTGAGATTTTCCTCCTTTCTCCCACCCTCTGGTCATTTCTGCTCGTTGCTTCTCCCTGATGATCCTCACCCCCCAGATCGACATTTCTACCCCACTCACCCCTACAGCACGCAAAGCTCTTGCAGGCAGGTTGCGGGCGCGGCCATCTACAACCACGTGGAAAGGAAAGGGAGGAGAAGGTCTGAATAGGGCACAGGGGGGACCCCTGGTGGCCAGTCTCGGGAAGTGCACCCTACGGGAATAGATTCGGATTCTAGAAGCGCAGCTCGAGAACGTTCGCACGCAGGGTGCGACTGCGGAGCAGCAGCATCCCGTAAACCGGGGCATGGGCTCTGTTCTTCTCTGCAAGGCCTGCTGATCTAGACTTTTCCGGGGACGGGGGTCGTAGGCCCCTTCCGCACAGCAAATATATAACGGTTTCCAGTCGTGGTAAAGGAACCCGGTTTTCTGGTTTCCCGTTCACACGCGTTGGATTGGAGCCCAGGGGAACAATCCAGGTTGCTGCGCACCTTCTCACTGACCCGGTTTTCTCTTTTGGATGAAAAAATTGTATATATTTTTTGAAATATTGGATGAGAGCCAGCGTGGATTCTAATATAAAGAACTGGGTTTGATTCCCTGCTCTGCCACTTGAGCTGTGGAGGCTTATCTGGTGGACCAAATGTGTTTCCGCACTCCTACATTCCTGCTGGGTGACCTTGAGCTAGTGACAGTTCTCTCAGGACTCTCTCAGCCCCACCTGCTTCACAAGATGTATGTTATGGGGAGAGGAAGGGAAAGGATCTCGTAATCGGCCATATTTCTGGGAGATCTCTGGGCTCCAAACAGCTTTCTGCCATTTTGTCTCGTTGTTGTGGATTTTCCAGGTGGTGTGGCTGTGGTCTGGTCGTTTTTGCTCCTAATGTTTCGCCCACATCTATGGCTGGCATCTTCAGAGGCGTGTCAAGCCCCCATGGACTACAATTCCCATCATGCACCCATGGACTACAATTCCCATCATGCACCAGAAAGGGCTGATGGGAATTGTAGTCCCTGAATATCTGGAGGGCCAGAGAGTAGGACACCCCTGTTCTAAGGAGCGGCAATCCAATTTCCCGGCTGTTATGACAACAAGGGGATTAGAAAGCGGCTTCAAACTAAGAAACGCCACAACGGCAGCATCTTTTCATCCTTCAACACACTGGCCTGGATTTTCCAGTTTGACTTTTAATTCCCGGCAACTGGGAACCAGCAAGCCAGGAGGGGCAGCGATTAAGCCCCACCCATGCCACTCCCAGCCTCACGGCACTACAAGGTTGCCAGGCAACTCTTTTTCTCCTAGATGGCAGTTGGGCCTCCCTGCCCTGCTTCACCAGCCGCATCTTTCCGCCACCTCTGCTTGGATCCTGGCTGCAAAGGCCTGAAGGTGTCTTGCTGGAAAGGGGGAAAACACACCCAGGCACCGGCACTGCCTCCTCGGAGCTGGTGCTGGAGCGAGGCTGTCTCTCCTCAACTGGTATTCAGAGATACACTGCTCCTGAACCCGGAGGTTCCATCGAGCCATTGAAGCGAATAGCCATCGTGGACCTACCTTCCACGAATGTGCCCGATCATTTGAGGCAGCAAGTCACACATGCTAAGTAGTTTCATAGAATCATAGAAGAGTTGGAAGAGACCCCAAGGGCCATCAAGCCCAACCCCATAACAACATAAGAGCTAGCCTGCTGGATCAGAACAGAGTCCATCTAGTCCAGCACTCTGCTACTCGCAGTGGCCCACCAGGTGCCTTTGGGAACTCACATGCAGGAGATGAAAGCAATGGCCTTCTGCTGCTGCTGCTCCTGAGCACCTGGTCTGCTAAGCACCTGGTCTGCTAAACCCCCTGCAATGCAAGAACACACAATCAAAGACCTCCTATCAGATGACCATCCAGCCTCTATTTAATACCTCCAAAACAGGAGACTCCGCCACACTCTGAGGTAGTGCGTTCCACTGTTGAGCAGCCCTTACTGTCAGGAGGTTTTTCCTGATGTTTAGGTGGAATCTCTTTACCTTCCCCTTGAACCCATGACTCCTGGTCCTGGTCTCTGGAACAGCAGAAAACAAGCTTGCTCCCTCACCAACATGACATCCCTTTAAATATCTAAACATGGCTGTCATGTCACCTCTTAACTTTCTCTTCACCAAACTAAACATACCCAGCTCCCTAAGTTTCTCCTTGTATGGCATGGATTCCAGACCTTTTACCATTTTGGTTGCTGCCCTCTGGACCTGTTCCAGCTTGTCAATATCCTTCTTGGACTGCAGTGCCCAGAACTGTACACAATATTCCAGATGAGGTCTAACCAATGCAGAATAGAGAGGTACAATCACATCCCTGTACTCTTATTGATACAGCCCAGAATCGCATTGGCCTTCTCGGCTGCAGCATCACACTGCTAACTCAATTTGTTTTGTTTGTCTTCAGTCAACCTGTTTCACTAGGGCTCATTCAGCACATGCAGAATAATGCACTTTCAAACTGCTTTCAATGCTCTTTGAAGCTGTGCGGAATGGCAAAATCCACTTGCAAACAGTTGTGAAAGTGGTTTGAAAACGCATTATTTTGCATGTGTGGAAGGGGCCAAAGTGCCTCTAAAGATTTTTATTGCAGCAGGAGAAAACTCTCTCTACATCCAGTTTCTCTGCACTCTGCACCTTCTCTGCAGTTCATCAAAAAGCCTCCATCGTGCCTTTAAAAAAAGACGGAAACTTTGCATGTAAGGGAAGAAGGTTTAAGCTGCAAAGCTGTTTCCCAACATGCTCCTTAGTTACAACAAAAATCCTTTCCTTTTACATGCAAACATAGCATAGAAGGGAGAAAGCAAAGCTTCACCCTGACATGCTAGATTTCCAACACTGCAGGGAGTATTCAAAATATGTGCCGTATGGAGTATGCACTTTACAGTGAGAAATCGTATGGGGTTAAATGGAAGAGATTTGTGCTTGAACGTAGAAGAGAATGGATTTTTTTTCCCAGGATCAGCAGAAACATGTTTTCAAGGGCCAGCATTTCAGAACAGCTGAAAAGTGGGACTTGCGACACTAGGTGTTGTCGATGTGACTGGCATTGTCCAATCTGTGATATCCCCGAGGGCTCTTCCCCAAGAATTCACAATTACTCTGAGCAGGGATGGCTATTTTTCCGTGAACTCGTGCGATTTCACTACGTGGTATAACTGGCCCCGCAACACCTGTGGCTGAAGAAATGCTGTCTGGTGTAGCTACAACCTCACAATCCTCCTGTTACAACCACAGCACAGGGAAAAGACTCTCGGACAAACCATAGAGCCGAATTTTTCTACACGGTTCTGCAAGCACCTTTTTTTTAGGTTCCGTGGAGTTTTCCAGCCTTCCACCTCGGACCCTTTCCCCTCGATATAATAACTCATCAGTAATCTTGTGAGGTGCTGTGTGGTTTCCGGGCTGTATGGCCGTGTTCTAGCAGCATTCTGCATCTGTGGCATGCCAGCCACAGATGCAGGCGAAACGTCAGGAGAGAATGCTGCTAGAACACGGCCATACAGTCCGGAAACCACACAGCACCCCAGTGATTCCGGCCGTGAAAGCCTTCGACAATACCATCTTGTGAGGGTTTTTTGCCTTGGAATGTTGTAACTGTTAAATAAATGGTGTGTGCAAAGTGCTGCCGGGTAACAGCTGGCTTACGGGGACCCAAGCAAGAGGCTTCCAAGGCAAGAGGGGACGCAGACGTGGTTTGTCACTTTCTGCCTCTGCAGAGTCTTCCTTGGTGGCCCTCCCTTCCAAGCAACCAACATGGTAAAAGTTGTGGAATCCATGCCCTATGAGGAGAGACTTTGGGAGCTGGGTGTATTGAGTTTGGTGAAGAGAAAGTTAAGAGGCGACATGCTAGCCCTGTTTAGATATTTGAAGGGATGTCGTGATGTTGGTGAGGGAGCTGGGTTGTTTTCTGCTGCTCCAGAGACTAGGACAGTGGTTCTCAACCTTCCTAATGCCACCCTTTAATACAGTTCCTCATATTGTGGTGACCCCCAACCCTAACATTTATCCATTTTACAGATGGAGAACACTGATGCAGAGAGTCTTAGGCGACCCCTGTGAAAGGGTCGTTTGACCCCCAAAGGGGTCCCGACCCCCAGGTTGAGAACCACTGGACTAGGACCAGGAGTCATGGGTTCAAGGTGATGGAAAAGATTCCACCTAAACATCAGGAAGTTGATCTGCAGCACTCCCCACAATGGGGTCTGGGGTCTGCAGTATTCCCCACAATGGGGTCTGGGGTCTCTTTGAGACCCCAGAAGCAAATTAATAAACCCGACTAATGCCACCTATCCGACATGCACCCCCAAATGCACTGTGATTGCAGGATGAACGCATCCGTTCGGACAGGTACTCAGTTATAGTAATGGAGATGCAGAACACACCCAGTTGTGCAAATCTATTTACAAACTCACACGCAGCACGCATCCGTCTCCCCTGAAATAGCAAGATCGGTGTGGATCCTGTCAGGCTGTCCATTTCTTGCCCACACCATGACACAACCCCTTTGATCTCGCGTACCTGGACATAAAGCACGACGCAAGCAAGTTCCTGCAAAATCGTTCATACTCTCATCCCTCTTTCAAAACCAGTCTGACGAATAATTGCATAAATACCTTTCCCATAAAAGCACAAGGTTGTTCTCCTTTTCTCTCTCTCTCTCTCTCTCTCTCTCTCTCTCTCTCTCTCACACACACACACACACACACACACACACACACAGAGAGAGAGAGAGAGAGAGAGAGACATGTACATCTTGCATGCACAAAATATCCCCTGCACAACCAGACACGCACAATCACACCAATGAAACCCGACTTCCCATAAAAACCTCTTGGATGCAAAAGCACCCTCGCCTATCCCCTCCCACCCAGCTGCTGCACCCCTCCCTCCCTCCTTCCCTGCCGACCCCTTCCCCCTCCCGTCCCCTCAACCCCGCCCCCCGAATCCCCACCCCTTTCCCTGCCTGGGGAGGAGGCGCTGCCTTTGTTCCGCCAAGGGTTAACCCGGATTGTGTCTGTCACCCAGTTGCCCGGATGCTGATGTAAGGAGAGAGCTCAAGAGATCCCTTCAGATTGCAGTGAGAGGAGGCGAAGGACCAGACCGGAGGAGGCTCTCCATCAGCATCCTGCATCCCCGGCAGTATCGGCATCAACATCAGCATCCTTGGTTCTGGGCGGCTGGACCAGCTGGAGGATGCTGGTACCCGGACTGTAGCATCCTTCATCCCTCTCCCTCCTCCCTTCCCCTCCCTGATGCATCCCCCTCCCCCTAAACCGTTCAGGATGCCGGCCCCGGTATTGTCCCTATAGGGCGATATCGGGGGGGCCTCGCCTCGCCTCTCCCCACCCCAAATCCCCCCGTCTCTTATTGTTGCTCGGAAGGTGACAGACAAAAGCCATGTCCGGCGGCAAGGAAGCAGGTGGGGTCCACCCCTACCAGCCACAACAGACCCAACAGCATGCTCAGTACGTGGGGCCCTACCGGCTGGAGAAAACACTGGGGAAGGGGCAGACCGGTGAGTACTTGGGGTCCTGCCTCTTTATGAGGCTGGCGCTAGGTGGGAGGGGCAGCCCCCCCCAATGCCACGGGAGGGGGTGGGCATGACGGGACAACCTGGCTGGCAGAGAAAAATCTCCCTCCTCTCGGCCTCCTCTGGCATAGAGAGATAGGGGATGAAGAAGGGGAGGGATAATTTGACAGGATGATCGAGGTTAAGTTGGCCCCGGCTTGATGAATAAAAGATGTGTTGTGTTTGGAAGTGTCTGTGTCCCACGGCCAAAGGAAGGTGAGAGCAGGCCTGGAGGGAAAGGAGGCAGCCGGTTTGCCCCTCTGGAAAAAAAAATAAACTGGCGGAGAGAAAGCTGGATTCCTGCTTCCCAGAGTTTCTTTGGGTGACTACCTGCGGGAAGCCGAATCACAGGTTCGGGGCTGGTGTCAGAAGAAGGTACAAGACTGCAGCTGTCGGGGGCAACCGGATCTCTCGGAAAGAGGAGGGTAAATTTGGGGAGGGGGCGTCAGAAGGACATGTTCAAGTGGTCGGCGTCAGAGTTAGAAGAGGGCACTGCCTATTGGATTGGCTGGAGTTCGCCTGGAGTGCCGGCACAGGAAAGAAAAAACATAGTTTATTGTACATGGCGGCTGACAGGAAGGCAGATTTTGGTTTTTAGGAAAGGGTGTGTTTTGAAAGAGACCCCCTTGCAGCGGATGTTGTTTGGGGACTGTTTGTTAGGTTCCCTGGATCCACTGTGTGGGGTAGCAAAGAGGTGTGCGCATACCCCCTCTTGCAAATACTTCTTCCTAGATGGAACTTGGGAAGGGAGGAAGACGTAGCCATGGGTCGCCCATCCTTCCAAAACAGGCCAGGCTTTGTTGCCTGTCTCCCCAAGCGATGGACCAGAAAGCAGAGAGCCCAGGAGATGAAGCAATAGCTTTGAGAAAAAAAAATTGCTGCAGTGACCAAGGTTGGTTGGGGAGGAAGCGAAACAAGAGGAATAACTTGGTTCAGATTCGTGACCCTTGGATTCCTCAACCCAAAGGGGAGGGGGAAAAAACCCCTCTCCGTTTCATCGGTCTGTCTCTACCTGGCCGAGACTCTGTTTTTATGAGGGGTAGCCCGGAGAGGGATGCTGGTGGCAGCGTTGTGTGCTGAGGAGAGGCCTATACAATTCTCCACCCCCCCCCCTCCCCGATCCTCTCCTGCTGCAGCACTCTGGATGAATGGAAGAGTTTTTTACTCTCTGCAGGGATGCCGATTCGATTGTACGGCTGAGATTGTGGGGAGAAAGACGGCTTGACTCAATGCCCAAGGCTGGGCAGTAAGAGAATTCATCTGCTCTAGCTTCTTCTCCTCTTTTGCTGGATGGGAGGGGGAGGGAGGGGGGGACCCATCTATCTCTCTGCAATGATGCAGGAAAACCCAAACCACCAGGCCTCTCTCGCTGCCTGAATCCCTCAATTTGTGTGTGTGTGTGTGTGTGAGAGAGAGAGAGAGAGAGAGAGAGAGAGAGAGAGAGATTCAGTGTGTACGATGAGTATTGTGGTTTGTAAAGGGACGGATTACTGCAGTGGCGGAAGAGAGTGACAAGGGGAAGCAGGACTTTGGTGGGGGGGGTTTCCTTGTCTGTGTTTTGGAGATTTTGAAATGTTGAAAAAAAATCATAACAATAAAGATTCGGAGCAGGTGGGTAGCAGAGGCGGAAGAGGCAGGAGGGGAGAAGAGAAGGTGGGATTTTGCTGAATAATCATTTCTTGGCCGTGGTGGCGGCGGAGGCCCCGTTGGTGCTAATATGTTTCAGGAATCTAGGTCTAAACGGGAATGTGGATGGGGAACGTGAGGGGAGGGGAGAGGAAAGGACTTGGCTGTTTCCTGTGTCCCAAAAAAAACCGACACCAGAGGAAAAAAACAACAAACAGAGCAAATGGATGCCTCTGTCCAACTGAGGAGAGTTTCCTTTTTTGCCAGGAAAGGTTTCTGACAATACTGTTTCCTCTCATGATTATTTATGAGACTCCTTCGTGTAGTAAAGTGCATCGGTGGGAGGCAATTGAAGTGACATGCCCAAGGTCACCGAAGGGACATCAGTGGCAGAGATCTGATTTTTTTCTTTAAAAAAACAAATACAAATGCGTCTCCCCTCCCGCAGGGCTCCCTTGTTCATTTGCGTTTTGCAACCCTGAAGATGCTGAGTTTGGATTCTCCTGGGGAGGGGATGGGAGGAAGTGGTGTTTGTTTGCAGGCGGAAGGAGCACATGAGCATGTATGAAGAGTTTGCACATTAAAAAACAAATATGTTGACTTGCGGGGGGCGGGGGGTGGGGGAGGGAATGGTGAATTGGGTCCCTCGCAATGTGTGACATTCGTTGGCGTTCCAACTGGGCAGGACATGCTAAAATTTGGCACCGCCACAGTGACCAGGAAGCCTCGATTTTGTGATTAGAATAATTTTAAGTAGGTTTGTTTTTTTGTTTTGTTTTTAGCGTGTTTGTCTGGAAAGACAGTGCAGTCTAAACAGTTGGTTGTGGGCCAGGGAATAACAACAATAGCAACTATGATTATTGTATAACTGTGCTTAAAGAGCTTTAAAAACGTTTTGTCATCCTTACAACAGTCGTGCAAGGTAGGACGGCATTACTACTCCTACAGATAGTGCGCTGCGGGTGTCAGTGGCTTGCAAGCGCTACTTAGTGAATTTGTGGCGGAGCGGAGAATTGAACCAGGGATTTCCCAGATCGTGTTTTTTTTCTTTCTTAGCCGCTATGCGTGTGCACCAGATCACCTCAGCCTGACCGGTTTCCATGTGGCCTTGCACAGATGGGTCAAATTTAGAGTTACTATTTATTAGAGTTACTATTAGAGTTGTTATTTTAAAAGGGGTTCGAAAGGCCTAGGAAATTGTCCAGAGTATTTGGAAAAAGGAATAGGACCTTCCACTCTTTCTCTCTCAACTACATTTCCCTCCTTTTAAAAAACCTATAATACTATGGTGGTTATGAGGTCATAGTGCACTTGAGGGACTGTAGAAGAGACTAACTCACCCGTTTGTCTCAGGAAATCGGGGTACTCAGGTCAAAATCTTGGCTGTATCCTTTTCTAATATAAACTCATCATCGGTATATCCTGTTTATCTGAGTTCTCAAGATCTGGAGGTGACTAGAGTGGATAGGGTTGCCACTCACCAGGTGAGGCCTGGAGCTCTCCCAGGATTACAACTGATCTCCAAACTGCAGAGATCAAGTCATCTGGAGAAAATAGCTGCTTGGGAGATTGAACTCCACAAGACTGAGGTACCTGCCATCTTGAAACCCCTCCTTCCTCAGACGCCGTCCCCAAATCTGCAGGAATTTCCTGGCCCAAAACTGGCAATCCTTTTTATTTACTTTCTTCACCGCAAACTAATGGAATATCCTACAAATATATCCTGGTCCCTAGTCCACATATGGCCAACTTCTGCGTTTGCATTTGCTAATAAGTTCTCCAGAAAGTGAAGCATGTTTTATTAGTCAGCTCAACGTTGTGGTACTCTGTGATAGAACTGACAACTGGAATGAGGTCTCTCTGGAGTTTCACAGTTCTGGATACAGAACTTTAACCTGTGGAGTGTTTCTAGCGTTCTTTGGCTTCAAGACAAACGGAGCACGTTTTTTTTAAAATCATGCCCTGCCTGAATAAATTGGGGGGGGGGGGGGGGTTGTTTTGTAGGCTCAATTCACTTCTCTTATTCAGTTCACTGTTCTTATCTAAAATAGGATACTGTGGCATGGCCATGGAAATAAAACCATATTTCTAACCAACAATCGTTTTTAATTGCCTCCCTGCCCATCCGTATCTATGGCTCATTCCGCACATGCAGAATAATGCACTTTCAAACTGCTTTCAGTGCTCTTTAAAGCTGTGCGGAATAGCAAAGTCCACTTGCAAACAGTTGTGAAAGTGGTTTGAAAACGCATTATTTTGCGTGTGCGGAAGGGGCCTATGCTAGCTATTGTAGTGGAAAGTACCTTCAAGTCCCAGTTGACTTATGGTGACCATACAGGATTTTCAAGGCAAGGGATGTTCAGAGGTGGGTTGCCATTTCCTGCTTCTGTTTGGGCTGAGAGAGTTCTGAGAGAGCTGTGCCTGGTCCCAAGATCACCCGGCAGGCTTCATATGTAGAAGCGGGGATTGAGCCCAGTTCTCCAGGTTAGAGTTGGCTGCTCTTACCCACTACACCGCGCTGGCTCATGTTAGTTATTAAATATCCTGAAACAGAGTAGGGAGGACAGACCAATTTTTCTAAACTTGTCAGATGGAGGTGATCAGTGAGGGGCTATTTGTAACATCATCCTCTAAATAAAGCTTTCTTCACTGGATGCTTTCCCACTCAAAGCCGCTATCTCCTCCAACATCTGGTCCCGTTCCTGAAAATTAGAGGCGAGCTTGACAGAGTGCCAAAAGATCTGTGGAGCTGCGAGTGTCCTATAAAGGGAATGAGTGCGTGTTCATCCCAAAAGCTCAGCCTGGCATAGTGGCTAGTGGGTCAGGTTATATCCTGAGAAGACTGGTTCAAATCCTGTCTCAGCCATGAAATTCAGTATAGGTTAGTCCAGTGGTGGCAAACCTATGGCATGGGTGCCAGAGGTGGCACTCAGAGCCCTCTCTGTGGGCACGTGCGAACAGCCCCCCCCACACACACACATCTAGGCTGGCCTGGGCCACTGTGCTTGATTATTAGCATTAAACCTAAGTTTTGGGGAAGCAGTGTAGGTAACCCTGTTAAGTGCTGTTAAACCCCACTGATTTTCATGTGAAGAACTAAAGCGCGATCCTTTACCTGGGAGTAAGCTCGGTTGCTGGCAATGGGGTTTGTTCTGAGTAAACCCTCCTAGGGTCGTGATTCAACCGTTGGAAGAGTTGCACGGTAACTTCAAAGCAAAGCCACCGACTACCACCAAGCTTACTCCTGAGTAATGCACGCCTTGGAGCCAACCATTTTTTCTAAACTAAAACCTCAGTATTCAGGTTAAATTGCTGTGTTGGCACTTTGTGATAAATAAGTGGGTTTTGGGTTGCAATTTGGGCACTCGGTCTCAAAAAGGTTCACCATCACTGGGTTAGTCACTGCCGCAATAACCATAATAATAACCATAATAAAAGGAGTGTTGAGAGGATAAAATGGAGAAAGGAAGAAACCATGCATGGTACATCAAACTCCATTGAGGAAAAGCAGGGTGAAAGTGTAACAATAAATATTTTATGCAATTGGGCTTCGGGACTTGAAATAACTCTGCCTTGAAGACAGCGGTCTCATAGTAAAACACAGACGGGAGGAAAGGATCCAGTGGCTTCCTTGCCACCTGTGGTGTAGTGGTTAAGAGCAGGTGTACTCTAATCTGGAGGAACCGGGTTTGATTCCCTGCTCTGCCACCTGAGCTGTGGAGGCTTACCCGGGGAACCAGATTAGCCTGTGCACTCCCACACATGCCAGCTGGGTGACCTTGGGCTAGTCAAAGTCCTTTGGAGCTCTCTCAGCCCCACCTGCCTCACAGGGTGTTTGTTGTGAGGGGGGAAGGGAAAGGAGTTTGTAAGCTCCTTTGAGTCTCCTCTAGGAGAGAAAGGGGGGATATGAATCCAACTCTTCTTCTTCTTAAATTGTCTCCATCCTTTCTGCTTAATATGAGAGTGTTGAACCAGGATTCTGGGGGACGCAAGTTCGAATCTCTACCCAGCCGTTAGAGTTGCCAGCCCTGGGTTGGGGAATAGCTGGAGATTTTGAGGGTTGAGAGCCCAAGAAAGGCAGGATTTGGGGAAGAAAGGGACTTCCATTGGGTATAACGTCATACAGTTTACCTTCCAAAATGGTCCCTTTCTCCAGGTGTGCTGATCTTCATTGGCTGGAGATCTGTAGCAACCGCAGGAGATCTCCAGTCAATCCTGGGAGGCTGGCCGGCCGTCCTACCTACCACGGAAGCGAACTGTGTGACCTTCAGCCAGCCACTTTCGATCAGCCGAACTTACTTCATCTCTTTCATGTCGTGATGATAAAACAGAGAAGGGAGGAAAACAGATATTGTGGATTGTTTTCAGTCCCCCTTGGGAAGAAGAGAGAGAGTGCTCGCATCATATAACAACATCATTAGTGCCTCCCACCTGTGGCTCTCCAGATGTATAGGACGAGCCTTATCAGCCCCTGCCAGCTGATTGACCATGCTGGCAGGGGCTGATGGGAATTGTAGTCCATTAACATCTGGAGAGCCACAGGTTGCAGACCCCTGATCTAAACGAACACATAGGACAGTGGTGGCGAACCTATGGCACGGGTGCCAGAGGTGGCACTCAGAGCCCTCTCTGTGGGCACTTGCAAACAGAGTGCCCCCCCCCCAACCCACAGATCTAGGCTGGCATGACCCGCTGGGCTCGATTATTAGCCTGAAACCTAAGACCTAGTTTTGGGGAAGCAGTGTAGGTAACCCTGTTAAGTGCTGTTAAGCGTCACTGATTTTCATGCGAAGAACTAAAGCACGATCCTTTACTTGGCAGTAAGCTCAGTTGCTGGCAATGGGGCTTGCTTCTGAGTAAACCCTCCTAGGGTCATGATTCACCCATTGGAAGAGTTGCACGGTTGCTTCAAAGCAAAGCCACCAACTACCACCAAGCTTACTCCCGAGTAACGCATGCCTCGGAGCCAACCGTTTTTTCTATACTAAAACCTCAGTATTCAGGTTAAATTGCCGTGCTGGCACTTTGTGATCAATAAGTGGGTTTTGGGTTGCAATTTGGGCACTCGGTCTCAAAAAGGTTCGCCATCACTGACATAGGACATAGGTGTCAAACTTGCGGCCCTCCAGATGTTATGGACTACAGTTCCCACCATCTGGCAGGGGATGATGGGAACTGTAGTCCATAACATCTGGAGGGCCGCGAGTTTGACACCTGTGACATAGGAAATCTGGATGTTTTACATTCAAGTAAACAGCTAATCTGTCTGCCGTGTCTAATTTTCCCCCTAGATCTTCTTGCTAACGTGTAACTTAATTCTTCTCATTTGTAGTTTTAAACCTTTGGAAATCCTTTCCTCGTCTCACCCAGCTGGGTTTTCTCTCGACCAGATCCGCCAGAAACTTTCTGGCCTAGCAGTTCAATCATAGTCCAATGTTCTCTTCCAGGGAGTTGGGGGGGGGGGGGGTCAAAGGGGCTCTTAGTTTGCTGCCTTCCAGGGATTGTAAAAAACAGTCAGCTGGTAGGGCTGAGTACATGGACGGGGAGGGGCTGCGTTCGACTAAGTGGCCCATAAATTGTGCAAGCCCTCTCCAGCTAACCAGAATTGCTTCCTTCAGCCTTTCTATATTTTATCTGTCTAGTCTTTTGACTCACGAGAGCGCCAGATTAGCACAGTATTAGATTTAGTTAGCGTGCACCCACCCCCTCTTTGGGCATGCGTTTTCTTTTCCCTTCGCAATTTGTGTTCCTACAATGTGCAGCTGAGCTTGGAATATTAATATTTCAAAATAATGTTTTCGGGGCTCCTGAGGTTTGCTTCGATGCTCCTGCCCGTGGAAACGATTTGTCACCATCAGGAGACAAGTAGGGTCTGGTCGGAGGGTTTGGCCTGCCCACCCACTATCCCTGCCAGTGGTCAAGGGGGACCTGACCACCCCAGATGTTACAGGGGTTTTCCCTTCAGACATTACAAAGTATGAGGTTACCAAGCACCTGCCCTTTCATCTAAGGAAAGGTGGCCTCAGGGGAGTCTTTGATTGGCTGTGAACTGGGGTGTAACTTTTAGAAGGGACGTCTTTGCCCCTACGTGTGGTTTTTCAAGCTTCTGGGTTTGCCAACCGCCTGGTGAGACCTGGAGATCTCTTAAATTACAACTGATCACCATCTGTTCCCGTGAAGAAAGTGGATTTAACTCGCGGCCCTCCAGATGTGATGGACTACAGTTCCCATCATCCCCTGCCAGCATGAATCTGGCAGGGGATGATGGGAACTGTAGTCCATAACATCTGGAGGGCTGTGAGTTTGACACCTGTGCTTTAGAGGATAGGCTCTATGGCTTTAAACCTTGATGAGGTTTACCCCCCCCCAAACCCCCATCATTGCCCTCTTCAGGCTCAACTTCCAACTCGTAGAAACTTCCCAATCCAGATTTAGCAACCCTAAGAACAATGCAGAGAAAGTTTTGAAGCGAACCAGAACATTTTTCACCAGTTGCAACCACCTGTCTACACCGGGGATACAGGTTGCTTCACCTCGAATGTTTGAGGCACCCAGGTCCCGCTGACTTGAGGCAAATGTAGGTTCCTGATATCAACACTTGGTCTAGCCAGTCTGGAAATCTCTTATGGCCTAAGTATTAAGGGTGCCAACAGGCCTGGAAAACAGTTGTCTCCCTTTCAAAGAGAAAAGGAGCAGCTAAAACTTTTCACAGCGTGGGGGTTAATAATACCACCTGGTCACTGTGGTGGTAGAAAGTGACCTCAAGTTACAGCTGACTTATAGCAACCCCGTAGAGTTTTCAAGGTAAGACTCATTCAGAGTTGTTTTGCCATTGCCTGCCTGAGATAATTTTGAGAGAACTGTGCCTGGGCCAAGGCAACCTGGAAGGCTTCATGTGAAGGAGTGGGGAATCGAACTCGGTTCTCCAGATTAAGGTTCACAGTTAACCCCTACACACCAGCCTGGTCAATATCATTCTCTAAAGAGAGCCAACGTGGTGTAGTGGCTAAGAGCAGGTGCACTCTAATCTGAAGAACCAGGTTTGATTCCCCGCTCTGCCACTTGAGCTGCGGTGGCTTATCTAGTGAACCAGATTAGCTTGGGCACTCCAACAGTGAGGTGACCTTGGGCTCGTCACAGTTATTTGGAACTCTCTCAGCCTCACTCACCTCACAGGGTGTTGAGGGGGGAGGGAAAGGAGATTGTAAGCCCCTTTGAGTCTCCTACAGGAGAGAAAGGGGGGTATAAATCCAACTCTTCTTCTTCTTCTTCTGATCTTAGGCAAGATGCCAAACAATCCTCTCAGGGACTCTGGTTGCTGATGTCAGATTAAGACCTTCATGCCACTTGGACGAGGCAAAAGGGCCATCCAGCCTAGCTCCTGCTAGAGCTCAACCCGGAATGGATAGCCTGTTCTTGTCTGTTCTTGCCAGGCTAGCCTGTTCTTGTCAGGTCACAGAAGCTAAGCCAGTGATGGCGAACCTTTTCGAGACCAAGTGCCAAAATTGCAACCCAAAACCCACTTATTTATCGCTAAGTGCCAACATGGCAATTTAACCTGAATACTGAGGTTTTAGTATAGAAAAAACGGTTGGCTCCGAGGCACGCGTTACTCGGGAGTAAGCTTGGTGGTAGTCGGTGGCTTTGCTTTGAAGCAACTCTGCAACACTT
This sequence comes from Sphaerodactylus townsendi, assembly GCF_021028975.2. Classification (NCBI taxonomy): domain Eukaryota; kingdom Metazoa; phylum Chordata; class Lepidosauria; order Squamata; family Sphaerodactylidae; genus Sphaerodactylus; species Sphaerodactylus townsendi. The sequence goes on from NC_059439.1 coordinate 28,083,337, forward strand.
CGAACGGGTGAATCACGACCCTAGGAGGGTTTACGCAGAAGCAAACCTCATTGCCAGCAACCGAGCTTATTCCCAGGAAAAGGTTCACGCGTTCGTTCTTCCCATAAAAATCAGTAGGATTTAACAGTGCTTAACAGGGTTACCTACATTGCTTTTCCAAAACTAGGTCTTAGGTTTAATGCTAATAATCTCCCTGAAATAATTACACTATTATCACATGACGAACTCTGTGCACGTGTGCCCACAGAGAGGGCTCTGAGTGCCGCCTCTGGCACCCGTACCATAGGTTCGCCACCACTGAGCTAAGCAGACTCAGCCTTGGTTAGTACTTGCGTGGGAGACCCCCAAGGAAGTCCAGGGTTGCTGCTCGGAGGGAGACCGTGGCAAACCACCTCTGAATGTCTCTTAGTTGAGAACCCTGTGGGGTTATCACAAGTTGGCTGCAAATTGATGACAGAATAACAAAGCATAGCTTAACACCTCCTCCTTCTGTAGTATGGATAGATGGCAAGTAGAATTATCCCTTTTCTTCATTCAGTCAACGCTTGGGTTCCTTTCCGCAACATCCCAAAACATTGTAAGTGAAAGCTCTGGTATACATATCCCATATAAATCCGCCACGATAACTCCTTTGGCACTCTGGCTCATTCCGCACATGCAGAATAATGCACTTTCAAACTGCTTTCAGTGCTCTTTGAAGCTGTGCAGAATAGCAAAATCCACTTGCAAACAGTTGTGAAAGTGGTTTGAAAACGCATTATTTTGCCTGTGCGGAAGGGGCCTCTGATTCTGGAAAGGAATTTGGTTTTGTTTACTCTTTGCGGTATAAGAAATTTCAGGCAGGTCCAAGCTGATGTTGTTATGACCGATTCCAGTTTTAGAAAGATTATATTGGAAGTTGCCGAGTACTGTGGGGCAGGTGCTGCAATTGACAAGATCTGTTGGAAGCGTTCGCTCTTTAGAAATTGTCTACGGTGATTCATTCCTTGCGACGACAGGAAGTAGGCAGGGAAATTGGATTGATTGGGTATCCATTTATAACTTTCAGAAAGATAAGCAATAGGGATAGCGTACGATGTCCTTTTTTTTTTTTAATGAAATAAGGCACGGACAGTAATTGGAATGAATGTTGGATGACAGATACTTTTTTGAAAGGAAAGCAAAATCCCCCCTCCCACCCCCCCCCAATTGTGGTTGAACTTGAGTCTTTCAGAATGGATTTCAGATCTCGGCTGGAATTGAGAAGACTTGATTCAAACACTAAGTGGGTTAGGATGAGAGCCTGCAACTGGACCAAGTTAGCCGAGCAAACTTTCATATTAGAGCGAGGATTCAAACCTGAGTCTCCAACATCCTAATTCAACACTCTAACCCAGTGGTGGCGAACCTATGGCACGGGTGCCAGAGGTGGCACTCAGAGCCCTCTCTGCGGGCACACGCAAACAGAGTGCCCCCCCCCCAATACATCTAGGCTGGCCTGGGCTGCTGGGCTCAATTATTAGCATTAAACTTAAGACCTAGTTTTTGGGAAAGCAGTGTAGGTAACCTTGTTAAGCACTGTTAAACCCCACTGATTTTCATGTGAAGAACTAAAGCATGATCCTTTACCTGGGAGTAAGCTTGGTTGCTGGCTTGCTTCTGAGTAAACCCTCCTAGGGTCGCAATTCACCCATTGGAAGAGTTGCACGGTTGCCAACTGTTTTTTTTTTAAACTAAAACCTCAGTGTTCAGGTTAAATTGCCGTGTTGGCAATTTGCGATAAATAAGTGGGTTTTGGGTAGCAATGTGGGCACTCAGTCTCGAAAAGGTTCACTATCACTAATCTAACCACTACACAATATGGCCACATTACAGAGAATTTCCTCAGAGACTTTTTAAGGGTGAACCTGAGGTAAATATTTTAAATAAGTATTTTTGCTCCACTTTAAAGTAAGCTAGGCTAAATGCCCCTCAGGGTCGATGGTGGCAGTTTTGAGGGGATCTAGGTATATTTATTGATGTCTACTCATGTGTAAAATGGGGAGAGTTATATGTAATGCATAGATGAGGGGGGCAGACTAAAGTCTGCTGTGCTTCCTCTTCACCTCACTGTACTCTTTTCCACCAAAAGATGACAGTAGAATTGAATATTAATCCGCCATTTTCTGGACCTTGCTTGTCCCAGAATGCTTCACTTCGGTTCTAGTGCCTACCTAGTTCTGTCCCCAAGGCACTAGGACCCAAGCGGAGCATTCTAGAACAAGGTCCAGAAAATGGTGGATTAATGTACAATTCTACTGTCATTTTTCAGTGGAAAAGAGTATAGCCTCTTCTGCACTAAATACTTTTCTCCCAGCTTGACTCACATGCAGAATAATGCACTTTCAATCCACTTTCAGTGCACTTTGCAGCTGGATTTGACTGTGCGGAATAGCAAAATCCATGTGCAAACAATTGTAAAAGTGGATTGAAAGTGCATTATCCTGCATGTGCGGAAGGAGCCTCAGACCTAGGAACAGAAGAAATTATTCCAGCAACACAGAACAGCAAGGTGCAGGGAGGAGTCAGGGTTGCTTTCTTCTCACCTGCATGCTCCATTGTAAAAATGTAAAAAAATAGATCCCTACCTGGACTTTTAGAACACTAGCTGGTTATCTGAATTTTTGCAGTGTTTTTTGGGTACCTTTTTTTGCGGTGTTATGTTTATGCCCTTTGGATGTTTAGAGGTTGCAGTTTATTAAGTACACGCATATAAGTATGCTAACGTTTCGTGTTAACTGGCTAGCCCCTGTATAGGGATTTGGGGTTCCCCCCCTTCAGTTCAGTCCTTCTAACCACTATACCCCCATGGCTTTGCTGCAGCATTTCCACTGTGGAAGTGCTGTGAAGAAGAAAACATCACCTGTTTGATTTCTGCCTGTTGTGCTGCCTTTTAAGCAAATTGTCTATGAAGAAGGGGGTGTTCCTAGCTGTAAAAGTAGAGGTAAGGAGCAGTGGCCGCATTCCTTACTCTGTGTGGTTCAGGGAACGGTGCTGGACAGATCTTCCCTGGGTTACAATTGCCACCTGCAGAGATCCAAAGTAAGCAGCACGTTGCGAGCCAAGTGAAACAATTCACTTCTCTGCGAAGGCCCCTTCCACACATGCAGAATAATGCATCTTCAGTCCACTTTCACAATTGTTTGCAAGTGGATTCTGTTATTCCGCACAGTAAAATCCAGCTGCAAAGTGGATTGAAAGTGCATTATTCTGCATGTGCGAACGGGGCCTAAGTTGTGACTTGAATCTTCTTGGACTGAGACATGTGCTGGTCGGACTGCAGCCCAGGGGAAGGAGAGGTTCATAATTCCTCCCCCCCCCCCCCCCCCGGGCCATTTTCCTGACCTGAGATAGCCCTGGGAAGGTATAATTTGCTCTGTGGAGATAAACTGCCTGTGCTGTAAACACAGCAGGAAATCATAAAGAAATGACATCTTACACATATCAGGGCCTTAACAATATTTGATGGTAATATGCGGTCGTTACGATATAGAATCATAGAATCGTACAGTTGGAAGGGACCACAAGGGCCATCAAGTCCAACCCCCTGCCGTGCAGGAACACACCATCAAAACACTTTGATATATTATATCAAAGTTGATTTTGCAGTTTTGAAGCATCTATTTTCCATGAACATTTCTCTTAAGCAGCAGTGGCGTAGGAGCTTAAGAGCTCGTGTATCTAATCTGGAGGAACCGGGTTTGATTCCCAGCTCTGCCGCCTGAGCTGTGGCGGCTTATCTGGGGAATTCAGATTAGCCTGTGCACTCCCACACACGCCAGCTGGGTGACCTTGGGCTAGTCACAGCTTCTCGGAGCTCTCTCAGCCCCACCTACCTCACAGGGTGTTTGTTGTGAAGGGGAAGGGCAAGGAGATTGTCAGCCCCTTTGAGTCTCCTGCAGGAGAGAAAGAGAGACATAAATCCAAACTCCTCCTCCTCCTCCTCCTCCTCCTCCTCCTCCTCTTCTTCTTCTCCTCCTCCTCCTCCTCCTCCTCCTCCTCCTCCTCTTAATTCTAAATGTGTCACAGTCCTTTAAAATAAGATACAGGGGCTAGCTGGCCTATGGTGCAGGTGTCAGATGCAAAAGGTGACAAAGATGCAAAATGACATTATCGCAGTCCGTTGTCACAGTCTGTTGTATGTGTGTGTTAAGCCATCTCTGACTTATGGAGACTCCTTGATCTCCCAAATGTCCTATGATAACAGCTTTGCTCAGGTCTTGGAATATGAAGGCTGTAGCTTCCTTTGTGGCGTCAGTGCATTTCGTAGTGGGTCTTCCGCAATCTTCTAGTTCAGGGGTGTCAAACTCGCGGCCCTCCAAATGTTCATGAACTACAATTCCCATCAGTCTCTCGCAACATGAGCATTGGCTTTACTGGCAAGGGCTGATGGGAATTGTAGTTCATGAACATCTGGAGGGCCGCGAGTTTGACACCTGTGTTCTAGTTCCTCTGAATTCCCAGCTTGATCACCTGGAGATCAATTGTAGTATCAGATCTCCAGGTACCACCTGCAGGTTGACGACTCTACGTATCACGTCAAACTAACAGATACCAGTTTTTTACCATCTGTGTAGCTTTGTCTATGGCCTCTTCTGCACACGCAGAATAACGCACTTTCAATCCACTTTCACAATTGTTTGAAAATGGATTTTGCTATTCCGCACAGTAAAATCCAGCTGCAAAGTGCATTGAAAGTGCATTATTCTGCATGTCCGGAAGGGTCCTATGTGTTGCATACATGCAGGTGGAAGATGTGCTGTTAAGGTGGGAGAATTTTTAGTTGCCTGGTCCTAGCCCCCCCTTTGGGTGATCCCGGTTTTCTTGAACGTCCTTGAGCAGCAGTGGCGTAGGAGGTTAAGAGCTCATGTATCTAATCTGGAGGAACCCGGTTTGATTCCCAGCTCTGCCGCCTGAGCCGTGGAGGCTTATCTGGGGAATTCAGATTAGCCTGGACACTCCCACACACTCCAGCTGGGTGACCTTGGGCTAGTCACAGCTTCTCAGAGCTCTCTCAGCCCCACCTACCTCACAGGGTGTTTGTTGTGAGGGGGGAAGGGCAAGTAGATTGTAAGCCCCTTTGAGTCTCCTGCAGGAGAGAAAGGGGGGATATAAATCCAAACTCTTCTTCTTCTTCTTCTAACCATTTCTCGTGTTTGCACAGGTTTGGTGAAGCTCGGTGTCCACTGCATCACAGGGCAGAAAGTCGCCATTAAGATTGTGAACCGGGAAAAGCTTTCCGAGTCAGTCCTAATGAAGGTAAGCCAGGACGGGGAGAGAAGGCGGCATGATGTAGCCTGATCTTGTCAGATCTCAGAAGCTAAGCCAGTCTGGGAGACCACCAAAGAAACCTGCAGAGGAAGGAAATGGCAAACCCCCTCTACTTGACAGCCCCTGTGTGGTGTAGTGGTAAAGAGCAGGTGCAGTCTAATCTGGAGAACCGGGTTTGATTCCCCGCTCTGCCACTTGAGCTGTGGAGGCTTTTCTGGGGAACCAGATTAGCTTGTGCACTCCCACATATGCTAGCTGGGTGACCTTGGGCTAGTCACAGTTCTTCTGAGCGCTCTCAGCCCCACCTACCTCACAGGGTGTTTGTTGTGGTGGGGGGGGAGGGAGGGAAAAGAGATTGTAAACCCCTTTGAGTCTCCTTACAGGAGAGAAAGGGGGGATATAATTCCACACACTTCTTCTTTGATCAAATATCTGACGAAGGGAACTTTGTATTGTCGAAGGCTTTCACGGCCGGAATCACTGAGGTGCTGTGTGGTTTCCGGGCTGTATGGCCATGTTCTAGCAGCATTCTCTCCTGACGTTTCGCCTGCATCTGTGGCTGGCATCCTCTGCATCTTCAGATCCTCTGAAGATGCCAGCCACAGATGCAGGCGAAACGTCAGGAGAGAATGCTGCTAGAACACGGCCATACAGCCCGGAAACCACACAGCACCGAAGGGAACTTTGATTCTCAAAACCTTTTAACCTGGAAATCTTTTTGGCCTCCACTGTGCTGCTGAACTTGAATCATGCGAATGATTAAGGTCTCATTCTCTTCACCAGGAGCAATTTCTATTTGAGATTCTCCAAGATGCTAACAGCATTGTGAAGAACTCCTCCCTATCCCCAGATCTGTTCACATGTATTTTTTTCGCTCCCGTTTTAGGTGGAACGGGAAATTGCCATTTTGAAGCTCATTGAACATCCCCACGTCCTCAAACTCCACGATGTCTACGAAAACAAAAAATATTTGTAAGTATTTATTTACAGATATTGGCCCTCAGTCTCCTCATACGCTTGTGTGCGCCTGCGCTTCCTTCTGAGGGGAACCGTTTTCTTATGAGGGGGATACTCCGGAGATTGGATCAGGGAACATTTTCCATATGAGAAGTTCCTAGACATCCTCAATGGAACCCCAAATGTTGCCACTCTCTGCTAGGTGGCTTTTGCTTAGGATTCCAGACAGGCCATGCAAACTTCTTGAAGGAATGGCAGGATACCACAGGATACCAAATTCATTTTATTTAGACTAGGGGCGTTGAAGTAATTTGTTACAAGGGCGGAATATAACATAAATGTGACTTGGCCAGGCCGGGCCCTGTGTGTGGGTGGGTGTGGAAGTGGGTGAGGGTGTGGGTGGGTCTCCAGTCCAGATTGGCACCGGGGCCCCTTCCACGCATGCAGAATAACACACATTCAGTCCACTTTCACAATTGTTTGCAAGTGGATTTTGCTATTCCGCACAGCTTCAAAGTGCATTGAAAGTGGTTTGAAAGTGCATTATTCTGCATGTGCGATAGGAGTCTAGGGGGTGGCTAACTCAGCTTGAGAGGGTTTATCAGGCCCATGAGCCAGCTGACCCCCCAAAACCCCTCAATAGGGAGGGAGGGGTTGCCTCAGCCAGCTCGTGGGCCCAATAAGCCCTCTCAGGGGGCCAGATCTGGGCCCCGGGCTGCAAGTTTGACACCCCCGATTTAGACAATAAATAAAACATGTTGACATGAAGTGGTGCTAAAGTGAGCAAACAGAGGCCCCTTCCGCACACGTAAAATAATGCGTTTTCAAACCACTTTCACAACTGTTTGCAAGTGGATTTTGCCATTCCGCACAGCTTCAAAGAGCACTGAAAGCAGTTTGAAAGTGCATTATTCTGCATGTGCGGAATGAGCCAGAGAGGCCAAGTTAACAAATATTACCGGCAGAAGAGAGGAAGGCAGAAAGATTTGATCCATAAGTCATCCCTCTAGAAATTTCTTCCATGGAAGCCCCGTGTGGCAAGCTGAAATGGATGGTTGGCCACCCTCGAAAGAAGCAGAGGAGGGTGTTGGAAACTTGGAAAGATAAGCCATTAACTACTAGATAGATCTTCTGAAGGAAACTTTCATAACGCAGGCTAAGGCTATTTGCACTCATGTGGTCTCTTTCACATCCTTCCTGTTTGATTCTCAGTTATGCACGTTTCCCCCTCGGTGGCAGTCACGCCGCCTTCAAATCAAAGAATCCCCACTGTTTCCAAAACCTCTGAAAGTGCAACTTTTCCTCTCCTTTTGCAGGGAACACAATGCATTTAGTTTGCTCATTCCTGCCTGCCTTCCCCTATCCATGCCACACCAGTTCCTCCCGCTCTTTGGGCCACCATTTCAGAAGGCTCAGAAGGGCTTTTTCCCCATGGTGAAGGTCTATTGCAAGAGACGCAGTGAAATTGACAAGAATTAACACTGGACCAAAGACAGCAGGGGAAAAGAAAGATGGCAGGCAGAGGTGTAGCTAGGGAAAATGCAGCCCGGTGCAAAATCTGAGTTTTGCTGCCCCCCCCCCCATGTTTGTTTGTGTTTTTTGTATTTTTTAGTGTTTTTTCAGGTTTAAGCCTGCAGGGGGCACAATTTTTAGACTAGCAGCATCAATATTTCAGGGTATCTTTAGGAGACTCTCCTGATGATACCAGCCAGGTTTGGTGAAGTTTGGTTCAGGGAGTCCAAAGTTGTGGACTCTGAAAGGTGTAGCCCCCCATCTCCTATTAACTCCCATTGGAAACAATGGGGGATGGGGCACCCCTTTTGGGAGTCCATAACTTTGGATCCCCTGAACCAAACCTCACCTAACTTGTGTGGTATCATAAGAAGAGTCCCTTGAAAACTCCATGAAATTTCGGTGCTGCTAGCCTAAAAACTGCACCCTCTGCAGGCCAAAAACTGAAAAACACTAAAAAATACAAAAAACAAACCTGAAACTTTTGCTGCCCTCCCAGGCGCACGCCCAGTGCAACATGCACCCCCCCCCGCCCCATTGTAGCTACACCTCTGATGGCAGGCAACCTCCCCAAGTAGAGGTTACATAGAAACAGTGAGGAGGCAGAGGGTGGGTAAAATGGTGAATCGGATCAGATAGGGAAACTTTGCAGGAGGTGGATCCCTGTGCAAACAAAAACCACAAGGAAACCCCATGGTGAGCAAATAGCCGCGGGGTAAGTAGTGCGTGCATAAACGGCCCAGGATGGCCAACTCAGTCAACAGATGTTGGATGCCGTTAAGGATACCAGAAACATCTGAGTGATGTGCCATTGGCATGTGGCTCCTCGCTGAACTGAAGAGGAGACTGCCAATGGAACATAGGCAGGGGAACTGTCCAGTGAGTTCTGGCGCATGCTGATGAGCGAGAAGAGGTTAGACAGGCAGACATGCCTCAGGCACCGCAGATTTTTGGGTTGGCCTGAGTTGAAAAGCAAGGCCTCTACTTTCATCATCTCTCAGGCTTGAGGCCTGATTAAAGCATGACATTGGTGGCCAAGCAATGCTCAACCCTGCAATCTTCTGTGTGCCCAGAGTCTCACTGAAATAGCACTGCAGTGTGCACGACTCTGCTGTGGGTGCGACATTAGGAAGCCAGCGCCATTCTCACCAGGGCTATGGATCTCTGGCATGCTAAAGTTGCACATTACACCACTGTGAGCCTAGTTTAAAAGGACCATGAAAATGTTGACAGAGAGAAATTTTTCTCTCTTTCTCACAATACTAGAACCAGGGGGCATTCATTGAAAACGCTGGGGGGAAGAATTAGGACTAATAAAAGGAAACGCTTCTTCACACAATGTGTGATTGGTGTTTGGAATATGCTGCCACAGGAGGGGGTGATGGCCACTAACCTGGATAGCTTTTAAAAGGGCTTGGACAGATTTATGGAGGAGAAGTCGATCTATGGCTACCAATCTTGATCCTCCTTGTTCTCAGATTGCAAAAGCCTTAGCAGACCAGGTGCTCAGGAGCAGCAGCAGCAGCAGAAGGCCATTGCTTTCACATCCTGCATGTGAGCTCCCAAAGGCACCTGGTGGGCCACTGCGAGTAGCAGAGGGCTGGACTAAATGGACTCTGGTCTGATCCAGCTGGCTTGTTCTTATGTTCTTATGACCAGAATCCTTGAAAGAGCACATGGGCAAGATTTTCTTCCCCACCAGAATCTCATTCTCCACCAGTATTATATTCCCCACCAGTAGCTCAAAGAGCTACAGGTTGGGGGGATTGCATGAAGCCCATTTGCACAACTGCTTTGCTTCGTTGGCTGTTGTGGGTTTTCTGGACCATGCGGGTGTGGTCCGGTAGCTTTTGCTTCTAAATTTTCACCCACATCTATGGCTGGCCTCTTCATGGTAAGACGTGAAACCTATTTTAAGATGTGAAACGCATCTTTCTGTGACGTGCCTCTGAAGAGGCCAGCCATAGATGTGGGCAAAAACTACTGGGCCGCAGCCACACAACCTGTAAAACCCACAACACCCAGATGAAATGGTCAAAAGCTGTGTAGATTGCCAGCCTCCATGGGGGCCCAAGTGACATTCCTCTGAAGATGCCTGCCATAGGTGCAGGTGAAACATTAGGAGCAAAAACTACCGGAATGTGGCTGCACGACCCGGAAAACTCACAACAGCCAGTTGATTCCAGGTGTAAAAGCCTTTGACAATACTTGGCTCAACATTGTGTATTTTCTTTCTTCTCTGAGCCACACCAGCCCTATTCCCTAGTCCTTGCTTTCCGACTCACACGCTAATGGCCAAATCCAAAACCTGACTTTGCTCCTGTCCCTTTAAATGTTTGCTCGACATGGGGGGGAAAGCCGCTGGAACTCTGGAGACTGCGTGATCGGAAAAGTTTGATTTCTGCATGTCGCTCAGCTACTAAAACTAGAGCAGCCAAGCGATCCTATGGGCATCCCAGTCTTCTTATTTCTGAGCTCTTTGGGGTAATGCCCAGTGGTGGGATCCAAAAATTGTAGTAAAAGGTTCCCATGGTGCTGGGATTCAAACTGTGGCGTAGCGCCAATGGGGCTTGGCGGGGCACAACGGGGGCATGGCCGGGCATTCCAGGGGCTGGGCATTCCTGGGCGGGGCTGTGGCAAGGACGCAGCCGCTGCGCCAGTCCTTGAGCAGGAAATGGATGCACGCAAGCACAGGCTGCCACGCACGCCGGTGCACCTCCTGCTAGACTGCTTCAAGTTCTGCACGCTACTGCTGAGAGGAGGGGCATAACTAAGGCAAAAATCCCGTGGCAAAATCACCAATTAGTAACCCCCTCTCGGCACACACAAATAATTAGTAACCTACTCTCGGGAACCTGTGAGAACCTGCTGGATCCCACCTCTGGTAATGCCGTGATTCCCTAGGTAGCTCTTGGTGTGTTAACGTTGCAAGAGCCTGTGGTCTGTGTGCGTGTGTCTTCTGTGTGTGTGAGCTGTCCAGCATACCAGGCGGTACCAGACAATAGGCGTTCTTCACACATAGACATCCTTTGTCGCCTTTCGTCCGTTGACACAATGGGAGTGGGGAGGGAACCGGGTCTGGAGGAAGAGGCTGCTCGGAGGAAATATTCATATTTAAAAGACACAAACAATAGAGGTAAGAGCCTCGTGGTGCCTGCAAGACGAAGACCCCTTCCGCACATGCAGAATAACGCACATTCAACCCACTTTCACCATGGTTTGCAAGTGGACTTTGCTATTCCGCACCGTAAAATCCAGCTACAAAGTGGATTGAAAGTGCATTGCTCTGCATGTGTAGAATAGGGCCTAACAGATTTATCTGTCAGTCTCCTACAGTTTTGTCCTTTCCCTTCCTGCAAGATGCCTAGAACAGCAGGCATGGTTCTCTCTTGTTATCTTTCTTTTATTTATTTTGCTTCATTCGTACCGAGGGCTGCCAGCTCTAGGTGAGGAAATATTTGGAGATGTGTGGGATAGAACCTGGGGAGAGTGGAGCTGCATCTTTGTAGGGTATAATGACAAAGAAACCACCCTCCAAATCAGCTATTTTCTGCAGAGGAACTGATCTTGGTCATCTGGAGATCAATTATAACAGTGGAAGCTCTCCAGCCACAACCTGGAGGTTGGAAACCCTATTTATAACCTGTTTTTCCCCCCCAAAGGAGATCCGAAGCTACTTTGTTTATTGTCCTCCATTTCAATCCTCGTTCTGCTATGGAAACATGCCAGGTGACCTTGGGCCCTTCACCCACTCTCAGACTGACAACAAAGTTGTAATATGTTGGAGTTGTCAGCATACCAAATGGGTAGTTATAATAATGGGTGTGTTTTTTTTAAATGTCAAGGGTGCCTCTGAGCTTGCCGGTCTTTCTCTGTCCATCGCTGCTAAACCTTAGCCAGCCTTTTGTGTGTTTGGAGTGAGGGAAGGCCTTCCCTCTCTGTCGTCCTGCTCTCTCCTCAGCGTGAGGTAAATCAGGTCAGGTGAGAGACTGAGATGGCCTGCCTGGTTGCCAGAGGACCAGGTGGTGTTGGAGAAAGGAGGGTACATCCACCACCAACCCACTATGGGCCAGCTTGCTCCTTCCTTGGGTTGCTGCCATGGTTTTAGTCTGTTCTTACAGTAAGCTTCATCGTCTCCTGACAGCTGCTCAGTTCTGGGATGAGAGTAAGGGAGGCAGAGAAATGGGGGTTGTCGGTTTCTTTTCATCCTTGGCGAAGGACCTTTCCATCCTTGGCAAAAGACAGAAGAAGGCTAGTGGCTTACCTGTCCTCCATTATCTGTTTTAAGGAGGGACCCACCTGCCAACCTTGGGCACTATTAAACAATGCCCTAACCCACTCCTCTGGAACATGGGAAGGGTGCCACATTGGAGGACGAACCGCAGGTGGTTTCCAAGGCACTGAGTGGCTGTCACTGCTTCAGGCACAACGCTGTTCCTTTATGGAACCATTTTCCGTTTAAAACAGCCCAGGGTGTTGTCAGGTGTGATGATCGAACACATGCGGATTTGACTCCACATATACCGGTTGTGGGTCTGTGTCGAAGCAGGGGCCGATTGCGCACTCCCTTGACCTTGTACAAGAATGTGTTTAGATATTTATTCCCCAATTTTTATTTCAGCGGGGACCCAAAACCGCCTATAACATGCTCCTCTCTGCACAACAATTTGGCGAGGTAGGCTAGGCTGAAAGAAGGGCTGGTCTAAGGTCATCCAGTGAGTTTCATGGCAGAGTTGGGAATTTACACCTGGGTCTCCTAAAGCTCCATCTGACACTCTAAAGTCCCTTCCGCACATGCAGAATGATGCACTTTCAATCCACTTTCAAGGCACTTTGCAGCTGGATTTTACTGTGCGGAAGAGCAAAATCCACTTTCAAACCATTGTGAAAGTGGATTGAAAGTACATTATTCTGCATGTGCGGAATATGAGAATTTGGTCATATTTGAAGCCACTCTGCCTCTTCTGTCTACATACCTGGTGTTCTTAAATTATGGTCACTGGTGTCCATATAATGGGTTAGATTAACATCTGTTAGGCCCCTTCCGCACCTGCAGAATAATGCACTTTCAATCCACTTTGCAGCTAGATTTTACTGAGCGGAACAGCAAAATCCACTTGCAAACAATTGTGAAAGTGAATTGAAAGTGCATTATTCTGCAGGTGCAGAAGGGGCCTTAATTTAGCCACAGCCTTTTTAAAGACTCTGGTTGATTCTGCAGCTTCTTTTCCTGTCTGCCTGAGTAGGAATTCAGTCTGAGGTTGTTTCTTTTGTGGCCTGCAAGATTCCCATTATTTCTTCCTGCCTTTCTCCTCTTCTTGGTGCCACTGCCTCTGGGCTCCTTCTGCGACAGATACCTGGTTTTGGAACACGTCTCGGGAGGGGAACTTTTTGACTACCTGGTGAAGAAGGGGCGCCTGACACCCAAGGAAGCCAGGAAATTTTTTCGGCAAATCGTCTCAGCCTTGGATTTCTGCCACAGCTATTCTATATGGTGAGTCCCCTTACCCTCACCCCATCCTGATCTCACACCTGTGTTTCTTGCACCTATACATCATTGAAACATCATACCAATCTATATTGAATAAGTACTTCACAGTTTGCCAGCTAAGGCCTCATCTGTTCCTGTGCCTTTAACAACTGCTTGATCTGCTTCCCTGATAGGGTTAAATGTTCCCTTCTGCTAAATTCTACAGGTCCCATTAAAGGCACAGAACCCATCAACAGTAGACAGGCTGGCAACCATTATTATTATTATTATTATTATTATTATTATTATTATTATTATTATTATTATTATTATTATTATTATTATTGTTATTATTATTATTATTATTATTATTATTATTATTATTATTTTGGTTTATATACCGCCCTCCCCCGGAGGGCTCAGGCAATTAATTTTCAGGCAATTAAAAAATTACTTAAGGAAAGTTTGTTCGTCTAAAAAGTTGCCAGCGCTGTGTCATTCTATGCATCTGCACAAACCGTCATATATAATTTTTAAAATCCAGTTTATAATCCTCGTTGTTTGGTAAATTTCTCTCCATTTCTCCATTTCTTTCTGCCACCCCTTTCTTAAAAAAAAAAGTTTAAATGATAGCAGGGATTGTTATTGCCACTCAAAGTAGTTCTCGATTCTGTTGGCTAATGGAGCAACCAGTGAGTTGACCTAAAATGATCAGCAAGATGTAATTAACAAAATACTCTGGAATTTCTTGCATATATTAATGTTTTGTCAGGGTATCTCTGGAATAATTGCTTCTGAATGTAAAATGTTTAAAGGAATCCACAGCCCATTTTCACAGCCACGAAAATTGAATTTATTCTTTCAAAATAAGACCTTGCGTTCCGAGCGCTGAGATGGATTCTCTACTGTGCTGGAAGGCTGTGTATTTTTATAATAGATTTTTCAAAAGCTTTACATTTGAAACAATCCAGAGGAAGAACGAACAACCCCTTTCTGAACTGTTATCCTTGAGATAAGTCCAGATTCGCCCAGCTGTGGGTTCAAGGGGCAGAGTTGAGAGAAGGTGGCGTTTGTCTTTTTTTACGAAGCAAGCCTTTATTGGCATAGACAACAGTACAACAATAATAAAAAACGGATTAAACAGCATATACAATACAGGTCGAAGGAAATCTACTGGCGTTTAGTAATTTCCAGGAGAAGGTCTGCCACTATCATACAGAGAGAAGGATCAGGGTTGTCCAACAAGTAGTGTAATCTAATTAAATCGGGGAGATGGGGTAATTGTAAAGGAGTAAGATTCACATACTTGGATCTGATTTCCTTGAATCTGAGACAGTGTAGTAATTGGTGGGCCAGAGATTCAACTGAGCCATCGTTACATGGGCACAATCTTTTAGCCTTTTCTTGTGTTTGTCTTTTTAATGATCGTCCCTTTTATGTTTGGACCTCCCCAGCCATCGAGACTTGAAGCCAGAGAACTTATTGCTGGATGAGAAGAACAACATCCGGATTGCGGATTTCGGCATGGCCTCCCTGCAGGTCGGAGATAGCCTGCTGGAAACGAGTTGTGGGTGAGTCCGTTTCTATACAGACAGGTGGGTTCTCGGGACCCCCACCCCCAAAAAATGGGTGAGCCAGGAGTGTTGATATGCGGAAGGGCCGATTCACATTTGCAGTATTTCTAGCAGCTAAAATAATAAACTACCCTGTTTCCCCGAATATAAGACATCCCCAGAAAATAAGACGTACCCTGTTTCCCCTAATATAACATATCCCCGAAAAATAAGACATAGTAGAGGTTTTGCTGAAGTGCTAAATATAAAACATCCCCCCAAAGTAAGACATAGCAAAGTTTTTGTTTGGAAGCATGCCCGACGAACAGAACACAGGAAAAATAAGACATCCCCTGAAAATAAGACATAGCACATCTTTGGGAGCAAAAATTAATATAAGACACTGTCTTATATTCGGGGAAACACGGTAGTAGAGGTTTTGCTGAAGTGCAAAATACAAGGCATCCCCCGAAAGTAAGACGTAGCAAAGTTTTTGTTTGGAAGCATGCCCGACGAACAGAACACAGAAAAATAAGACATCCCCTGAAAATAAGACATAGCGCACCTTTGGGAGCAAAAATTAATATAAGACACTGTCTTATTTTCGGGGAAACACGGTATGAAGGGCTGAGTCACTAGAAACTCACAGTGGGCATATATCGGGGATCTGTGGCTAACCCTGAGTTTCCCGTGCATGTGTCCAACTCCTCTGTGAGATGTATCTTCCCTCAGACATTATGTGTTCACTGGAAGAAATGGATGTGCATGCAGCAGACTCATCTGCAGTTTAAAATGTTATCTATTCTTACGTCAGCCACAAGATTCCCATCTGTCAAGGAACATAAGATGCCCCTCTTGTCATTGGACTTCTCCTGTTTCCCACCTGTCCCCAGTATGTGTCCTTACCCCCTAGTCAGGAAATCAAGGGTAGTGATCCACCAGTGTTCATTGCCAATCCTTTTTCGGCACATCCTTGTCCCACCCCTTTCCTGGGGTCCCCAAACGTTCTTTGAGAGAGGGCTCCGTTAGCTCTGCTGCTTGGCTATTCAGCCCGCCATTTTGGAAACAGCCCTCGACAGATGCTACCTGTTGGCCACGAGGCTTCACAAATCCAAACTGTGAATCCTCAGGGGACTGTGTTGGACAGATTTATGGAGGAGAAGTCGATTTATGGCTACCAATCTTGATCCTCTTTGATCTGAGATTGCAAATGCCTTAACAGTCCAGGTGCTCGGGAGCAACAGCCGCAGAAGGCCATTGCTTTCACATCCTGCATGTGTAAGGTGACCACATTTTTCGTATTAGAAAACGGGGCGCGCACGCACCCGCAGCAGCACACTGCCTTTTGCGGCAGCGCTCCCCAGTCAGGGAACAGGGAAGCGCCCCAGAAGGCTTTTCTGGCAGCCCCAGTGGGCCTTCTGGGCTTCCCTGTTTCCTGACTGGGGAGCCACCAAAGGCAGTGTGTTGTGGCCATTGTCCCTAATCGGGACAATGGCATAAGCCCAGGACGCTGGACACTCTAATGCAGCTGCGAGTGTCCCACAAAATCGGGACGGCTGGTCACCGTATGCATGTGAGCTCCCAATGGCACCTGGTGGGCCACTACGAGTAGCAGAGAGCTGGACTAGATGGACTCTGGTCTGATCCAGCTGGCTTGTTCTTATGTTCTTATGTGTTTACTGGGGTTGCCAAATTTGGCTTGGGAAATTCCTGGAGATTTAGGGGGCGGAGCCTGGGGAGGCCGGGACCGGGGGGGGGGAGGAACCTTATTGGTGTATAATAATAGCACACGGGCCCGCCTTCCAAAGCAGCCATTTTCTCCAGGGGAATTGATCTCGCCCCATAGACAAAGCTGCATGTGCTTGTTGCCTACCTGTTGGCCCCGTGGATCAGGTTTCTCCTGCGTTTCACTCTTCCTCTGTCTCTCTGTCTTTCTTTCTTTTTTTTCTGCCCCCAATGCTGGGCTGCAGTTCTCCTCACTATGCATGTCCCGAGGTGATCAAGGTAAGGATTCGGCCGCCTTTCATCTTTCCTGATATATGCCCCGATCTTCTTCCCTTCCCTGTTACCCAAGGATCGCATCAGTAGGTTCTTCAGCCTAGCTTTGAGTGATTTCCTGGTAGACCTGAGTTTGGGCTTGGGGGTTTTTCAAGCATGTGCCGGACTGGGGTGTCAAACTCGCGGCCCTCCAGATGTTATGGACTACAGTTCCCATCATCCCCTGCCAGCTTGATGCTGGCAGATGGGAACTGTAGTCCATAACATCTGGAGGGCCGCGAGTTTGACACCTGTGGCAGAAGACTGATTTCAGGAGAGCTGGGAATGGGATATTTGGGGGGAAGCAGTTGTTGAATGCAAGAAAGGAAGCTGTGTGTATATTTGTGTGTGTGTATGTAAACACCTGTATATACACACATCTATAGACCTTGATTAATTGGAGTGGGCTGGTTTCCATTATTAAAGGAGTTGCCTCTAATAGATCAGCAGGATTTTTTTAAAAGAAAGAAATAATACAAGTACTTAAGAGTCAAGTCAAGTAAGCCTTCATTGGCATAAGACAAAAGAAAGAAAAGGGTTACATATAAGAAGTCAAAAATAATAACCAGGGCCCCTTCCACACATGCAGAATAATGCACTTTCAATCCACTTTCATTGCCCTTTTGCAGCTGGATTTTACTGTGCGGAGTAGCAAAATTCACTTGCAAACAATTGTGAAAGTAGATTGAAAGTGCATTATTCTGCATGTGCGGAAGGGGCCAAGGAGTCAATATACAGTTTGCATCTCCAACCATTCACTGAGTCTCTATAATATCGAATAATAAATTTGCAACTAGCACACAATGTGCTGGATCCTCTTCATTTCAAAAGAAAAGTACCTTATGGCAGTCAGATAGGCCAAGCACTTAACAAATAAAGAGTTTTAAAATTTCACCCTCGGTTGAGTATGTTTCTGGCAGTGGAAAAGAGTCTGTTCCAGGGTTTCCACCTAACCCAAACCACAGGAACAAAATCTCCTCTCTTTTATTGTCTGATCATACCTGCTGTACAGGAGAGCAGAAGGGATCACGTTGAATCTAGCCAGAGTAAGTGCTCTCCTGAATCTAGGGTTCCATACAGTGGAAAGATAATTAGCTACACAGCCACGTATGGCCGGAATCCCAATACTCGCAGGGGAGCAAGGTTTTATTGGCAGAAGCCAATAGGAGGTGGCGGAACTCCACGTTTCACAGAAAGCCTTTAACAAGTGCTTAGAAAAGCGGCAGAGAGCCAGTGCCGTCACAAAAAAGGCGCTCCCTCCTCTGTGCAAGAAAAGGAAAGGGCCCACAGCTCAGTGGTAGGGCTCCAGCTTGGCACGCAGAAGATCGTGGGTTCGGTTCCTGGCATCTCCGCTTTTTAAAAAAGGATCCAGTCGTAGTTGATGCGGAAGACCCCCGCTCGCTGCCAGTCTGAGTTGGTAATACTGACCGTGAGGGACCGAGGGTCTCATCCTACATAGAGGCTGCTTCATATGCTCAAGAGGGAGATTTAGAAGAAAAAGAGTTTGATTTATACCCCACCTTTCTCTCCTGCATGGAGACTCAAGGTGGCTTACAAACTCCTTTCCCTTCCTCTCCCCACAACCCTTGTGAGGTAGGTGGGGCTGAGAGAGTTCAGCAAGAACTGTGACTAGCCCAAGGTCACCCAGCAGGAATGTAGGAGTGTGGAAACACATCTGGTTCACCAGATAAGCCTCTGCCACTCAGGTGGAGGAGTGGGAATCAAACCCGGTTCTCCATATTAGAATCCACCTGCTCTTAAACACTAAACCCGGTTCTCCATATTAGAATCCACCTGCTCTTAACCACTATGACACGCTGGCTCCCTAGGGAGCAGGTCTACTCAGAAGTTGCCTCTCATAGATCTCAGACATTGCTTCTAATGGACTCAGAAGGTCTACTTAGAAGCAAGTCCCATCTTACTCACATGGGGAAAGTGTTTTTAAGATTGCTCTGTTTAGTTTAGTTTAGAAGCAATTGCTGTTTAGAAGCAATTCTTCACCTTAAATCCACCGATTACACCTGTGTTAATTAAGAGACCGTCCTATATTGTATTTGAGCTTAGATTGAAGCATTACATATGGGGCTAGAGAGCTGTTTGTCATGGTTCCTATGTCCTCTACGTGATGACTCTGCCTTTTAGCACACGGTGAGTCAAACTTTCAGCCCTTTGAATCAAGGAAGAAGAGAAGAGTTTGGATTTATATCCCCTCTTTCTCTCCTGTAGGAGACTCAAAGGGGCTTGCACAACAAACACCCTGTGAGGTGGGTGGGGCTGAGAGAGCTCCGAAAAGCTGTGACTAGCCCAAGGTCACCCAGCAGGCGTGTGTGGGAGTGCACAAGCTAATCTGAATTCCCCAGATAAGCCTCCACAGCTCAAGCGGCAGAGTGGGGAATCAAACCCGGTTCCTTCAGATTATAATGCACCTGCTCTTAACCACTACGCCACTGCTGCTCCTGAAAAGTTCCGATTTCTTCAAGCTCTCCCAGAGGTTCTATGTAGGCCAGGATAGGTCCTTTCCCCAGAAATAAGGGAATTTGCGGGGATCAACAAAGAAAGCACTATCCAGGCTCCAGGGTGTTGGGTATAGAGGAATTGCTCAATTTTCGGGGAACAGGTGGGCTCAGATACCTTTCTGGTAGCCATAGAACTGAATCAGATTAAAGGGCACAACTCCCCATCTGCACAGCTGAATTCCTCCTTAGCTGCCACTAACAACTGTATGTGCCTCTTACCTTTAACCCTAATTTCTCATAGTCTGCCCAACAACCCTCTTTTGTCCCATCTCCCAACCCCTGGCAAGAAGAAGCCAACCTGCAAATCTCTCTCCTTTTTGCCCCTTAGGGAGAGAAGTATGATGGGCGCCGCGCTGATATGTGGAGTTGTGGAGTCATCCTCTTCGCCCTGCTGGTGGTAAGACGCACCCCGCACAATCAGCATCGGTCTCCACGCTCCGTGTCACACAACTTTGAGGGTTTGGGGACACTGCGAGGCAGGGGATGATGGGAACTGTAGTCCATAACATCTGGAGGGCCGCGAATTTGACACCTGTGGCTATCCTGTCATCTTTGGATTCCTTTGCAGGCTGAGAGTTGGCCACCCTACAGTGGTGGAATTCAAATAATTTACCAACCGGTTGTTTACAAGCACCATTTTAACAACTGGTTCCGCCAAAGTGGTGCGAACCGGCTGAATCCCACCACTGCAACCCTATCTCAGCACCTCCACATTTGGCTTAAAAGGTTTAAGATTAATATGTAGCAATACTGAATTTAGCATGTGAATATTTAAGTTCGTGGCTGGGGAAGTCCCCGGAATGAGGTTTCCTCTGCTTATAGCAATTTGTGGCTGACATTTGGGTCGAATCCCCACTACCGTCTTAGCCAGGTTTCAGAACACAAACGACCACAAACCTGGTTAGTTTGTGTTCTGAAACCTGGCTGAGACGGTAGTGGGGATTCGACCAGGGAGGTCGTCCCTCAAACCTGGTTAGTTTGTGTTCTGAAACCTGGCTGAGACGGTAGTGGGGATTCAACCGGGGAGGTCGTCCCTCGAACCTGGTTAGTTTGTGTTCTGAAACCTGGCTGAGACGGTAGTGGGGATTCGACCGGGGAGGTCGTGCCTCAAACCTGGTTAGTTTGTGTTCTGAAACCTGGCTAGGGGAGAGTGGGGATTCGACTCAGGGAGGTCACCTCAAACCTGGTTAGTTTGTGTTCTGAAACCTGGCTGGAGACGGTAGTGGGGATTCGACTGGGAGGTCGTCCCTCAAACCTGGTTAGTTTGTGTTCTGAAACCTGGCTAAGACGGTAGTGGGGATTCGACTGGGGAGGTCGTCCCTCAAACCTGGTTAGTTTGTGTTCTGAAACCTGGCTAAGACGGTAGTGGGGATTCGACCGGGGAGGTCGTGCCTCAAACTGGTTAGTTTGTGTTCTGAAACCTGGCTAAGACGGTAGTGGGGATTCGACCGGGGAGGTCGTCCCTCAAACCTGGTTAGTTTGCGTTCTGAAACCTGGCTAAGACGGTAGTGGGGATTCAACCGGGGAGATCGTGCCTCAAACCTGGTTAGTTTGTGTTCTGAAACCTGGCTAAGACGGTAGTGGGGATTCTACCAGGGAGGTCGTGCCTCAAACCTGGTTAGTTTGTGTTCTGAAACCTGGCTAAGACGGTAGTGGGGATTCAACCGGGGAGATCGTGCCTCAAACCTGGTTAGTTTGTGTTCTGAAACCTGGCTAAGACGGTAGTGGGGATTCGACCGGGGAGGTCGTCCCTCAAACCTGGTTAGTTTGCGTTCTGAAACCTGGCTAAGACGGTAGTGGGGATTCAACCGGGGAGATCGTGCCTAAAACCTGGTTAGTTTGCGTTCTGAAACCTGGCTAAGACGGTAGTGGGGATTCGACCGGGGAGGTCGTCCCTCACACCTGGTTAGTTTGGCGTTCTGAAACCTGGCTAAGACCTGTAGTGGGGATTCACTGGGGAGGCCGTCCCACAAACCTGGTTAGTTTGTGTTCTGGAACCTGGCTAAGACGGTAGTGGGGATTCAGCCGGGAGATCGCGGCCTCAAACCTGGTTAGTTTGTGTTCTGAAACCTGGCTAAGACGGTAGTGGGGATTAGACTGGGGGAGGTCGATCCCTCAAACCTGGTTAGTTTGCGTTCTGAAACCTGGCTAAGACGGTAGTAGGGATTCGACCGGGGAGGTCGTCCCTCAAACCTGGTTAGTTTGTGTTCTGAAACCTGGCTAAGATGGTGGTGGGGACTGGACCGGGAGGTCGAGTGCCTCAAACCTGGTTGGTTTGTGTTCTGAAACCTGGCTAAGACGGTGAGTGGGGATTCGGGACTGAGGTCGCTGCCTCAAACCTGGCTAGTTGTGTGTTCTGAAACCTGGCTAAGGCGACGTGAGTGGGGATTCGACCGAGGCCGCCCCCACAAACCTGGTTAGTTTGTGTTCTGAAACCTGGCTAAGACGGTAGTGGGGATTCAACCGGGAAGATCGTGCCTCAAACCTGGTTAGTTTGCGTTCTGAAACCTGGCTAAGACGGTAGTGGGGATTCGACTGGGGAGGTCGTCCCTCAAACCTGGTTAGTTTGCGTTCTGAAACCTGGCTAAGACGGTAGTGGGGATTCGACCGGGGAGGTCGTGCCTCAAACCTGGTTAGTTTGTGTTCTGAAACCTGGCTAAGACGGTAGTGGGGATTCGACTGGGGAGGTCGTCCCTCAAACCTGGTTAGTTTGTGTTCTGAAACCTGGCTAAGACGGTAGTGGGGATTCAACCGGGGAGATCGTGCCTCAAACCTGGTTAGTTTGTGTTCTGAAACCTGGCTAAGACGGTAGTGGGGATTCGACCAGGGAGGTCGTGCCTCGAACCTGGTTAGTTTGTGTTCTGAAACCTGGCTAAGACGGTAGTGGGGATTCGACCCCGGGGGAGGTCATGCCTCAAACCTGGTTAGTTTGTGTTCTGAAACCTGGCTAAGACGGTAGTGGGGATTCAACCGGGGAGATCGTGCCTCAAACCTGGTTAGTTTGTGTTCTGAAACCTGGCTAAGACGGTAGTGGGGATTCGACCGGGGAGGTCGTGCCTCAAACCTGGTTAGTTTGTGTTCTGAAACCTGGCTAAGACGGTAGTGGGGATTCAACTGGGAGATCGCGCCCTCAAACCTGGTTAGTTTATGTTCTGAAACCTGGCTAAGGCAGTAATGGGGATTCAACCGGGAGATCGTGCCTCAAAACCTGGTTATTAGTTTGGCGTTCTGAAACCTGGCTAAGACGGTAGTCTGGATTCTACCAGGGAGGTCGTGCCTCAAACCTGGTTAGTTTGTGTTCTGAAACCTGGCTAAGACGGTAGTGGGGATTCGACCGGGGAGATCGTGCCTCAAACCTGGTTAGTTTGTGTTCTGAAACCTGGCTAAGACGGTAGTGGGGATTCGACCGGGGAGGTCAGCCCTCAAACCTAGGTTAGTTTGGTGTTCTGAAACCTTGGCTAAGGCAGTAGTGTGGGGATTCAACTGGGAGATCGTGCCTCAAACCTGGTATTAGTTTGTGTTCTGAAACCTGGCTAAGGCGGTAGTGGGGATCGGACTGGGAGGTCAGCCCCTCAAACCTGGTTAGTTTGTGTTCTGAAACCTGGCTAAGATGGTAGTGGGGATTCAACCGGGGAGATCGTGCCTCAAACCTGGTTAGTTTGTGTTCTGAAACCTGGCTAAGACGGTAGTGGGGATTTGACCGGGGAGGTCGTCCCTCGAACCTGGTTAGTTTGTGTTCTGAAACCTGGCTAAGACGGTAGTGGGGATTCGGACCGGGAGGTCAGTCCCTAACCTGGTTGGTTGTGTTCTGAAACCACAGCTAAGGCGGTGAGTGAGGATTGACTCGGGGGAGGTGAATCCCTCAAACCTGGTTGGATTTGTGTTCTGAACCACAAAGGCAGTAGTGGGGATCTCTGACCTTAGAAATCCAGCATTTTAGTACATCCCTGTCCAGAAATAGCATCAATCCATCTGATGCTGCTTTAAAAAAAAAATTCTTGAAGTTTAATGAATTCCAAAAATTTTCAAACTCTGCTTTATATTATTGTCTACGTATTTTTTTTTTAAAATAGGATTTTTTAATACTCACAAAATTCCAGTGCAAAAGTTTTAAAATCTGAAAGATCAGAGTTGGCAAACATTTCAAAGTGGTTGAACTTGCGTGGGCTTTTTAAAGGATGCAGAGTTCTCCTGCCTTTCATCCCGCAGGGGGCCCTACCCTTTGATGACGACAACCTACGGCAGCTGTTGGAAAAGGTGAAGCGAGGGATCTTCCACATGCCCCATTTCATCCCGCCCGATTGCCAGAACCTCCTTCGGGGCATGATTGAGGTGGAGCCAGAGAAGCGTCTTAGTGTGAGTTCTCCAGCCATCCCTGACCCGAAAGACACCCAGCTGGCCTAAACCGGGGCCAGGGCCTTTTCTGCCCTTGCCCCAACCTGGCGGGACACTCTGGCCCAACAAACCCACTGGGATCTAATCAGTGTTGGGATCCAAAAATTTTAGTAACAGGTTCCCATGGTGGTGGGATTCAAACTGTGGTGTAGCACCAATGGGGCTGGGCGGGGCACGACCGGGGTGTGGCTGAGCATTCCGGGGGCGGGGCATTCCTGGGCGGGGCTGTGGCAAGGACCCAGCCGGTGCACCGGTCCTTGGGCGGGAAACGAATGCACGCAGGCGTAGGCTGCCACTCACGCCGGTGCCCCTCCTGCTAGACTGCTTCAAGTTCTGCGTGCTACTGCTGAGAGGAGGGGCCTAACTAAGGCAAAAATCCCGTGGCAAAATCACCAATTAGTAACCCCCTCTCAGCACACACAAATAATTAGTAACCTACTCTTGGGAACCTGTGAGAACCTGCTGGATCCCACCTCTGGATCTAATGCAGTTCTGTAGAACCTGTAAGATGGAGCTGTGCAACCGGGCATAATGCTGAAGCAGCAGTGGGTTACCACTGTTAGATTAGTGTCCGTCATCTTACCTTTCCCCTCTTTTCCTTGCTGTTAGTTGTATCTTGCAGCAAAAGGAAGAGAACACACCATCTGAGGATTGATTTTACTGTGCTTTTCATTGATTTTAGACTGTGTTGAAACATATTGGAAGCCGCCTAGAACCCTTAAGGGGAAGGGAGGCATAGAAATGTGATAAAACCGATCTGTCTATCCATGTGAGGCAGGTCCTGCTGTTGAGCCCTGGGCTAAATGTTCACTTTGCAGGTCCTGCTGTTGAGCCCTGGGCTAAATGTTCACTTTGGCCCAACTGGATGTGACTCTAGGACAGTGGTGGCGAACCTATGGCACTCCAGATGTTATGGACGACAAATCCCATCAGCCCCTGCCAGCCAATTGGCCATGCTGGCAAGGGCTGATGGGAATTGTAGTCCATAACATCTGGAGTGCCATAGGTTCGCCAGCATGGGCAATTGGCCATGCTGGCAGGGGCTGATGGGATTTGTAGTCCATAACATCTGGAGTGCCATAGGTTCACCACCACGGCTCTAGGAGATCCGAGTCTTCCCAGGGATTTTGAAGAGCAATTGCAGCCATTAAGGAGTGAAGGCGGATCAGGGACACATTGCAGCAGGAATGGAAGTTTAAACCTGGTTCCTCAACTGTTTTACTCATTTAATCCTCTTCCCTACCCCACGACGGTATTATTATCCTCGGATATCGGGGAAAAGACATTATTTCTTTGCTGATCATTTTTGCATCTAAAAGTAATGAGAGGAGGAGGAGGAGAGTTTGTATTTATACCCACTTTCTCTCCTGTAAGGAGACTCAAAGGGGCTTGCAAACTCCTTTCCCTTCCTCTCCCCACGACAGACTGACACCTTGCGAGGGGGGGTATGACTGAAAGAGTTCTGAAGGAACCATGACTAGCCCAGCCTCATCCAGCAGTCTTCGTGTGTAGGAGCGGGGAAACAAATTCAGTTCACCAGATAATCCACTGCTCGTGTGGAGAAGTAAGGAATCAAACCTGCTCCTCCAGATTAGAGTCCACCTGCTCTTAACCACTACAGATTAGAGTCCACCTGCTCTTAACCGCCACACCACGCTGGCTCTCAAGCACCAGGGTTGGTGGTAGGAAGGGGATTCAGTCAGTGGGGCAAGAATGAAAGCTGTTCTAATATGATTGTTAGGGAATCGTCTGATGAACATCCAAGTAAAGAAATAGATTTCCTATGACGATTGAGGCTGAGATTAAGCTTGGGAGAGCCACTCTTATCTCACCTCGGTCTTGGGTTCTTTTCCCTCCTAATGACTCCAGACCAGCTGATTGTTCAAGGATTCATTGTAAAAGTTCAAAACAAAGAAATAAAACATAAATGCAGTAAGAGATTGCTGAACTGGTTACATTCCTTTTGGTTCTTTGTCCCCATTCCGGGAACCCATGGCCCAGAGATGCTTCTCTGACCACGTCTCAAGATGGAATTCCAAAACCTTTGTTTTCCCCCTCTCAGGAAAACTCTGTTCAGGCCACGAGGTAACTTAGGCCTTTGAAGTTTCATCCTGGCACCTCTGCATAGTTTCCTGTCCTCCCTCCAGGAGATCAAAAGGCAAAGATGCTTTTCACAGTCATATGTGACTTTGCTAGTTTTACAGTACTATTCCATCACATTTCCCTATAGTGTATTTTCCCCATTCTCTTCCCCTTTCCTTTGCCAACTAGCATATGGGGATAATTTGTAAATAAAGCACATTTTAAAAAAAATTGTGATGTGGTGGTGATAGGGTGTTGGCTGCTGAGGAGGATGCACGGAGAAAAGACACTGAACACTGTTCTTTTTCTATCCCCTTCATGTGTCGGCTGCAGCTAGAGCAGATTCAGAAGCACCCGTGGTTCTTGTGAGTATCTCCAGACCTTTCTGTCTGATTTGCACCCAGTTCTCCATCCCTTTCCTTGTTTCAGCTGTTGCTGAGGGTGTGGAATGGGAGCCAGATACCGTGTTTCCCTCAAAATAAGACAGGGTTTTATATTCATTTTTGCTCCAAAAGATGCACTGGGGCTTATTTTAGGGGATGTCCTATTTTTTCCCCTATGATTTTGCACCCCCCCCCCCACGTGACCAGATCAGCTGCGCTGGGGAATCCATAACTGGGGCTTATTTTTGGAGTAGGGCTTATATTTCAAGCATCCTCCAAAAATCCCGAAAAATCATGCTAGGGCTTATTTTCAGGGTAGGTCTTATTTTCGGGAGCTTCGTGGCAGAGGAATATACAGTCTGCTAACATCTTTTTGTGAGACAGAGTATAATGCCCTTGGCTATCACTAATAAAAGGAAACACTTCTTCACGCAACGTGGGATGGGTGTGTGGAATATGCCGCCACAGGAGGCGGTGACGGCCACTCACCTGGATGGCTTTAAAAGGGGCTTGGACAGATTGATGGAGGAGAAGTCGATCTATGGCTACCGATCTTGATCCTCTTTGATCTGAGATTGCAAAGGCCTTAGCAGACCAGGTGCTCAGGAGCAGCAGCAGCAGCAGCAGCAGAAGGCCATTGCTTTCACCTCCTGCAGGTGAGCTCCCAAAGGCACCTGGTGGGCCGCTGCGAGTAGCAGAGACAGACTCTCTGGACTAGACAGACGCTGGACTAGATGGACTCTGGTCTGATCCAGCTGGCTCGTTCTTATGTTCTTATGTTCTTACTATGCCTTACCTTAGCAGTGGCACTTTCCCTCTTTTAAACTATTTTTTTTGCTCCGTCTCACCCAGGGGAGGTAAGAACGAACCCGAGCCTGAGCAGCCCATTCCTCGAAAGGTGGCAATCCGGCGGATCCAATCGGTCAGCGAGTTGGACCCCGACGTGCTGGAGAGCATGCATTCCTTGGGCTGCTTCCGCGACAAGAACAAACTGAAGCAGGAGCTGCAGAACGAAGGGTGAGAAATTAGGTTTCACGGCTCTGCGGGTAGGGAGAAAGGAAGTATGGAAGAAAGGAAGGTGTGAACAGATAGTTGCAGGTGGGAAGAGGGGAGAAAACTGAAGAGAGCGGGTGGGGAAGACGTCTGTAACCTAAGGTGGCCAGCCGTCTGCTTTCAGCGGGACACTCCACGCTTTATGCTGATGTGTCCAGCGTCCACGGGTTTTGACATTGTCCCGATTAGGCAGTGTGCTCCCGCGGCAGCGCGCACGTGGCTGCAGGAGCACACTGCCTTTTTATGGAGTGCCTCCCGGTCAGGAAACAGGGAGCCCAGAAGGCAGTCGCGGCAGCGCAGGAGGGGAGCGCCTCGGCGCTGCGCAGTGCCTCTTCTGGGCGCTTCCTTCCCTGACCGGGAGCCGCCACAAAAGGCAGTGTCACCTTACTGTAACCCCCCTTCTAAATCCAGGGCAGTGGACACTGTCCTCACCCTGAGCCCCAGCCTTCAATTTGCTCCCTCTCTGCTTCAGGGAGAACCAGGAAAAAATGATTTACTATCTGCTCTTGGACCGCAAGGAGAGATACCCCAGCTGTGAGGATGAGGATCTGCCTCCACGCAATGATGTTGGTGAGATACTGGGGGAGTCCTTTCTCAAAACCAATTACAGGGAGGGGGGGCATTGTTTGCTGGTTTCCAGGCAGGGGCGTAATGAGGCAAACTGTAGCCCTGGGCAAAACCTGAGTTGGATCCCCCCCCCCGCCATGGGCAGCCACTCCACCACGACCAATTCTTTTTGCACCAGGACATTGGTGCCTGCAGGGGGTGCATTTTTAGACATATCAGCACCAACATTTCAGCGTATCATCAGGAGACTGTCCTTATGCTACCCCCCAGATTTGGTGAGCTTTGGTTCAAGGAGTCCAAAGTTATGGACTCCCAAAGGGGGTGCCCCATCCCCTATTGTTCCCAATGGGAGCTAATAGGAGATGGGGGCTACAGTTTTGAGGGTCCATAACTTTGGCCCCCCCTGAACCAAACCTCACCAAACTTGGGGGGTAGCATAAGGAGAGTCTCCTGATGATACGCTGAAATTTTGGTGCCGCTAGCCTAAAAACTGCACCCCCTTCAGGACAAAAATGGAAAACCACTAAAAATACCCAAAAACGAACCCTGCATTTTGATGGCCCCCACAAGGTGGTGCCCTGGGCAGCTGCCCACCTTGCCCAATGGGCATTACGCCCCTGTTTCCAGGCCTCCCAGAAAGGTACCAGATACATGATTCTTCTGGAAGAGTCGAAAAGGGTTTCCAGAGTGTCCTGTAGCCCTGATTTAGGACTTCTTTGCCTCTGTCATGTGGTTCCTTCCTCCAAATCTCATGTGGAGACTTCCTTCTTGGTGTGAGACTGCTCCAAGTTGTCCCACTGCTGAGCCTACGTCCAGTGGTGGGATCCAAAAATTTTAGTAACAGGTTCCCATGGTGGTGGGATTCAAACAGCGGCGCAGCGCCAATGGGGCTGGGCGGGGCACGACGGGGGCGTGGGCGGGGCATTCCAGGGGCGAGGCATTAATAATTTCTCTGTTATTGTAAAAAACTCTTACTGTAAGTTCCTAATTTCCAGCTGGTATCTTTCTGTCCATAATTTAAACTCATTATAGCAAGTCCTCTCGTCTACTGCCAACAGAAGCAACGACTTCTCCTCTAATTGACTGCCTGTCCAATACTTCATACTTTCAAATACTTCATTTTGTTTCTAGAAATCAAAAGAAGGAGACTTTCCTTAAACAAGGGACTTGACCATCTTTCTAAAACATGTTTTTACAACAGCCCAACAGGGAGAATTATCCCGTTTTCTACCTTCGCTAACCAGCCACATAGGAAACAACAGGACTTTATGATTTTTGGACCTAGTGGAATTTCTAACGGAAAAGCAGACCCAATTAGTAACCCCCTCTCGGCACACACAAATAATTGGTAACCCACTCTCGGGAACTGGTGTGAACCTGCTGGATCCCCCCTCTGCCTACGTCCCATTCTTTCCTCTGCCCCACTCAACACCGCTGCATCAGAACAATGCTGGTATGTGCGGTGTTTAACTGAAGACACTGTAGAGGTTTGCCGTCTCCCCCTGAATACCCACATAATTGGTAGCCCCTATACCTGATCCAAAAGATAGCCACGACCTACTTGTTCTCCCTGTTTCAGACCCCCCTCGGAAGCGAGTGGACTCACCCATGCTGAACAGACATGGGAAGCACCGGCCGGAACGGAAGTCCATGGAAGTTCTGAGTGTCACGGATGGCGGTTCTCCTGTCCCAGCCCGACGGGCCATAGAGATGGCGCAGCATAGCCAGAGGTGAGCAAGAAGAGGAGTTTGGATTTATACCCCACTTTGCTCTCCCTGTGAGGAGACTCAAGGTGGCTTACAAGCTCCTTCCCCTTCCTCTCCCCACAACAGACACCTGGTGAGGTAGGTGGGGCTGAGAGAGTTCCGAGAGAACTGTGACTAGCCCAAGGTCACCCAATAGGAATGTAGGAGTGCAGAAACACATCTGGTTCACCAGATAAGCTTCTGCCCCTCAGGTGGAGGAGAGGGGAATCAAACCCGGTTCTCCAGATTAGAATCTACCTGCTCTTAACCACTACGCCACGCTGGCTCTCAGAGTCCGGAGAGGTATGTGCTCAGCAGAAGAGAAAAGCTGTTGCGGTTTGGCATCAGGAAGTGTTGTGGGTTTTCCAAACAGGCTTTCCCCTATGATTGGAGGGGGAGGTGGAAACTGCAGACCATTGAATTCTCGGTTGCCCTGCAATGTCAATTTATTTTGGTAGGCTATAGTGTGTAAAGCAGTGGTGTAGGAGGTTAAGAGCTATAGGAGCAGCAGTGGCGTAGGAGGTTAAGAGCTTGTGTATCTAATCTGAAGGAACCGGGTTTGATTCCCCGCTCTGCCGCCTGAGCTGTGGAGTCAGTCAGTCAGTTTTATTACGGCCGTTAGGCCAGCAAAAAAGAATAGAGAAGAACAAGAAAAGGGAAGAACAATAAACAAAAGAAAAATCGAATTTGTACAGAAATCCACGATACAGAATCCACACAAAGAGTATCATCAGCTTGTAGCATTACCACGGTCACCCTCATGTGGTCCGGCTCTTGGTCCCAACATGACTCTTCTCTTATATATGCCAGCATACAAAATTTAGCTACCTGCTGAGATATAGGAGAAACTCGGTCTTCCAGCAAAATTCTCACAAGGACTGAATCAGAATTAACTCTAGTTAAATTTCTGTACTGGATAAACAATGGATGTATTAAAGCCTCCCTTTCCCCTTTATGGAGTTCACAATGCAATAAAATATGTAATACAGAGTCCACTTCCCCTGAGTTGCAAACACATAGTCTCCTATGTCGTGGGATTTTTTGAAATCTGCCCATTAGATTGGCTGATGGAAAAGCATCAAAACGGGCCCTGGAAAAGGCCCAGCGGCATTTCGTAGATGTTATATTGGACAGGTAAGGGGCAGCCGAGATACCTGTCCAAGATTTTAATGGTTTATATAACACCGGTAACAAGGAGAAATCTGTTTGCATTTCAATGTCATTGAGCCGTTGATAGACCAAGGCTGTTGCTCTGCAATGATCCAGTTCCAATAGTTGTACAGGATCCAAGCCATGCTGTGTAAGTTTAAGTGTTATTTTTTCTAACCAGCTTGGATATGGTGTTGCTGCCAGTAGCAAAGGCAATAAGCCCATGGGGTGGGAAAGGACTTTAAGCCAGTATTTGATAATAAGCCTCCAAAAGGTTGTCTCGACTTTAACCAACCCTGCTTCTTGTCTTAGAACTACATTAGCTGTACATTTAGGAGTGTTAAAAAGAGCTCTAAGGAATGTGGATAGGACTCTCTCTAATAGAGTGAAATCCGAAATTATTGCCAATGGGGCTCCATAGGTGAGTTGTGCCAGGGATTTAGCTTCAAATAATCTAATTGCCGCTGGAATAAATCCACCCCCTTGTGATCGAAAATATCTTAGGATTGCCTGTGAGCTCCTTTGTGCTGTGTGTATGGCTGTTTGTATATGGGCTGAGGGTTTTCCGTTGTACTGGAAAACCACACCTAGGTATTTGAAACACTTTATTTGTTCAATCTGATGACCTAACAACTGCCATTTCAGTTTCTTAAATTTGGCATTAAAATGCACTATCTTGGTCTTTGCATAGTTGATACTTAGCTGTTCCTCTGTGCATATCTGAGCAAATATCTTCAGCGCTCTTTTTAGCCCCACTCTCGTCAATGATAATACAACAGCATCATCGGCATACATGAGAATGGCTATACTCTTATCAGCGGTAAGGATAGGTGCATGAGTATCTTTCTTATGAAACCCTGTTATTACTGTGTTAACATAAAGGTTAAACAAATGGGGTGCTAGAAGGCACCCTTGCCTTACACCTTTCTGAGTAGAGATGGGCGCCGTTAGATGACCTTTGTGTGAGAACCTTACCTGTATGGTCGTGTTCTCATGTAACTTGACAATTAAGTGGAGAAGGCGTCTATCGATATTAGTTTCTGCTAACTTTGACCAAAGCCGACTACGAGTTACATTGTCAAATGCAGCTTTAAGATCAACAAAAGCTGCATATAGTGATCCTTTTTTGACAAGCACATATTTCTCTACCAGGTAGTTTAATATCAGGCAGTGATCCATAGTTGAACGGCCTTTACGAAAACCAGCCTGTTCATCCTCCAATAGTTTTTCTCTATTCAGCCATTCAAGTAGTTTTATACACAGATATTTAGTATATAGTTTGCTTGCAACACTAAGTAAGCTAATTGGTCTGTAATTAGCTGGATTTGAGGATAAGCCTTTTTTAAAAATAGGGACTATAATTGCAGCACTCCAATCAGATGGAATACAGGCGGTGCTATTGATATGAGTAAAAAGCTCAGCCAAAACTGGGGCCCACCATTCTACATTAGTT
Source organism: Sphaerodactylus townsendi (assembly GCF_021028975.2). Classification (NCBI taxonomy): domain Eukaryota; kingdom Metazoa; phylum Chordata; class Lepidosauria; order Squamata; family Sphaerodactylidae; genus Sphaerodactylus; species Sphaerodactylus townsendi. Next base: position 28,115,498 of record NC_059439.1, read on the forward strand.
TTCAGTAATTCTGGTGGTATAAAGTCATTTCCCGGGGCCTTGCCATCTTGCAATTGCAAGATCATGATTTTAATTTCCTCTATGGTCACTGGAGGCCATAGTGGGATATCAGACAAGACAGAGTGATGCCACGTTAGAGCCTGCTGATCTTTGTAGAGGTCAGAGAAATAACTCTCCCAGACTTCTGCTGGGATTGTGTTTGCCATGGTAAAGTTGTAAAAATTGTTACTGAGCTGTGGAGGCTTATCTGGAGAATTCGGATTAGCCTGTGCACACCCACACACGCCAGCTGAGTGACCTTGGGCTAGTCACAGCTTCTCGTAGCTCTCTCAGCCCCATCCACCTCGCAGGGTGTTTGTTGTGAGGGGGAAGGGCAAGGAGATTGTAGCCCCTTTGAGTCTCCTACAGGAGAGAAAGGGGGGATATAAATCCAAACTCTAAAGGTTAAGAGCTGCGGACTCTATTCTGGGAAGCCAGGTTCAATTCTCCACTTTTCCACGAGAAACCTGCTGGGTGACTTTAGGCCAGTCGCAGTTCTCTCAGAACTCTCTCGACTCAGGCAGAGGCAGGCAACGGCAAACCACCTTCGAACATAGCCTTGAAAACCCTACAGGGTTGCCATAGGTCAGCAGGGGAGACAAGCACATGTGTGAGTAAAATGCTGTCAAGTCACAGCTTACTTATGGCAAACCTGGAGGGTTATAAATGAATGAACCATATACAACAAGCAGACAAGACAGAAATGCAACCAGCAACAAATCAGTTGTTGTATAGAAGAGGGCAAGGCCAGTGGTGGGATCCAAAAATTTTAGTAACAGGTTCCCATGGTGGTGGGATTCAAACTGTGGCGTAGCGCCAATGGGGCTGGACGGTGCACGACGGGAGTGTGGCCGGGCATTCCGGGGGTGGGGCATTCCTGGGCGGGGCTGTGAAGGACGCAGCCGCTGCGCCGGTCCTTGGGCGGGAAACGAATGCACGCAGGCGCAGGTTGCCACACACGCCGGTGCACCTCCTGCTAGACTGCTTCAAGTTCTGCGCGCTACTGCGGAGAGGAGGGGGCGTAACTAAGGCAAAAATCACCTGGCAAAATCACCCATTAGTAACCCCCTCTTGGCACACACAAATAATTAGTAACCTACTCTCGGGAACCTGTGAGAACCTGCTGGATCCCACCTCTGGGCAAGGCGTATATTATGATGTAGGAATCAAAAATTAATTCAGGTATATACAATAGGTTGGGAAAAGCTGTACGTCTTTAAATGTTATAGCACTTGTATATTAGAACAATTAGCAATGTATCACTTCTAAAATTATGATGGTTCTGCAAATATATTGATGTATATATTGTTCTTATAGCCCAGTTGGTGTATGTTATATCTTACACATTCAATTAACAACCACCCTGCAAGGTTGAGTTTTACAGCTTTTTCCAATATATTGTATATGCCTGAATTAATTTTTGATTCCTACATCATAATATACACCTTGCCCTCTTATGTACAACAACTGATTTGTTGCTGGTTGCATTTCTGTCAAACCTGTAGGGTTTTCGGCGTAAGGGACTCGCAGAGGTGGTTTGCCGTTTTCTTCCTTTGCACCACGACCAAACCAGACCCTACTTAGCGGCTCAAACCTGCCCCTATTAGGGCATGCGTTTGCTGCCCCCTGGTGATAATGCTGAGAACTACATTTCTGTATATCTCTTCCCTCATCCCCGATGATATCTGCCTCTTCTGCTTCACAAACAGGTCTCGATCTGTGAGCGGTGCCTCTACCGGTTTATCCTCCAGCCCCCTCAGTAGCCCCAGGGTGAGTATATGGGCTCCAAAAGAGACTGAGGGGTGGGGGAGGGACAGTGAGCCGCTTGGGAGCAGTTTGGAGTGGCAATGGGGGGGGGGTCAGGGCATTTATGGGGAGGGCACAGGGTGGGTTTCGATGGGACGGGAGTCAGGGGAAAACTCCACAGCCGCAGGAGCCTCATCCACATCCCATCTTCCACTCGGTTCAGGTTGCTGGGGGGAGGCGGTGGGATGGGGTGCCGCATGGAGCATTTCACGATTGCATAAACGACAGGTAGAAATTCACCAGGTACAGTTTGCATGCAGGCACGCCCCGTTGCAGGGTAGAGGGAAAGCTAGACCTGTTGAATTTCCACTTGCTTGCAAAATTGCTCAGGCTTTGTCGGCGAAATGTGCAGGAGAAGCATGCGGCGCTGCTGAGGGAAAGCGAAGAGAAACATCTGATTTCTGGAGGACCGGGATAGTCCGAGATTCTATGGGGACGGGCTATAAGGTGCAAAAGTGGGGTACCTTGAGAGCATGGCTGGAGACAGGGAAATATATTGGACAACAGCCCTGCAATGTAGACCTGCATCCAGTGGTGGGATTTAGCGGGTTCGCCCCACTTCGGCAGAACCGGTTGTTAAAATGGTGCTTGTGAACAACCAATTGTTAAATTATTTGAATCCCACCACCAGAACCGGTTGTTAACTTATTTGAATCCCACCGCTGCCTGCATTCCTACCCCATGTTGCAGATGGGTGGGCTGAGGCGGAGAGTTTCTTCTGGTTATCCACAGAGGTGAGAGTCAGACTTGGAGGGGAAGGGCTTTCCAGTTTGGATCACCCTCTCTTAGCCAGGGCACTATACCGTACTGAAAGTCAGAGTAGTAGGTGGCTGCGTCCCTGAGCGACAGCATTCTCCTCAGCCATTTCTGGCCCTCGCTCCGTCCACTGGGAGTGAATCCCACAATTTAATCGTTGAGTAGAGCAGGATTTCCTTTTGTGCTTCCTGAATCTACTGCCCGTCAACTTGATGGGGACCCCGGAGTAGAGCAGGATTTCCTTTTGTGCTTCTTGAATCTACTGCTCATCAACTTGGTGGGGACCCCGGAGTAGAGCAGGATTTCCTTTTGTGCTTCCTGTATCTACTGCTCTTCAACTTGATGGGGACCCCGGAGTAGAGCAGGATTTCCTTTTGTGCTTCCTGTATCTACTGCTCTTCAACTTGTTGGGGATCCCGGAGTAGAGCAGGATTTCCTTTTGTGCTTCCTGTATCTACTGCTCATCAACTTGATGGGGACCCCGGAGTAGAGCAGGATTTCCTTTTGTGCTTCCTGTATCTACTGCTCTTCAACTTGATGGGGACCCCGGAGTAGAGCAGGATTTCCTTTTGTGCTTCCTGTATCTACTGCTCTTCAACTTGATGGGGACCTCCGAGTAGAGCAGGATTTCCTTTTGTTCTTCCTGAATCTACTGCCCGTCAACTTGACTGGCAGCCCCGGAGTTCTAACCCTTTCTCCATCCCCTGTATTTAGCAAGCACCCCTTCTCCGAATGAATTCCGGCCCGCCACAAAGTTGCTAAAAGGCACGTTGGGCAAGTGAGGAAGCAGAGGCCCACAGAGCAGACCACGACTCTTTTTTATCCCCAGCTAGCTGTTTCGGGGCTAGTTCTGTTATGAGAAAATGGATTTCCAAAACACAGGCACGAGCTTTGGGTCCGATGGTGGTCTTTCCATAAGAAAGGACAGCCAAAAGGTTTTGTGGGTACACAGCAGAGGAGCTATCTGAGGCAAAGGAAGAGGGAAAGCTGGTTTATTTTTACTGAGGGGTTATTGGACAGATCTAGGTTGTGTCGCAGGAGTGGTGGGGAGGGTGCCCGGTTTACCGCAGGAAAGCCCATTCGGAGCAGGGCCCAGCATCTGAGGGCGGAATGAGACCCAAGCTAGCTGGTTCCATGCCTTGAAAGTATTCCTGTGTCCTCATCTTTGCATGGAAAATAGAGGGTGGGCGGGGCCTCCGTTTAAAAAAATAAAAAAATAGAGCATGGGGCTAAAGGGGGTGCGAAACCGGCCATCTCCCGTGCCCTGACCTGGCTGTGCTCCGTTGTTTGAAGCGTTTTTCTCCACGCCTGACTCCGATACCGGAAGTGAGCCGCGCTGGACGAAAAATGCTTCAAGCAACAGAGTGTAGCGAGGTAAGGAGGGAGAGGGGCCCGGATTTCCCTCCTCTCACCCGTGCGTTCGATTGCCGGCGTATTAAAAAAGGAATCTCCTCTCCCGCACGCTGTCTGCTTTGCATGCAAAGAGGGGGACATGTGGACCCATCCATGCCGATCCTCCCATTAGGTCCAGTTCGGCCCCTTCGGAGAAATGTGGGGCAGGCTGGTCCTGATGGAGCGGACAACCATCATCATAGGGGACAACCCGAGTTAGGGCTTGTGGAGCGAGACTCACTGTGCGACAGAGTGTGGGGATGCCACCTGCCATTACTCACCCCCATCTCACGGCTCTCCCCTTCCCCACCTCTCTCCCCCCCACTTCTCCCCACACCCAGAGCCCCATCTTCAGCTTTTCTCTCCCATCGCCTCCCCCTGCCCCGGCGAAGACTCAGACGCTCCCAGCTAAGGGCAGCCCGGCAGGGGAACGGGCCCTGCAGAGCCGATGCTCCGCTCCTTTCCCTCTGCCCCCCAGCTCTCCGCCCCCTCACCCGCCCTCCTCTCCCCGTTGCTTTTTCCCTTCTACTAAACCCCCACCCAAATCTGTGCTGCAGGTCACCCCCCACCCCTCCCCTCGGGGAAGCCCCCTCCCCACTCCGCTCGGCACCCCCGTACACACGCCCAAAGAGAGCCCCACCGGCACTCCTGGTGGGACGCCGCCGAGCAGCCCTGGCGTGGCCGGCGTGGCATGGAAAACCCGCCTGAACTCCATCAAGAACAGCTTCCTCGGGTCGCCACGCTTCCACCGCCGGAAACTGCAAGGTGAGTGTGCGATACCGCCCTCTGCTGGGAAGGTGGTTGGGTGCAAATTGTTCAGGGGTGGATTATGCTGATTGGCCACAGCATTGCCTGTTGGGTTCAGTTTGCATCGCAAGTGCTCTTAACGGAGGAAATGTTTGAGGGCTGTGAATTATGCCTGGGGAATGGGGTATCCAGGGAGAGAGGTTGCCACGGAATTGTATACCGTGGACCAAGGAGGATCATGAATGAGATGAGTGGTACTGGAGGCAAACATAATGGCGTGGGTTCGATATGACGCCACGTCATAGCCTAGAAGGGGCCCAAGACTCAATATGTGGATTGATATAATGCCACGCCATAGCCTAGAAGGGGCCCAAGACTCAATATGTGGATTGATATAATGCCACGCCATAGCCTAGAAGGGGCCCAAGACTCAATATGTGGATTGATATAATGCCACGCCATAGCCTAGAAGGGGCCCAAGACTCAATATGTGGATTGATATAATGCCACGCCATAGCCTAGAAGGGGCCCAAGACTCAATATGTGGGTTTGATATAATGCCACGCCATAGCCTAGAAGGGGCCCAAGACTCAATATGTGGATTGATATAATGCCACGCCATAGCCTAGAAGGGGCCCAAGACTCAATATGTGGATTGATATAATGCCACGCCATAGCCTAGAAGGGGCCCAAGACTCAATATGTGGATTGATATAATGCCACGCCATAGCCTAGAAGGGGCCCAAGACTCAATATGTGGGTTCGATATAATGCCACACCATAGCCTAGAAGGGGCCCAAGACTGAATACGTGGGTTTGATATAACACTACACCATAGCCTAGAAGGGGCCCCGAGACTCAATAGTACCACCCTCTTTTCTGTCTGTCCCTGAGGCAATTAGTAATTTCATCACGGGAAATTAGAATGACATGCAAATGCTATATTGGTTTGCAAAAAGTTTGGCTTGCAAGTCCAATGCCAACCCTAGTTGGACAGTTCAGGTATAACAGCCAGCTGCAAAAGAGGACGCAGCAAAGGAGGTTGTGGGGAGGGAAATGAGAGGTTTGTGGGACTGAATGTTCACATCAGGGCAAATGGCTGTGTCTGAACCTGAATGCCAGGTTGCGGGAAGGGGATCTTTGGTGGCAGTTCTGTGAAAGATGTGTAACGGACTCAATGCACAAGAGGTGGAACGTGTGGAACGTGTGGCTTTATGTTGGCAAATGAGTGTGTGCGCACAAGAAGCAAGAGCATTGTGTAACACCGGTGAGCGAAGCGTATAGGGCAGGGGTCTTCAAACTATGGCCCTCCAGATGTTCATAGACTACAATTCCCATCAGCCAGCATGGCTGCAGCATGGCTAAGTGTTAGGGCTGATGGGAATTGTAGTTCATGAACATCTGGAGGGCCATAGTTTGAAGACCCCTGGTATAGGGCGTTCAACCAAAGGGCTGCGTGGAATCCTGGCGAATTGGATGCACGTGCAAGAGACATCTCTTTCCAAGGGGAGAGAGTTCACAAGCATCCAGATACATGCAACCCTCAGCTTGAAGGAATAAGTGGACTCTGATCGCAACCGCCTTATAAATAACAGAGGGAGCACTTGGACAGGACAGGGCGCAGATAGGATTGTTTGGACTAAGCCCAGCTATCTCTTCCCCTTTGTGGCCAGACAAGATGCTTCATGGGAAAAGATTACCCTGTGCTTTGATGGGTGGGTGGGTGGGTGGATGGATGGATGGGTGGATGGATGGATGGGTGGGTGGGTGGGTGGGTGGATGGATGGATGGATGGATGGATGGATGGATGGATGGATGGATGGATGGATGGATGGATGGATGGATGGATGGATGGATGGATGGATGGATGGATGGATGGATGGATGGATGGATGGATGGATGGATGGATGGATGGATGGATGGATGGATGGATGGATGGATGGATGGATGGATGGATGGATGGATGGATGGATGGATGGATGGATGGATGGATGGATGGATGGATGGATGGATGGGGGAAACAGCCCCAGTTCAGTCTTGCTAAATATCTTAACACTTCTTGCTCCGCAGTTCCCACACCAGAGGAAATGTCCAGTCTTACTCCAGAGTCGTCCCCTGAGTGAGTATCAGAAAATAGTGACTGGGTTCGGAGGTGGGGGAATTCAGGCCCTTTCCCTCAATTGAACACTTTTCTAGGTGGGAATTGTACTCCATGCTAAATGCTCAGAGGCTGAAATATGGGTTCTAAACCCATTTTTTGGGTTCTAAACCCATATTTTGGGTTCTAAACCCATATTTTGCTTCCAGCTCACTCACAAAGCAAGTTTGTTGTGAAATGTGGTTGTGTACATGCCATAAGCCCCTATTGGCTAGTTCCTATAACAGTGGTTGCGAACCTATGACACGGGTGCCAGAGGTGGTACTCAGAGCCCTCTCTGTGGGCACGCGCAAACAGAGGTGTCCCCCCCCCCACACACCTAGGCTGGCCTTGGCCGCTGGGCTCGATTATTAGCATTAAACCTAAGACCTAGTTTTGGGGAAGCCCTGCTGTTAAACCCCACTGATTTTCATGCGAAGAACTGAAGTGCGATCCTTTTCCTGGGAGTAAGCTCGGTTGCTGGCAATGGGGCTTGCTTCTGAGTAAACCCTCCTAGGGTCATGATTCACCCGTTGGAAGAGTTGCACAGTTGCTTCAAAGCAAAGCCACCGACTACCCCCAAGCTTACTCCTGAGTAACTCACGCCTCAAAGCCAACCGGCTTTTCTAAACTAAAACCTCAGCATTCAGGTCAAATTGCCGTGTTGGCACTTTGCGATAAATAAGTGGGTTTTGGGTCGCAATTTGGGCACTCGGTCTCGAAAAGGTTCGCCATCACTGTCCTATAACATCATTGACAACCTGATGCATTTCCCAATGTTTCTTTGCAAACCCACCCACCCAACACCCACTGTTATGCTTTCTCCTTTCAGGCTAGCCAAGAAATCCTGGTTTGGGAATTTTATCAACCTAGACAAAGAGGAGCAAATTTTCGTGGTCATCAGAGACAAACCCCTGAGCTCCATCAAAGCGGATATTGTTCATGCTTTTCTCTCGGTGAGTGTCACGGGTCAGGAAGGGAGAAAAGTATCTTTAGGGAACAGAAAAGAAACACAGTGAATGGAATTAAGAATTGGGATAGCAAGGACAAAAGAGTCTGCGGGGAGGTTGAGGAGGGAAGCATTTGGACAGTGACAGAATTTGAGGTGGAGGACAGGGATAATCTTTACCTCATGACTGATGGGTTGACATGCCCCCTTCGATCATTCCCACAGATTCCCAGCCTGAGTCACAGTGTCGTGTCTCAAACAAGCTTCCGGGCCGAATACAAGTCATCGGGCGGCCCCTCGGTCTTCCAGAAACCCGTCAAGTTCCAAGTGGACATCAGCTACTCTGAGGGTGGGGAGGCGCACAAAGACAGCGGGATCTACTCGGTCACCTTCACCCTCATCTCAGGTCAGTGCCCTGGAATCCGCTTCCTTAGGGATCCTCCTGGGCATTACGTTGGGACCTGCCCAGTTGTTAGTGATCCAGTGCCGTCAATGCGTACGGTGCCTAATAAAGCATGAGAACAGGCCTCTGCCCCAAGGTGTTTACAATCTGAAGCACTCTCTGATGTGGCTGTTCATATTGGTGGGTCTTGTCTCCAATCTGCTGGTCCTGACCAAGGTGACCCAGAAGTCAATTCCCAGGTCCTTCTTGTCCAGTTGAGGCTTGATGCTGATGAATTCTAAAGATCTATCCCCAGGAACCGTCTCGGTGATGCCAGAACCCTGGGCAAAGTCCAGGATGGGGCCACGGAATAACTTCCGGCTCCCTACTGTGAGTTGGGGCCTGCCTTTCTTCTTTTCCCTTCCCTTCATGGGAGTAGGGCCCTGGATTGTTGGGAGGTCTTGCGGTAAGTGCCCTGGGTGTCCATTGACTAAGACTTTTCCTGCCCAGAGATGTATCTAAGGAAAATGTAGCCTGGTGCAAAATCTGAGTTTTCTGCGCCGCCGCCCCCCGCCCGTATGGGTGGCTGCCCTCCCCTACCACAACCAAACAACATTTTGAATTTCCCATGCTGTGTATGCATGCTGGGGCGATTTTCCGGGCCCCCCATGTGACTAAATGGCCACAGTCCGGGGACATTTGACCTCATATGCCCCCCTGGGCGGTACGCCCCTGTTCCTGCCTGAACCACAAAGCTGTATAGGATGGAAGGAGGCTGGATAAATCTAAAATATAAATAAATAAATAAATATAAATTGTAGATTCAGATATATCGAGGCAGGGGTCTTCAAACTACGGCACTCCAGATGTTCATAGACTACAATTCCCATGAGCCCTACCACTTGGCCATGCTGGCAGGGGCTGATGGGAATTGTAGTCCATGAACATCTGGAGGGCCATAGTTTGAAGATCCCTGATCCAGGGTATCATCTCATACTACTGCGTTAAACTGTCAGGGTGTCACCCTTAGGGTCTTGGGAACTCCATGAGAGATATCTGATATTGTCTGTTTATTTTCATAAATAATTATATCCTGCCTCTCTCCCCTGCGGGGACTCAAAGCAGCTCGCAACATCATTGTCCTGGACTTCATTTCATCCTCACAAGACCCCTGTGGGGCGGGTTAGGTTAAAAGAGAGCGACTGGGCCAAGGTTGCTCCACAGGTTTTTGTTGCAGAGTGGGGATTCAGGCCCGGGTCTCCAGATCCTACACTCTAACCACTACACCGCACTGACTCTCCCAACAGGACTCCAGTTCTCTGATTTAACTGGATAGCAGGAATATCTGTTACACAGCTTTCAGTCCGTGGTGTAGATATGCCCACAAAGGGCTGTTTCACGTGGTCATCAATATCTGAACAGACCCTACAGGTCATTTTTACACTATTACAGAGAGCAGCAGTGGCGTAGTAGTTAAGAACAGGTGTATAATCTGGAGGACCGGGTTTGATTCCCTGCTCTGCCACTTGAGCTGTAGAGGCTTATCTGGTAAACTAAATTAGCCTGTGCACTCCAACGCATGCCAGCTGGGTGACCTTGGGCTAGTCACAGTTCTTCTGAGCTCTCTCTGCCCCACCTACCTCACAGGGTGTTTGTTGTGAGGGGAGAAGGGAAAGGAATGTAAGCCCCTTTGAGTCTCCTTGAAGGAGAGAAAGGGGGGATATAAATCTTCTATAATTCAGACTTAGAATCCCAAAGAATGGGGAATATTCAGTGTTTTGGCCCTAGCCTTGCCTTGAGATCCCCAGATCCCTTTTTATGCAGAATGTTTGACTATGACTTCCAGCTGTGGACCCTTGCAAAACCATCCCCTACCCCAGGGTCCAGGACTGTTCCAAGGGAACCAATTCTCTCCCTGACCTAAAAAACGTTGTCTGCCTCCACAGGTCCCAGCCGCCGGTTTAAGCGAGTGGTGGAAACAATTCAGGCGCAATTGCTGAGCACACACGACCAGCCTTCCGTGCAAGCCCTCGCAGGTGGGTGTTCGGGATCCGTACTCGGACTGGGTACCAACAGTTTGCTAGGTAATGTCCCTAGCTGTGGTTGATTTTCTAAGTGACACTTGGATTGTTTGCTAATTTGACGTTTCACGTTCTTGCATGATGTTGTTGGTGTCGTTATCAGCTCATGAGAAAGTAGAGCCCTGCTGAATCCGGCCTGAGGCCCCTTCCGCACATGCAGAACAATGCACTTTCAATCCACCTTCAGTGCACTTTGCGGCTGGATTCTCCTGTGCGGAATAGCAAAATCCACTTGCAAACAGTTGTGAAAGTGGATTGAAAGAATAGAATAGAATGAATAGAATAGAATAGAATCTATTCTATTAGAATAGAAATAGAATAGAAAGTGCATTATTCTGCATGTGCGGAACGGGCCAAAAGCCTCATCTAGCATCTTGTTGTCAAACAACAACCCACCAGGTGCCCTTGAGAAGCCCACAAGCAGGGCATAAAGGCAAAAGCTATCCTTCTATTATTTGTCCTCAGCAACTGGCATTCAGTGATATACTACTGCTGACTATGGAGTCTCCATTTGGTCCTTCTGGAGGAGATCACTGCTTCGGAGCACCTGCACATCCCTGCATGCTATCGGATTCTTTGTGAATGTGCCATTTAAAGTTCTGCCAATTCAGTTGCTCTGTTGTGTGTTAATTTCATGTGTGGTATGAACTGTTCCAATGATAACAAGAACTAATCAGAAACTGAAAGAGACAGCATGGCCTGTGGAGGCACTCTTAACTCGACTTCTTAAGAGGTGACATGACAGCCATGTTTAGATATTTGAAGGGATGTCGTGTTGGGGAGGGAGCAAGCTTGTTTTCTTCTGCTCCAGAGACTAGGACCAGAAGTAACATATTCAAGGTGAAGGAAAAGAGATTCCACCTAAACATCAGGAAAAACGTCCTGACAGTCAGGGCTGTTCGACAGTGGAATGCACTACCTTGGAGTGTGGTGGAGTCTCCTTTGGAGGTTTTTAAACAGAGGCTGGATGAGCATATTTCAGGAGTGCTTTGATTGTGTGTTCCTGCATGGCATGTGTATTGGATTTGATGGCCCTTGGGGTCTCTTCCAACTCTATGATTCTACTTATTTTTAAAGGCTTGACCTGTATAGCCCAGGCTAGCCTGATCGGAGCAGATGAAAGCTAAGCAGGGTTGGCTCTGGTTAGTTCTTGGATGGGAGACCACCCAGAAAATCCTGATTTGCTCCACAGAGGCAGGCAACAGCAAACCACCTCTGTTCATCTCTTGCCATGGAAACCATGCCAGATTGCCATAGGTTGACAGAAACTTGACAGCTCTTTACACACACAACTGCTACTGTTTTCCTGGACTGTTGTTTACATAACAGCATCTTCCTTCCTTCATTAGGATAGTTTACAGTTTTCCTGGGTTGTTTACATAACACTAACTTCCTTCCTGCAATGGTGTATCTTATAGTACAGTTTACAGTTTCCCTGGATTGTTTACATAACACTAGCTTCCTTCCTTCAATGGTGTATCTTATAGTACAGTTTACAGTTTTCCTGGATTGTTTACATAACAATAACTTCCTTCCTTCAATGGTGTGTCTTATAGTACAGTTTACAGTTTTCCTGGATTGTTTACATAACAATAACTTCCTTCCTTCAATAGGATAGCTTACAGTACAGTTTACAGTTTCTCTGGATTGTTTACATAACACTAGTTTCCTTCCTTAATTGGTGTATATTATAGTACAGTTTACAGTTTTCCTGGATTGTTTACATAACAATAACTTCCTTCTTTCAATGGTGTATCTTATAGTACAGTTTACAGTTTTCCTGGATTGTTTACGTAACAATAACTTCCTTCCTACAATGGTGTATCTTATAGTACAGTTTACAGTTTTCCTGGATTGTTTATGTAACAATAACTTCCTTCCTTCAATGGTGTATCTTATAGTACAGTTTACAGTTTCCCTGGATTGTTTACATAACAGTAACTTCCTTCCTTCAATAGGATAGCTTACAGTACAGCTTGCAGTTTTCCTGGGTTGTTTACATAACAGTATCTTCCTTCCTTCAATAGTACAGCTTATTGGCCATAGTCTTAATTTAAAAAAAAAAACTTAGTAAATCACTATCCTGCAGAAGGGAAAAAACTGATCGTAACAGTTATCTCTCAAAGATGTTACTTTTCTTGTAGATGTTACTAATCTTGTAGATGTTACTAATCTAAATCAGGAATCTTGGTCATTTAAATTATTTAATCATTCTTAAAATATTAGCAAGTCTGCTGATCGGTAATAAGTCAACCGTAAACTCTCATCTTAATTTGTTTTGCCTATAAGAGAGTTTCTTAAAAAGAGCATTTACAGCATAATCAAGTGATGTCTGAGAAATTAATACTGTTTGCTCTTCCCTCCAACTCCAGATGAGAAGAACGGGCAACTGTCCCGCTTACCAGGTACCCTGACCCGCGGCTGCCAAACATCTCGGCGCTCCGAATCCGACGTCTCCTCCGAGCACCATCGACGTGGTTCTAAGGACAAGAAGCTGATCTCATCCAATGGGACTCAAGTCCAGCAACCGCCACCCCCGTCCCCTCAGCAACCATGACGCCTGGCGCGGCGCAGGGGCAGCCGGGAGTCCGAGCAGCTAGAAGGGCAAACTCCGTACCCCTGGGAATTGCTAGAGCCGCCCCAGCAGGGCTAATGGAGCCAACGAACTAGAGGCATGGATGGGTCAAGGCCCCACCAAAGACGCAAAGGGGAAGGGGGGTTGGTTTAAGTTTAAGAAGCTCGACTCACTCCTGGGCGGAAAAGTCGCCATCTTGGGAGTGGCCCATACTGTGAACTTGTAAATAATTAAGGGAAAAAAACAGAAAAAAAGAACACCACAAATCCAGAAAAAGAACAGAATGGGAGGTGGGGAGAACGCGTTTGCAAAAAGATGGCGGACAGAAACGAAACAAAACTGGAGGAGGAGAAGGAGAGAAGCCGGGCAGGAGCCGGTAGGGGTTGGGAGGTTTATTCTGATTCCTTTGGTTTGGGGAGGGGGAGAGGGCGAGGGGGGGTGTCTTTATTTACTTCAGTTCTTTTCATAGACTCCCTCCTGATTTCGGTTTGGTTAAATCGGGAGACATCTTCTTTCTCCTGCTGTTCCTTCTGTGGCCTGAAGGAGGCTGACCTACTCACGGCATCTTGGCAGAATTCACTAAAATCACGAGACAGAGCTAATAGGAAGTTTTGAGCGAGAAACTCAAAGGGTTCTAGTCCCCAGCCCGGCCCTTTCCAGCTTTTCTTCTTGTAATTTTCCTGCTTCCAGAAATTAGTGGTGATTTTTTTTTTACAAAAACAAGCATTATTGCTGACCAAGATGGACTCTACGATATTATCAGGATTCTAATAGAAACATCTTCCCAAAAGCCAAAATGTGAAACAAACCCACCTAAAGTCAATATTTTTTTAAAAAACCATCCAAATTTCAAATGTGGAGCTAAAATGGACACATAAACACACTCTTCTGATTATGTTAAACCATTGATCCAAAGCCAACACTTTTCAAATTTAATAAAATGAGAAGCATAGAAAAATTGCAGTTAAAGCCACAAATTACCTAAATATTCTGACACTAAAAATCATCCAGTGTTTAAAATGTACATTTCTGAAGTTTGGAAAACAGGGGCGGGGGGAGCGTGCATGTACATTTAGGGAGAGAACAGTCAATCTGAAAAACGACTGGTCTTTGAGTCTGCAAAATCTCTACAGCACAATGTGGTTATAGTTTCCTTTTAAAAAAATATGGATTCTGGATTCTAACTCGGTGTGGATGCTCTGTTTTGATGAAGTCCAATTCTTATAGTGTCACACTTGTATAATCTATCAGCTCTCATGGCCTGCATCTACTTTTGTACTGCTCAGATATTTCTTTTCCACAATCAGCTGCATGCGGAATTGAAACACGTCCCACACCACACTTCATATTGCACTATATTCCTCATGGAAACACACCAACGGCTATTCTCATGACTGAGATCCTAACTAGATGTTTACTTGGCATTAAGTTCCATTCTGCAATGGTTCTGCGGCTCCCTGCAAATTTACTTTTCTTCCTTTGTTTGCAGCCGTTATCAGTGACTTCCTCTGGCTGCAACATTCCCGAATAAATGGTCCATGGTCTTGTCCTGGGAGGGGCAGTGCCAGTTTAAGTACTGTCTTTTAACTCAATGCGGTCCAAATGGATACTTAAAATTTTTATGATCACAATTTTGTAATAGTGCTGTAAAGATGATAAAAAGGAATAGCTTTGACTGCAAAGTGAAAAGCAGTACTTGATCCTCCCGCCCCCCCCGGTCCCCGCCCCAATCTGCAGGCAGAAGGAAAGGAAGAAAAATGAAAGACCAAACCTTAATCATGCTTTATAGCTATACTAGGCAGCCTGGAGCTGCAATTGCATTTTATGCGTTTTGTTTTGTTTTTAATTGCCACAAAATCAGGTCTGAGAAAAGGCAGGAGGAAAACAGGGAAGACACTGGAATGTAGCAAGTTGCCAATGGCATTGTGGGGAGGGGTTTTTTGGTTTTTGTTTAAAATGTAGTCAACAACTGATGGCAATTTCCAAACGAAGTGGTTTGTGCGGAAGCAGTCCTACAGCGGAGATGAAGACGGTCACTGCAAAGTCTTAAATGCTTCATATGCAAGTGTGGTGGTACAGAAAGGGAAACTGAGAACAGGTACCTTATGTGTGTTGGGGAGGGAGGGCGGAATTCTTAAACAATTAGCAACCTTGTACCCATCAGATGTTTGCTTATTAAAATTACATCTCACTCCATTATAGAGAGTTTTCTTTTCATATTTTTTTTTAAAGAAAAGATAGGACACATGATCTTGTTGGCTAAAAATCCCCCCGCCCTTCTTCGACTTCCAAAGATTAGACCAGTGGTGGCGAACCTATGGCACGGGTGCCAGAGGCGGCACTCAGAGCCCACTCTGCGGGCACGCGGGCAAAGAGTTTGTCATGTGATAATAGTGCAGTTATTTCAGGGAGATTATTAGCATTAAACCTAAGACCTAGTTTTGGGGAAGCAGCGTAGGTAACCCCGTTAAGCGCTGTTAAACCCCACTGATTTTCATGGGAAGAACTAAAGCGAGATCCTTTACCTGGGAGTAAGCTCGGTTGCTGGCAATGGGGCTTGCTTCTGAGTAAACACTCCTAGGGTTGCGATCCACCCGTTCGAAGCGTTGCACAGTTGCTTCAAAGCAAAGCCACCGACTACCACCAAGCGTACTCCCGAGTAACGCGCACCTTGGAGCTAACCTTTTTTTTCTATTCTAAAACCTCAGTATTCAGGTTAAATTGCCATGTTGGCATTTTGTGATAAATAAGTGGGTTTTGGGTTGCAGCTTGGGCACTCAGTCTCGAAAAGGTTCGCCATCACTGGATTAGACCATCACGCATAGGTCATGCAAAAGCAGAAACCGTTTAAATGGCTCTCTCTCTCTCTCTCTCTCTCTCTCTGACGCTTTTTATCGGTAAATTATTATTTTACTAAGAACATCTTGTCAAACTATTTAACCACTAATTTGCCTTTAAAAGGAAACGGGACACATTTCAGGCAAATAATGCCTCGTTCCGTTCCTACCCCAAACCCCCATAAATTAAGTAATCGTTGGCATTTTCAAAACTTTGTTGGGTGCTTTGCAGAATTCCAGAGGATATTGTTCACCTGCTGATTTTAAACTCTTCTCCTAACTGGCTCTGTTTCGTGTAATTTTAGCAGGCCTGTCAAAACTGAGTGGGTAACATGACTCATCTCTCCCCCTTCCTTTCCCACAAGTACCCCCTCCCCCCACTCTGCATCCATATTCAAGAAGACATTCTGGTGAGCTGGGAGACGGAGGAACGTGCAACCATTCAGCTGGGTTTTGAAAGCACTGTACCTCAGTTGGAACTGTGCCTTGGTTGGAAGACCAAGGAGTTTCCAGGTTACTCAGACTGGTCTTCCTGCTCTAAACAAGGACACCCACCAGACTAATTGAACCCACGAGTTGCAGAAGATGAGTCTGGAGCAATGGCGGATGTCTGCAGATTCAGGGGCTGTCCAGAGCTGGGGGGAAGGAAGAAGGGGTATAAAATCCCAGAATCCAAGGTCCTAATGTGTGATAGTAGCAGTATACCTGTACATGTATTCTTTTGAACCGAATGTAAGGAGCAGGCAAGGGTTAAATATCTGTCCAGAGGTCCGGCAACTCTGGTAGACTCAAGGTCTTGACACCGCCGTTGGGGGAATATGTGGAAGGGGTTGAAATCTACGAAAGCACACCTGCTTCTCCCTTCCCTCCAACCTCCTTTGGAAGTTTTTAAAGAGAGGCTGGATGGCCATCTGTCAGGAGTGCTTTGATTGTGTGTTCCTGCATTGCAGAGGGTTGGACTGGATGACCCTTGGGGGTCTCTTCCAACTCTATGGTTCTGTGCTTCTCCTTTCCTCTATGGGTCTGGGTGACTCTGCTCTCCCTGGTGATAACCGCTGGATGTGGATAATGGCGCATGCGGGCGTGCACATGAATAGGAGATAATTGTATGTACCCCTCATCCAACCTTCTGGACCTGTGTCCGTCTGTCCTCTCTCCTTTTTGTGGATCCAACCTTATCATAATACAGGACCTTGACTTTCTTTCCCCCCCTCTCCCCGCAACTGTCTGACCCTTCCTGTTTCATGTCATCTCTGGGATCTAATTATTGCTCAGAAAAAAAAATACAATCAATCATTGAAATGTTCCCTGGCTGCCAAGATCCACCCTGTGTCATTTCCAGTTGTTGTTTGGGAGATGCTAGCTGTCAGCGGGTACGTGGGAACAAACTGTTTCCATTCATGGTGAGAGTTCTAGCAAGCACTGATGCACGGTTTGTCTATGGCTCCTTCCGCACATGTAGAATAAAGCACTTTCAATCCACTTTCACAATCATTTGCAAGTGGATTTTGCTATTACGCACAGTAAAACCCAGCTGCAAAGTGCATTGAAAGTGGATTATTCTGCAAGTGTGGAAGGGGACTATGACAGTGGTGGCGAACCTATGGCACGGGTGCCAAAGGTGGCACTCGGAGCCCTCTCTGTGGGCACGCACAAACAGAGTGCCCCCCCCACACACACACATCAAGGCTGGCCTGGGCCGCTGGGCTCAATTATTAGCATTAAATGGAAGACCTAGTTTTGGGGAAGCAGTGTAGTTAACCCTGTTAAGTGCTGTTAAATCCCACTGATTTTCATGCGAAGAACTGAAGCGTGATTCTTTACCTGGGAATAAGCTTGGTTGCTGGCAATGGGGCTTGCTTCTGAGTAAACCCTCCTAGGGTCATGTTTCACCCGTTGGAAGAGTTGCACAGTTGCTTCAAAGCAAAGCCACCGACTACCACCAAGCTTACTCCTGAGTAACGCACGCCTCGGACTCAACCGTTTTTTCTAAACTAAAACCTCAGCATTCCGATTAAATTGCCATGTTGGCACTTTGCGATCAATAAGTGGGTTTTGAGTTGCAATTTGGGCACTCGGTCTCGAAAAAGTTCGCTATCACTGGCCTATGAGGTGGCTCCGGATCAGTTCCACACACACAACAATTTTGGGCTGGCCTGGTCCCATGTTAAGGGGCCTTTGCCCCAGCAGAGGGTGTTTCTCCAAAATCCCTCCCTGGGGGTCTCTCCCCTAGAGCTCTTACAGAGCTGCTGTCCTTAGCAAGTGTGTGGACACACAGAGAGCTGGATAGAAGTACGTATGCAATGATGCCTGTGTTTCAAAGTCTGTGCCGTGTGGATATTGTGGGTAGCTGAATGGGTGTTCCACGCCCCAAGGGTTTGTGAGCAAAGGAGTTGGGCAAGCTGCGTGAAAGGGAATATGCGGGATGCGTTTTGCAAGCGGGCAACTGGATGAAGAGCGCCGGGAGTCTAAGCCAGTGATGGCGAACCTATGGCACGGGTGCCAGAGGTGGCACTCAGAGCCCTCTCTGTGGGCACGCACAAACAGAGTTCATGTGGGGGGGGGAATCATCCCCCACACACATCTAGGCTGGCCTGGGCCGCTGGGCTCGATTATTAGCATTAAACCTAAGACCTAGTTTTGGGGACGCAGTGTAGGTAACCCTGTTAAGCACTGTTAAACCCCACTGGTTTTCATGCGAAGAACTAAAGCGCGATCCTTTACCTGGGAGTAAGCTCGGTTGCTGGCAAGGGGGCTTGCTTCTGAGTAAACCCTCCCAGGGTTGTGATTCACCCGTTTGAAGAGTTGCATGGTTGCTTCAAAGCAAAGCCACCAACTACCACCAAGCTTACTCCTGAGTAATGCGTGCCTCAGAGCCAACCATTTTTTCCAAACTAAAACCTCAGTATTCAGGTTAAATTGCCATGTTGGCACTTTGCAATAAATAAGTAGGTTTTGGGTTGCAGTTTGGGCACTCCGTCTCAAAAAGGTTCGCCATCACTGGTCTAAGCGTAGCTGCGGTCTGCTTGTGTAGTGAAAAGGAAGCCTATGGGCATATATAAAAAAGTGGGTGGGTATTCTTCAATGTACGTGTGTATACAAGGGAGAGTGCATGACATGATTTTTGTGTTGCATCAGAGGAATTCTGACTCATGGCTTCATCCCAGATAAGATCTAGATAGAGGAACACTGTCACTCCTTTCTGCCCAAATGTCACTTGACTGTCCCTCTCCTGAGAAGGGATAAGTTAAGAAACCATGTTCCCACACATAAAATGAAGAACTTGAGATTTATACCTGCCCTTTCTGTCCTGTAAGGAGACTCAAAGGGGCTTACAAACTCCTTTCCCTCCCCCCTCACAACAAACACCCTGTGAGGTGGGTGAGGCTGTGGTCGATTCTGCACTTGCGTTATCGACCTAAGTTCGAGCTGCGTTCGACCTAAGTGCTCCGCACCACTGGGATCGATGTGGTTTTGTACCAGCTTCGCCCTGTGTAACGGTCAAATTTCCGACTCCAGTTGGGAACTACTACTTTTTCAGGGAACCACGCTTGAACTCAGCTCGATTCCAGTAAAGTGCGGGGTCTCTGGTGCCAGGAGTCCCCCATTCAGCCAATCACAGCTGAGTGTTTTGGGCATGCGTACAGCTAGCCAATCAAAAAACGCCACCTTCGTCCCTCTATTCCTGTGGCAGTTTTTTTTATAACGTGTGTGGGGATAGACAGAACATGGCCGTAGAACAGTAACCAATCAGAACGGATCGGCGAAGAGGCACAGGATGATTCCGCCCTCCGAGCTGGGATCAAGCTGGTTGCAGTGGGGAACAACAATGGCTTCGACCTAGGTCAGTACCCTTTGCAGGGAACTGGGTCGAACCTATTTTACTCATGTGCGGAATCGCCCTGAGAGAGCTCCAAAGAACTGTGACTAGCCCAAGGTCACCCAGCTGGCATGTGTTGGGAGTGCACAAGCTAATCTGGTCCACCGGATAAGCCTCCACAGCTCAAGTGGCAGAGCAGGGAATCAAACCCGGTTCTCCAGATTAGAGTATACCTGCTCTTAACCACTGCACCATGCTGGGACTGATAGTAGGAGCTATGAGTGAGCATACACTGAGAGAGAAGAAGTGGAGTGAGGGGGTGGTCTGCGCACGTTTACATGCATGTAAGAAAGGAGGTGTTGACTGGGCCTGTGTGCTTCGTGCCCAAAGCAAGTTGTAAAAAAGCGTAGACAGACAACAGTAAGTGTGACAGAATTGGAGCTGGTGGGTGCACACCCATGTGAGAATGAGTAGGAGTGACAAGTATAATTTATGTTTGCGCTTACGAGAGAGAGAAAACATATGGGAGCCCTTCTGGATCAAGAGGCCACCGTCATTTTGCAGCGGCTCAGTATCTTTGGAACTGGACGAGTCTTGATTGGTTCCTATTGTTGGCTGCTACCTTGTGGGACTGGACAGTCGCCAGAAATTGGCCAGAGTCCACTCAACTGTACTCCTTTGCTCCACTTTGCCTGGAAATCTTCTCTCTACTTGGCTGCAGTCCTCCTTGGAATTCTTTTTTCAGATCAGCTGCCAACTCATTTCAGGTTGTCCTTCACCGACGCTTTCTGAAAGACATGGCCTTCCCTCGTCCCACTCTCTACCAACACATGTCAACAAACACTTGAGAGGGACCACACCAGAAGCTAGAGCGTTGTCATATCATTCTCACCACACCAGCTGCGGTTTGGTGGCATCAAAATACACTCTTCCGGGGACAGAAGAGCAGATGGTGAGAAGCCCAGATTTTTACGATATTGCTTCTCCCACACACACAAAAAGAGAGAGGGATTGGGCAGGAAGAATCTATGGCGAGAAAACTGGCTAAAATTTGAAGGGGGCTGTTCTTCCATTTGTGGAAGAAACTAGTTTGAGAAGGCCAAGTGGGAAACTATAAGAAAGAAGGGTGTCTTGCAATTCATTATTCATTTTGTGTAGGATGGTCAGTTTCCTTTATTGACCCTTCTCATTGCAGGATTGGAAAAGCAAGGACAGCACTACTTTCTTATCCACACACAAGGTCGTGGCCCTCGTTTATGACCCAAAAAAAGTACTTGTAGGTGCCCCTATACAGCAATATGAAGGCAAGAGAAAGAATGTGAGTTTTTTTAGGTCTGGGCTTCATGACGCAATATTATTATCTTTCCCCATACAAGGCAGTGCCAACAAGCCGCTCTTGGAGTATGTCTGTCTGTGGTGTGAAGTGGAGAGACCCAGCCACTGTTTAACTGACATAAGAATATGCTTGGAACTACTTGAAACAGCCAGCCCACAGGGGCGGTACTATGACACCAACTTCCAATCTACTCAACCCGGCTGTGAGAAAAGTGTATCTCACTGGAATCTCTTTTTCCCACCTCACAAATTAATCTAGTATACTATGGAGGGAGCAGATGGAGAAATAGCTATTCTATATCCATCCGCAGTGCTAAGGATTCTGTCTAGATCCATCTGTGTGTCAAAAAAGCAAGAGCATGGTTGAACAAACGCCACACAGGGAAGACGAAAAACAGGGATCCTTCCATTGCCCTGTATTTCTTACGGTGGGATGGAGATGGACGAGATTAAAAAAACAAATACCACTTCGCTGCTGCCGGGGTTAGTGGAAAAACAAAACAAGACACTTTTAAAATATTATTTTTCAGAAAACATGTAGAAAAGTGGGTGGAGGATCCATTTTCGAGAAAGATCGAAGAGTCAGCAGTACGGCCCCGATGGATTTTATAAACAAAAGTCACAGTCCATTGGCAGATAAGATTTGGTCTAGGATGAGGAGTCACGGCTGAGGAGACGTTCCAGACAGGCAAAAGGACATATTTGGCATTCCGTTGAAGGTACCACGCCCCCAAGAAGGACGGCTCTGCCTGCCGAAGAAAGGTCGCAGTGGGGAATAAACAGTCCCCTCAGCAAAACGGATGTGGAAATCCGTCAAGTTCACAGTATCCCTTTCTCGCCCGCGGAATTATCAAAGCGGTAGAGTCTGAGTGGATGCCTGAATGTTCAGGGTTTCGCGATTCATCATGCGATACTGCACGTAGACCGAGCAAGAGTCCACGTGCCAGAAATCCACGGCAAAGAGGCCAAATAGCAGGAACAGATCCATGGCCAGGGCCCATTCACAGTAGGCTGACTCTGAGTCCAGCTCCAAGTTGAAGAGCACAATCGCTGGATTTGTGGAGTCAAGGACGGGACGTGTCAATCTGAAATTGAGCTGGGGGTGGACAGATTTATGGAGGAGATGTCGATTTATGGCTACCAATCTTGATCCTCCTTGATCTGAGATTGCAAATGCCTCAACAGACCAGGTGATCGGGAGCAACAGCTGCAGAAGGCCATTGCGTTCACATCCTACATGTGAGCTCCCCAAAGCACCTGGTGGGCCACTGCGAGTAGCAGAGAGCTGGACTAGATGGACTTTGGTCTGATCCAGCTGGCTTGTTCTTATGTTCTTATGTTCTTATGGATCCTAGCATTGGGTTGTCTAGCTTCTTTAAATACTTAAGGCTAGTCCCTTGGTCTTGAGATTTTTTCTAAGGCCCTTTCCACACAAATCAGCGCTTCAGATGCCTCATACTGCCCTCGTATACCCAATGCAGCAAAGATTACCTGCCCCCGCCCCCATCATTTTTAAACTCAGAAATGCTCAAAATGCCCCCCAAAACAGGCAAGGAGAAACCAAAAATGAGCTCAGAAAATTGCAGATATGGAAGTTGAGGGAAGGCACAGAGGCGTGGGAAACATCTCAAAGAGATCGCACAGACAAACGAAGCCATTCTGAAAACATTTCGACGGAAGAACTGTTTTAAAAGGGCATTCATCTAAACCACAGGTGTCAAACCCGCGGCCCTCCAGATGTTCCTGAACTACAATTCCCATCAGCCCTTGCCGATGCTCATGTTGGAAGGGACTGATGGGAACTGTAGTTCATGAACATCTGGAGGGCCGCGAGTTTGACACCCCTGATCTAAACCCATTTTGAGGCTGCAGAGAAAACATTTTGGGATGGGGTTAAAAAAACAGTGCGGAACTCCGTGGAGGAAACGTGCTATCTCCTTCCTCAAAACATTTGAAACGGTTTGTGCGGAAAGAGCCCTTGTTAGTTCAGTACAAGATCTGAAATGAGCCCTAATCTCTCTAGGTTCACGCCTATACAAGAAATTGGAGCAGCAAGAACTGAGGCTGCCAACTCTGGGGAGGGTGGGGTACAAAACCGTAGATCAGTGATAGCGAACCTTTTTGAGACCGAGTGCCCAAATTGCAACCCCAAAACCACTTATTTATCGCTAAGTGCCAACATGGCCATTTAACCAGAATACTGAGGTTTTAGGTTAGAAAAAACGGTTGGCTCCAAGGCGTGCGTTACTCAGGAGTAAGCTTGGTGGTAGTCGGTGGCTTTGCTTTGAAGCAACTGTGCAACTCTTCCAACGGGTGAATCAAGACCCTAGGAAGGTTTACTCAGAAGCACACCCCATTGCTAGCAACCGAGCTTACTCCCAGGTAAAAGATTGTGCTTTAGTTCTTCACATGAAAATCAGTGGGGTTTAACAGCGCTTAACAGGGTTACCTACACTGCTTCCCCAAAACTAGGTCTAACGTTTAAGGCTAATAATCAAGCCCAGCAGCCCAGGCCAGCCTAGATGTGTGTGTGTGGAAGGGGGGGGGGGTGACACTGTTTGCGCATGCCCACAGAGAGGGCTCTGAGTGCCACCTCTGGCACCCGTACGATAGGTTCACCACCACTGCCATAGAGTCTATCCTCCATAACACCCATTTTTTCCAAGGGAACTGACTTCCATTTGGAGATCAATTGTAATTCTAGGGAGTTTCCAGGCAACCCTAGCAAATACTGTCCTTTCAGCCCTCAACTAACCTCAGACTCCCACTGCATAACTATCCAGGCCTCCCTTTGCCTCCCCCATTTTTCTGATGAATTCAGGATACTGGCGATGAGCAGGACAGTGCCACAGGCACTGAGACCAAACCGGAGAGGCCCAATCCACGATCCTCCATGTCTCGGCTTCATCCGGCAGGTCAGAATGGCTTGGATCCAGAAATAAAGGATACCCACCACAAAGGCCAAGAAGGCGCCAAACAAATGGGTTTCCAGTTGGTTATATTGCTGTAACAGTTAAAGATAATGGAATAGGTTGTCAGAATAGCACATGCACACACACACACACACACACACACACCCATTACACAATATCCTCCCTTCTTGCACTGCGGTGCAATCCATAGTCTTGTCTACGCACCTACCTGGAAGTTGCCAACAACAGATGAGCCAAGGGCACAAAGTAGACCAGAAATAAGCCCAGCTAGATTTAAATATGAGTTGCAACCGTAATCCCGTAACTGCTGGTATTTCAGGTAGCAGATCACCACACCTGGGAGAAACCAAATGCCAAGATTAAATGGGTGAACGGCAGCACCTGTTGCTGTTCCTAAGCCACGATGGGTCCCACTGAGGGTTACCAACACATAATCCTGAATGGTACAATACCCCGATAGCAGGAACGAAAGCGTGTGAATGGGGCAATGTGCGATGTTTCTGCGATCTCACTGTGCAAGAAGGAAACTGGGTACCAGACAACAAAGTTAACTATCTAAGAAATTCAATTTACATTTTTTAAAATCTAGTTCTTTGTCGCATTGAACATAAAGGTCAGGGTGGAACATAGAGAATTATACAGAGCGATGTGTTCTGCTATTCATCAGGAGCAGCAGTGGCGCAGTGGTTAAGAGCAGGTGCACTCTGACCTGGAGGAACCGGGTTTGATTCCCAGCTCTGCTGCTTGAGTTGTGGAGGCTTATATGGGGAATTCAGATTAGCCTGTGCACTCCAACACACGCCAGCTGGGTGACCTTGGGCTAGTCACAGCTTTTCGGAGCTCTCTCAGCCCCACCTACCTCACAGGTAGTTGTGAGGGGGGAAGGGCAAGGAGCAAGGAGATTGTAAGCCCCTTTGAGTCTCCTATAGGAGAGAAAGGGGGGATATAAATCCAAACTCTTCTTCTTCTTCCCCTGCCAATTACGTGTGGAAATGTTAAAAGTATGCACATTAAGCAAATGTGCGTAATTTACACAGATCATAGGACTATCATATGAAAATATAAAGTTACCTAGTGCCAAATCAGACCACAGGTTCATGTAACTCACTACTATCTACTCTGACTGGCAGCAACTGTTGCAGGGAGTGCAGTTCTCATGAGAAAGGTCTTTCCTAACCACTGTGGTCAGATATGTTTTATTTTAATTTGCATTGTGGGACTTGCGCTTTCTTGCCAGCTGCGACCAGGGGCTGGGCACAGGGGAGGAAAGGCGGCAGTTGGCCAAAATGTGCCCCCCCAACATGATCCAGGCAAATGGCACCTGGATCATATGCCCCCTCTTTCCCCTGCTAGATACGCCATTGCAAAGCAAGGTTGTTAATATTGTGACTCTTCAAGCCCCGGTGTGTGCATGCAAGTGGGACAGCCTACACATGCAAAACCAAACTGCCCTCGGAAATCTAATGTTTAGACATCCTGGTACAGGAGCTGAACCTCAAAGAATGGGAGCTTTAGAAACCGCATCAGCATCATTTGAACAAAACTTCAAAAAAGTTGGAGCAAATCCCAGCAAATCAGAGCAGTTGGAGCATTTTGTAAAGCCGTCGTCCCTGTTGGGCCTCCTTCCTTCCAAGCCGGCTGGTAGGCAGTGGTGAACCTAGGCCACTGGTGGCGAACCTTTGGCACTCCAGATGTTATGGACTACAATTCCCATCAGCCCCAATTGGCCATGCTGGCAGGGGCTGATGGGAATTGTAGTCCATAACATCTGGATTGCCAAAGGTTCGCCACCACAGACCTAGGCAAACTGGCGCCCTTGGCAAAACCTAAGTTTGATGCCCTCCCATGGGCGGAGCAGCCCAGTGGTGGCACTCACCCTTCCCAGACGGTCCCAGCAGCCCAAGTTCACTGGAGGCGGAGCTCCCCGTCCTCCTGCTCTGCCTCTGGTGGCTTGTGGGTCACCGTACAGAGTGGGCGGGGCTTAGCCAGAGTGGATGGGGATTAGAAATCAGGCGCCCCTACGTGACTTAAAATTTCTGCACCTTGGGCGACTGCCCGCTTTGCCCAATGGGTGATACGCCACTGCTGGTAGGACCACAGGCTTACCTAAAGAGGCTCCTATATTCAGAACTTGACCAAAGATGCAGCTTTGTGGTGGGTATGATCCACATGTGCTGGAGAGAGAGAGAGAGACAGAGAGTTGGTGAATTTCAGGCATCCGGTGCTAAGGCTAGACTGGCCCTGGATCACCCCCCTCCTCAATAGTTTTCTCCACCAGCTCAGCCATTTGCAAGATCTCCAACCACCATGACCCAGTGGCATGTATGTCCTTCACACGATGAGTGCTCAATGCATGTGGATGGGAGAATGGGTGTTGGGTGGGCAGGGAAATGGCAGTTCCTTGATCTTGAAACCCTGATCTTGAATATAGGAAACTTTGAGCAGTGCCTCTTAAAGATGACTTTCATAAGTAAGGAAAGATCATAACAAAGTCTAATCAGCACAGGGCCTTCAACTGGACAGTCCAGGCTAGCCCGACCTCATAAGATCTAGGAAGCTAAGCAGAGTCGGAAGTGCTTAGTACTTGGATGGGAGACCACCAAGAGAGTCCTGGGTCTCTATGCAGAAGCGGGGGACGGCAAACAACCTCTTGTCTCAAAAACCCTACACGGTTGCTGCAGGTTAACTGCTGCTTGATGGGACTTTCCCCACCAACCAGACCATACCTGATATATGGGAAGGCTTCTGTGATGTTCACGGATCCGTTTGCAACTGCCATGACATACCTAAGAAAACAGAAATCATTTAAGACAGCTAAAAAAATCCTTCATGCTTGGTCAATTTAATAGTTCCCTGTGATCTGCTTACTAGAGATGTACACATATAAACATGTTGATCGGGTTGGTACACAATCTGCTTCTAAAATGTAGAACTTAAACAGTACTTCAGAGGGTTCTAAACACCTTACAGCAGACCTGAGCATTATACGGCCCGCGGGCCACATCCGGCCCGCCAGATGACCCTAACTGGCCCCCCTGCCGTGCTGGGGAGCAAGGCGTCTTTGAAAGCCCCGCAGAAGCCGGTTGACTTGGCTGCTGGCTTCTGCGGGGCTTCCAAAGGCGCCTCGCCCCCCTGCCTTTTGGCCCGGCCCTCCACAATATTTTCTGTTTCTTATGCGGCCCCATGGAAAAAATAATTGCCCACCCCTGCCTTACAGGCATTCCCTTTCAGTCATCTGTACAATTACCCTAGGTCAGTGGTGGCAAACCTTTGGCACTCCAGATGTTATGGACTACAATTCCCATCAGCCCCTGCCAATTGGCCATGCTGGCAGGGGCTGATGGGAATTGTAGTCCATAACATCTGGAGTGCCAAAGGTTCGCCACCATGGCCCTAGGTTGTACTATCTGCTCCAGATTTGGCCACTGAATGAGTTCACAATGCAGAGATCAAGGTGCCAAGCGAACACTCTCAGATATGCAGCCGCAGAACTTTGCGTTGTTAAAATAAAGCATACAAATACTTTGAAATACCATGAAATTAAGCAGACCATTGCATGTTTTAAAAAGGAGAGAATTCCAGATCATCTAGCAGACTAAACGCTTTTAACACACCTTTTCTCTGTACAGTCACATCCACCCCTGTCTGAGGCATTTCTCCTTCAGGGGAAATTTTTTTGCACCTTTCAAATTTGAATGGACACATCCCATTTCTCAACATCCACCCCAAACCAGTCCCCAAGAGAGGCCACACTCCGGTTGCCCTTTGAAGCCAGCCAGCCGGTCCCCCTCTTTTGATTACTCACACAGTCCAGAAGCCGATGCTACCCCCTACGGCAAGGAGCACTGGAAGCAAAGCCCAAACCCACATGGTGGTGGAAGACCTAGAGAAGAAAAGAAGGAGTCAGTCAAAAAAAGAGGCAGAATTCCAGAGTTCTTTGGGGAAAGGGGGCGGGGATAAAAAGCCAAGAAACAGCAGGATCTGTCGCGTTCCAGTGTTTTGTTGTGACCTAGAGGGGAATAGTTGAACCCGACCCTAGCAGCCTGGATTATTTGGAAACAGTTCATAGTTGTGTGAGTAACCAGGGCCAGGGCTCCTGGGAACCTTGACCAGGCTCTCAAACTAGGTGTTTCCAAAATTCTGCTGGGTTTACCTGCTATCAAAGGCAGGGCCTCATCCCCCTCCCTCCCCCCCCCCCACCGAAAACTTCTACCTTGATAACAAAGTGGTTCCCCCTAAGGGTATACATATAACCTCCTGGCCACACCTCCCATTCAGCCAGTACCCAACAAGGCAAGGATTCTGCCAAGATTTAAAGCGGAAGGCTACCTTTCTGCTAGCAAGGGTGTCTTGCAGAGGAAAAAAAGCGGGACAGACTTGGCTATCTGGGAATGCACTCTGGGCCTTCTGGCTCGTCTTCTGCCTCTCTCGGTCTTGGTGCCTCGCAGCAAAGAATCTTCCTCACCTGGGAATTATCTGCCCACTGGTTCAAGCACTTCCTGTGCTTGGTATCCTCCCCGGCAGGTAGGAAATATGGTGTGCCAGTGCTTTTTGATCACCCCGCCCCCAACTCTGACACCGGGCAAAGGGCAGCACCATGGCACATTTACTGGCGGACCTTTGCTCTCGAGGAGCACCATTCCCGCGGCCCCGTTTATGGTACCAAGATAAACCCTCCAGTGGTTGATTTGACATTCTTGGTCTATACCAGTGATGGCAAACCTTTTCAAGACCGAGTGCCCAAATTGCAACCCAAAACCCAGGAGCGTAACGAGGCAGCCCTGAGCAAACTGCAGCCCTGGGCAAAACCTGAGTTGGATGCCCCCCCCCCCCAATGGGCGGCCACTCCACCACGACCAATTTTTTTTTGCACCAGGACATTGGTGCCTGCAGGGGGTGCATTTTTAGACATATCAGCACCATAATTTCAGCATATCATCAGGAGACTGTCCTTATGCTACTCCCCAGGTTTGGTGAGGTTTGGTTCAAGGAGTCCAAAGTTATGGACTCCCAAAGGGGGTGCCCCATCCCCCATTCTTTGCTAAGGAGATGGGGGCTACCCTTTGAGGGTCCATAACTTCGGACCCCCTGAACCAAACTGCACCAAACTTGGGGGGTCCCATCAGGACCATCTCCAGATGACACCCTGAAATTGTGGTGCCGATACATCCAAAAATGCACCCCCTGCAGGAACATCCCAGAAATTTGCCCAAGAATCTTTGTTCTGCATTGAGTTTTCTGCATTGCTGTCAATGGGGGCTGCAGGCTGTGGGGGGCACATTTCTGAAGGCACAGTCTCAAAACTTTCAGGGTCTCATCAGGAGACGGCCCTAATGATACTCCCCGGGTTTGGTGCAGTTTGGTTCAGGGAGGCCAAAGTTATGGACCCTCAAAACTGTAGCCCCCATTTCCTATTAGCTCCCATTGGAAACAATGGGGGATAGGGACACCCCCTTTGGGAGTCCATAACTTTGGACTCCCTGAACCAAACCTCACCAAACATGGGGTGGGGGGTAGCATAAGGAGAGTCTCCTGATGATACGCCGAAATTTTGGTGCCGCTAGCCTAAAAACTGCGCCCCCTGCAGGCTAAAAATGGAAAACCACTAAAATACCCAAAAACGAACCCAGCATTTTGATGCTCCCCACAAGGTGATGCCCTGGGCAGCTGCCCACCTTGCCCAATGGGCATTACGCCAGTGCCAAAACCCGCTTATTTATCGCAAAGTGCCAACATGGCAATTAAACCTGAATACTGAGGTTTTAGTTTAGGAAAAACGGTTGGCTCCGAGGCACACGTTACTCAGGAGTAAGCTTAGTGAAGCAACCGTGCAACGCTTCAAATGGGTGAATCATGATCCTAGTAGGGTTTACTCAGAAGCCAACCCCATTGCCAGCAACCGAGCTTACTCCCAGGTAAAGGATCATGCCCAAGCCAGCCTAGATGTGTGTGTGTGTGTGGGGGGAGTGATTTTCCACCCCCTCCCACATGATGAACTCTGTGCGTGAGTGCCCACAGAGAGGGCTCCGAGTGCCACCTCTGGCACCTGTGCCATAGGTTCGCCACCACTGGTCTGTACTATTTGTGCCTTCCTAAGAGCCGGAAAAATTGAAAATCTTGTATTGAGGGAAATAAAACAGGGCAAACTCGTTTTGGAGGTGGAACGAGCGAAGTCCCCCTCCCCCCCCCCCGTGCCAACAGTTTGTATTGCACCCTACATCCGTTATATTTGCCCTGCGCAGAATCCGCAAAAGACAAACACAGTGGGTGCTGGTTGTTGTGGGTGGGTTTCCCGGGCTGTGTGGCCGTGGTCTGGTAGATCTTCTTCCTAACGTTTCGCCTGCATCTGTGGCTGGCATCTTCAGAGGTGTATCACGGAGAGAAGTCTGTTACACACTGTGTCAGTTTTGAAGCAAGCCTTTATTGGCATAGACAACAGTACAACAATCATAAAAAACAGATTGAAAAGCATATACAAAACAGGAAATAAATGTTAGGTCGAAGGAAATCTACTGGCGTTTGGTAATTTCCAGGAGAAAGTCTGCCTCTATCATGCAGAGAGAAGGATCAGGGTTGTCCAACAAGTAGTGCAATCTAATTAAATCGGGGAGGTCGGGTAAATGTAAAGGAGTAAGATTCACATACTTGGATCTGATTTCCTTGAATCTGAGACAGTGTAGTAATTGGTGGGCCAGAGATTCAACTGAGCCATCGTTACATGGGCACAATCTTTTAGCCTTTTCTGTGTCAGTTTTAACACACTTCTCTCTGTGATACACCTCTGAAGATGCCGGCCACAGATGCAGGTGAAACTTTAGGAACAAGATCCACCAGACCACGGCCACACAGCCTGGAAAACTCACAACAACCAGTTGAATCCGGCCGTGACAGCCTTTGACGATACACAGTAGGCGCTCTCTCTCAAAACTATATACAATCCAGCAGTAAAGCAGGTCTGTTAGGAGGGAAGGTTGCCTGGTATAGCTTGATCTTGTCAGTCTTAGAAACTTGATGGCTTTTACACATGCAATCCGTGCCTGTTTAGTACTAATCTGAATTGAAGACAATGATAACATGATAGTCCTCTGGCAAAGCCAGAGATAAATGTCAGGGGCTGCATTATGCAAAAAAAGAAAGTCGTCCGGTACAAATTGAGCAGTGTTACCTAATGGTTAGATGGAATGAGTGATGCCACCGCCAATAGGAAAAATCTCATCATTGGAGAAACGTCTTCCAAGTCTAGCATCTTTCCTTCGGCAGTCCAAGACATCCGCTGCTCCATCATATCGTGCAACCCTTTTTCATCTTGGTTCCTTCTTTCCTCTCCCTACCTCTTCTATTTTGTTGTTTGAGCTTCACAGCCTGACTAAACATGAGTTTTGGCAACTGTGACCTTATTTTTAAAGACCCAGCCCTGTGGAATAGAAAGGACGTGCAACTAGAGTCCATTGGTTGATTAATAGACCATGATGACCATTCAGTTTACTTCCAGAGACAAACCCAAGCTAAGCTTCTGACCAAGAGAGCTTTGACGTTTTAAAACTTATAACCTGGAAATCTTCTTGATCTCGAAGGTGCTACTGGACTCCAGAGGCGTAGCTCCAAGGGGATGGGGGGGGGGACACACTGGGCGCACTTCCCTATGGGGGTGTGGCGAGGGCGTTCCAGGGCGGGGTGGAGGCGTTCTGGGGTGGGGCGGAGGCAGTGCACCGAGCGCTTTCCCCCCCTTGCTACGCCTCTGCTGGACTCAAATCTAGCCGTTCCACTCCAGACCATCACAGCTAGACTTCTGAAACGATCTTCTTGAAAAATAAATAATTTTTAAAATGCAGCTTCGTTCTTAGTCACTAAATGGCAGCCTTATCACCACTCCTCAAAAAATTCTCCCACACTCTTTACCTATTCCTGTGAAAGTCACCATCTGATCATGTCCAGCAAATCAGTTTTTAGTATATGAACACTGAGAATTCATACCAACAAAGGTCATGGGATCATAAGTTTTGCAACAAAAAGTAAAAAAAAATAGCCTTGGCTATTACTACTCAATGCAATTATAGTTATGGTTATAACATGATTTTTGGCAACATATTCACAGTCGAGATTTCCTTTTGTAATACAAAGTCCTGATCTGGATGGCTCAGATTACGTCTCGGAAGCTAAGCAGAGATGGCCCTGGAATGGAAGACCACCAAGAAAGGCCAGGGTTGGTACACAGAATCAAGCAAGTAGCCAGTCGCCTCTGATTGTCTTGAAAACCGTACAAGGGTTTTGAAAACCCTACAAGGATTGTCTTGAAAACCCTACCTTGAAAACCCTTGTTTAGGAGCCGCGTGGCGTAGTGGTTAAGTGCTTGCACTGCCACTCGCACGGTCAGGAGTTCGAGCCCCCTGTGGGTCAGATATCCTGGCAGCTGGCTCATGGTCGACTCAGCCATCCATCCATTCCTTGGTCGGTAAATGAGTACCTAACTCAGTGGTGGCGAACCTTTGGCACTCCAGATGTTATGGACTACAATTCCCATCAGCCAATTGGCCATGCTGGCAGGGGCTGATAGGAATTGTAGTCCATAACATCTGGCGTGCCAAAGGTTCGGCACCACGGAGCCCTAACTCTTAGCTAGGGGGTAAAGAATAGCCGGGGAAAGCAATGGCAAACTACCCCACAAAAGTGGCTTGCCTATGAAATCACTGCTTGCAGTGGCACCAAAAGGTTGCCTTACAAGGTTGCCTACCTTGAAAACCCTACAAGGTTGTCCGTGACTTCAATAAACTTTCCACCACTAGTACAAAACCATGACAGCTAGTGTGGTATAGTGGTTACGCTGAGTGCCGTCTTCATTTGGGCGAACCACTGGTTGAGCAGTGAAGTTTCCCCGTGGATGTGGAACCAGGTGCCTTCTCGGCCTGAAGTCCACTGATAGCTCCCAGATCCACTGATACAAAGGGCAGTTATTTTCTACAGTGGGTTGGCCACTCCCAGGTACAATTGGGACTGAGGGTCAAATATGTATGCGAATTCCTATTCAGCTGTGTTTGCCAGAATCTCTCTTTTGGAACTTTCCATTTGCTGAAGAACGGCTACAGTTTCAAGGAAGGCTGGGACTGGGTTGGCCATTAAAGGAGGCAATTGTCCCCTGTCAAGAGATCAGCCTGCTGTTCTCACCCATTAACAGCTGGGAAAGTTCCACACCCCCTCTGATAGGATCACTTACCCTTTTGACTGGCTCTTATCTTCTTCTGAATAACAAATGTTGCATACTTATCTCTGGAACTGGCCTTTTGGCCTTTCTGCGTAATTCCTTTTCTCCGGTCCCTGCTTCAGTCTGGCTAGTGTTGCCAACCTCCAGGTGGGGCCTGGAGATCTCCCACAATTACCACTAATATTAAGACAGCAAAGGTCAGGCCCCTTCCGCACAGGCAAAATAATGCGTTTTCAAACCACTTTCACAACTGTTTGCAAGTGGATTTTGCCATTCCGCACTGCTTCAAAGAGCACTGAAAGCAGTTTGAAAGTGGATTATTCTGCATGTGCGGAATGAGCCTCAGTTTCACTGGAGAAAAAAGGCTGCTTTGGAGAGGGGGGGGGGTTGTATGGCACTATATCCCAACGAGGTCCCTTCCCTCCCCACACCTTGCCTCAGGTTCCACCCCCAAATTTCCAAGCATTTCCCAATGCACAATTGGCAACCCAAGTTTGCTTTCCCATCCTGCAGGTGAGCTCCCGAAGGCACCTGGTGGGCCGCTGCGAGTAGCAGAGTGCTGGACTAGATGGACTCTGGTCTGATCCAGCAGGCTAGTTCTTATGTTCTTATGAACCCATATTTCTGCCAACTTATGCAACGATACAGATCATAAAGTGGGTGGATCTGCCAAAGTGTTTTTTTTAAAAGTTGGCAGCCCTGTTAGTCTGCTGCATTTGAGTCT